>NC_090878.1:31942949-31960449 GCF_036669935.1 Montipora foliosa
TGACTAACCCACCAATCAGCATCTTTGGTTCCCATGGCTCATTCGTATATTCAAACTCGACGCCGACGAAAAGCGATGGAATCTGCAAGAATCTTTTTACTGAAGAATATCTAAAAACATACCATAACGGTGTTCGAGCTGTGAACTGAACAAAAACTCCAATTCACTTTCCGGAGGCGGAGTCGATTTTCCGTGGCATGTTCGGAAATTTGATTGATGGAAGCCAAATCGCAGTTTAGCGCTCAACGCTTGAAGGTAGACTCCGCAGAATTATGAAAATCGCAGTACGAGCTCTTTTAACTGGTTAAAACCATCGGTCCTTCATTGTTTCTAAAATATTGAAATGCATCACCTCAAACCGTGACAAGTTTCCAAAATGACAGCCGACTCTGTCTCCTGACCTCTGACGTAACCTTGATACTGACACTTTGGTGTAGCCTCCTGATATCATTTAAAATTACCTCTGAGTAAATTACGGTAGAGTGGCGTACTAGCTGTGGCAACTATGAACTTAAGAGGATAAGCTTAGCGGTTCCCCATCGTCGTTAACAATATAATTGATAGAAAACCTTGCAAGATGACCAGGAACGACCCACACTGAAAAAACGCAGACACATGGGTGGAGGGATATATTTATACAGCTGTGCATGTACCGGGATTCACACAAAGCGCATATAACGGCTACCACTTGTTTGCATGGCTCAAAATGATCTTTCAATACCTCCTGTAGACAATAATCAGTTCAGATTTGTACCCATCAGTCACTCATTGAATTAGTAAAAACTGGAAGAACGCCGCAAGGACGAGAATTGTTTCCAAGCAGAGCTGAGCGCTGTTCGCCAGCGTTTAGCTCTGAGTACAAATTTGAAAATGGTTAGCTTTCAGTTATTATGATGAATACCGTCATCAAACTTAAAAATTTCTCGTTGGCTTCGTTAGTCTTGCCAATGGAAATTTCGTATAGATGGCTTTCCGGGACCGCCAAACATTTATCAAGGTGCTGAGAAATTTGAGTTATGGAAACAAGTGCTTACCCGCCGACATTAAAGAACCGACACAAGCCATGAAGGTGTTCCTCCGAAATAACGCTCCGTCGCTATTTCAGTCACCAGTTCAAAAAAGAAAATTCTCCAAGTAAAGGAGGAGACATCTGGTCCCAGTTGCTCAAAGGGTAGATAGCGCTATCCACTGGATAACTCAATTGGTTTTGCTAGTGTTTATCCGCTGGATAACGATTTATCCGCTGGATAGCGTTATCCGCCTTTTGAACAACCAAGGCCAGACGAAGAGTCTACAGCAGATAAACATGAGTACTCACGCATTTCTTTTTGTTTTGTTTTTGTTTGTTTGTTGTTTGTTTGTTTTTTTCCTTTAATTTGGCGTCAGTCTGCATTTCCTCGACGTCCTCCTTAAGGTATCCTTATAGCCACTCACAGTTTGAGGTTCTGTGCATGTTTAACTGCTGCGCAGACGATTATTTTTGAACTAACAATTTTCAGTCGCAAAAATTATACTGCAAAATGTCATCAACGACTACAGAGATATGCGCCCCTGGACGGGCCTCCAACTACTGTTATTTTCATTTGTTTTTAACCTACAGTCCTTCAAATTACCTCTCGTTGAACTAACTCCCCATTGCTCTTAAAGTAACGAAGAGTAAATTGTGGTGTCGCCAACATCCTAAAAACACAAACAGTGGCGGTTAAGTTTTAGTGGAACGTAGTTACTTTACAGAACGCGCTAAATCAAATCTAATCGCGCCTCTTCAGGGACAAAGCCTTTTTGGAGTTTTCTGCTAAATCCTCTAACGTTCTAAGAAAAAGAGAAGGGTGGAATAAGTTCTCTCTAAAAGGACGTATACGGAGTAAGACTGTAAGATATAAAATAGTTTGCAGCTTACGTAATCGCAGCCATGTTGAATGACAAAATAGTAGATCACCGAACCGTTTATGACGTCACAAGCTGACAATTCCCAACCCTTCCCCTCCCTAATTGTATACTATTTTATGCAAATAGTTATTGTTTTGAAAAACATGGCCCTAGTCACCTGCGTAAGTGAAAACTAAGAATAGCCCCTTGTGATCTGTGCCTCTAGATGGTGGTAGAAAAACAGCCGTGTAATGGTATCCTTTTAGAAAAATGCGTGTGGTAGGGCAAACAATTATTTTTGAGGGGTGGAACAATTACCCGGAAAACGTTTTCGCAAGGGGGTAAAAATGAAGTCTGTTAATGAAATTAGCCCATTTCCGAGTTGCTGTTTGCCTCGGTCTCAAAGCAAGTCAAATGGCAATGAGTGGAGGGTGTATTTTCATGTCAATCAAGCTCATTGTCATTTGAATTTGGCAAAGGGGTTAATTCTCGATTTTACGTCACAACCTGCTTTGCATTCCTATTTTCCAAGAAATTTTGCATTGCAAAGCAGGTCGTGACGGAAAATCGAGAATAGACCCATGCCTCTCATCTCACGGTCGTGGGTCCAAATTACTGCTAGTTTTGATAACTTTGCGCGTGATGCCAGGCAGATGAAAAGCGAAATTTTGAGGTAAGAATGGTAAGGATCTTTTAGAAAAAGGAAAAAATGGCCGCAATGCGTTTCAAACAGATGCAAAGATTCATTTTAGCGAAAAAAATATTTTGGGGTTATGGGAATTTTAAGTTTAGGTGGAATTTAAGGAACTTACTTGTTAAGATGAATATCAACCACCATGTCTTTACCAAAAGCTTTCAGTTTGAAAGAGACGTACTCGTCGCTTGAATTCTTTGGAACAAAAATGAGTCAGAGTAACTTCAATCTGATTATATCTCGGCAATCACTACATAGTAGGGAGTTTATGCAACGAGAAAACGAGAATGGTTGGAAGAACAATACTGATGTTTCAAACCAAGAATGTTTGTTATTGGTTTAACGAGGAAAATTTATAATAGTGCTGCACCTGTGGCACGCATTTTACCACAGTTCAGGCGGGTACTCTGCAAAATAACAAAGTGATATTAGGAAGTTTAAAAAACGACAACAGCTACGCCACAAAGAAAGATTATTAGTTGAAAAAGGAAAACTACTCCTTCTGCACATCTGTGGCACGCAGTTAAGTACATTCCTCTGCCCTATACTTTGTCAAACAACAACGTGAAATCACAAAGTTTTAAGTTTTGACGGCGACGTGGCCATTCAACAATGAACGCTTCATTTCCTTTTTTATTTTATTTTATCATTTTTTTTGAAGCCGTTCGTGTGGTGATGCTTTCGTCTTCGTTGATATTGTCGTTGCTAAAACTGCGTAATAATTGTTAGCCTACAGAGAGGTAATATTGATCAGCCTATCGCTGCTTCGGTTTCAATACCCTATCAAGAAAAATAAGTGGATTAATTCCTTCCTAAAGAATATCACTTTGAATGGGTGGCACACCAACACGGTTATCAGACATTCGGAAGACTGAAGGGGGATTACGAACTCAGACAAGTGCGAATTGAATCGTGATGGTTTAATAACATTACTAGAGACTGGTTTGAGAGGCTTTTAAGTATCATTCTCTTCAGCACAGAACGTGATTCTTTTAGTCAGTACTGAAAAACCCTCGGAAACAACCTCAGTTCTGCTCCGAACCAAGAATTCGGAGAATTACCGAATGCTACTCTGCGTAGTCTCGAAGATTTGAAGCAGAAGTGGTTGGCAATAGTTACTGATATGGTTTGCAAAAGACCATATTTCTCAGTATTGGACTGGGACTGTAGCTTGCATTGGAGGCTAAGCGGGGAAATCTTTTCAAACGCAAATACTTTTTAATGTATTCCCCCGCATTAGCCTCCATTGTAAGCTACTTAAAAAATATCGTACTCTTTGATTGCCCTTGATTATTATAGTATTTTTGATAGCGGCTTATACGACTGCGCGCATCTTCAATTAAATTGTCTATCATCTCAAATCACATTTCCACTTTATTTATTCTCCAAATTGACCCCAAGATCATAGAGTTGTTTTAAGAAAGTTTGGACTGAAATTTCACGTTTTTATTGGCTTTGAAATACGGGAAAAGTGGTCATACTTTGATCCATGACCGAACAATGAAGGGAAATGGCCTCCATACCGGGTTGACGTCACAAGTTAATTTGCATTGCTGTTTTTAAAGAACTTTCTCAATACCAAACAGTTTGTGACATTTCATTCAAAAGGTTCTAAAAACTACACGATGTGTTTGGGATGATTTCGGAGAATAACTAAAGTGGAAAAATGTGTTAAGGTGATATCCACTTTAAGCCGGTTAGAGCTTGTCCTTCTTCTGAGAGAGAAAATGCCTTGGAAAAGGATACTCTCCACACTTGTGCACTCCACTGGTTCAGATTAATATTTCAGACCAATCAGAATTGATGAAAAATTTCTCGTAACTCTAAATTTATTCCACTCGTGGTTTTAATGCTCTGATCAACTCGAAACTTCAACATCTCCACCACCCCCCTCCCTCGGGGCGAAACCCGGACATTTGAACTTTTGGAGATTGGATCGTTGAAATTCCTGCCCCCTCTGGCCAAAATGGCGTTCAAGTGCCTTAACCTATCGTCGGATTTGTCTGTCAAACCCTACCAAAGAACAAGCGCGATAGGCTCCTGAGGTCTTTAAAACGCTTTTGTATAAAGATGCCAAGACATGTTCCGTGACCCTTTATATAATGATGCCTTAAGTTTTTTTTACCAGAATTGAGCTACTACAAAAACACAACTTTAATATTGAAAGTACTACAAGTGAATTAAAAATTGAATTAATTAAGTCGGACAATGTCAATAAGCAAGTATATTAAGCTACTCCAACTCCGAAACACGGCAAAGGTTGTTTAACGACGTATTGTATATTTATCAACAACAGAGCCTAGAGCGTTTACGACTGCATATATTTTAAATTGTCCAGTGTCAGTTGATTAACAGAAACGCACAGCTTTCAGAACTTTGACCATGAAATGGGACTGTGAAAACGTACCATATTGTGTTCACTCTATGCTATGACAAAGACGAATTACGCAGCCAAAATTCCTTTGAAGATAACTTTTGAAGACCTTAGTCTTTTTGTTAGCCAATCGCACATCGCAAATGCTGCTCTTCCTTTAAACTCTCCCATCTCGTCTATACGTGTTTATAGTTGTTACCGACTTCAGAGCCCCAAAGTAAAAATCATTTGAAACCCAGCACTTCCGGTTCAATCTTCCCCACCCCACCCAGACAAAGGTCAAATTCCCCACTACCCGGGCACAGAAAATAATCAAAATGCCCGGGATTTACCCGGGAAAGGGAAGGGGGGATATGTTGAAGTTTTCATTTGATCGGCGCATAATATCCGTGTCAAGCTCAGCACACTTCTTCTATTAACGATTACGCGTAACAGAAAAAAAAAAAAAGCTGAAATGAATATCGAGACCAATATGAGTTAATTCAAGTTTAAATTCGAGAGATTTTTATGGAATCACCACCTGGGATTCTTACATTTGCTTCGGCTTGGACGCGAAAAAAGTAGGTTTTTGTCAAATACAAGAAGCCTGGTGTGATCAACAATCGCGTCCTCAGTAATCAGCAATAGTTTATTTCGGAACCAACGTTGCATATGATTTCTGCCGACTCGGCCAACATTGCATTTTTTTTTTACAAACCCACGTCGCTCATTTGACCAACAGGTGCCTTGCTTTCTTAGTATGGATGGTAAACAGCTTGATCAAACGAATATCCACTCACAGCCCTATTGGTGTCTTCTTATTCATATAGGCGAGAGTGAGATCATTTTCAAGTTTGAAAAAATAAATAAATAAACTTTGCCTATAAGAAGTAAAATCACACGTGAGAATATTAAAAGCGATAAAAAATGTGGAAACATGTACTAAGCGTTACAAAAGGTAAGTGATAAAAACTAAAAAAGGCTAGATAACAACAGGACAAAAAGCTTTACAAAGGAATACATGAAATACTCCGAGCTATAAACATAACTTTGCACGGATGGAGTCAGACTGCGTGTTCAAAGTTGGCTTTTGTTCTTTTATAAAAAGCATCTCATAAATTAAGCAATCAAATGTTCTCTGGCACTTCCGTAAGATCTTGAAACTACGAGATATGTCCCTTGGGTCCCTCCCATGTTGATCTGACGTGTTTCCCGATGGCAGATCCCTTATGTTCTTCAATGCGTTGATACAGGTGTCGGCATGTGTAGCCGACATAATCCGCATCGCACAGATCACACTTGAAATGGTGAACAACGCATTGTTGGTTAACAATAGGGGATTTGCTTTCTTTTGGCTTGATGTTAGATCCGATCTTTATAGATGGGGGTATTTCACTTACCTTTTGTAACGCTTAGTACATGTTTCCACATTTTTTATCGCTTTTAATATTCTCACGTATGATTTTACTTCTTATAGGCAAAGTTTATTCTTTTTTTTTTTTTAAACTTGATGATGAATGAAAATTTTATCGCTAGTTTTTATCTTGAAATGTATTTCGAAGAAACGACTTATTAGGCGAGTGTGATTTAGGTTAAATGATAGAGTTAAAACTGGAAATCGTGTCATTTATCTCGTAGAATACGAAAACTGAAAGTGAAAAAAATATATTCTGGATTTAGTTTTGAGTGACCTTCACGAGAGTTCTTTTCTAATATTCTTCAATACTGAAAAAAAACAACGCGTAGAAATAGAATTTCACTATTTTCCTGAGTCTTGTCCAAATTTGAAGAACTCAAGTGAGACTTCTTCTTTTGCCGATATTGCATGGCAGCAGGAGTCCATGACTACTCATGGGCTCCTTCTGATGGCAGCGATTCAAACACTCTCACTAGAGTTCGAAAGCTGGAAATTGCGATACCAACATTGAGCTTTTTAATAAATCTAACAGAGGTATCACCTTTGATTTTGTGGATAAGTCCCTCCTCAGGCGCCCCTTATTAAGTCTCTCCGGAAACACAATGTCCACGGAATCATCGATATCTTCAAACCATGCTGAAAGTAATTAAATAATCTTGTCATTTTAACACTTTAGAATCTAACCTGCGTTGAAAGCTAACAGCAAGCGGTGTCATTCTTTGTTTATGCTATCGATAACAGAGGCTATGCATTAAAGTGACGAAAACTTCTGTATTTTTTTTATACGATTGATCAAAAAAATCTTTGGAATAAATAAGGAAATGCCTTGCTTCCTAGCCAGTTGCGATAAAATGAGTTAACTTTTTGCAACGTTCCAGGTAAGTGTTGTTCTGCTACTAATCATGTGATCACCCCGATTCATTTACATCGCTTGTGAGGCAGGAACGTGGTAAATACTGCGTTGGACAATTTTGGATCGACAATGAATGCTAACGATTCAGTTTTTTGTTAATTTTTTTTTTGTTTGTTTTGTTTTGTTTTGTTTTTTTTTGTTGTTGTTGTTGTTTCCCGTAACTCTTAAGTTAGCAATGTGAATCGCGTATTGCCCTGAATTCATAATGATGAGATTTGAGATATGCTATACCTCCCGGTGCTGGATGTGATCCAATTCCAATCAATAGCATTGTACAAACAAGGCACAGCAAAAACACACCTTGAAAAAAAAACACACGTAAAAGAGCAAAATAAGAGGGGTGGTAACAGATTATCATTGATGCAACTGCATTCGCGTTATGCCAATGTGAGATCAGATGAGCCCATCAAACTTGAAGAGTCTCTTAACCACTTGTACCGCTACGCAATAAGTGATCGAAATCGTAAGACAGACAATTATAGTAAAACAGATACACTTTTACATAACATAAATAAGGTAATGACGTAACAATGAAGACAACTCGATAATGACGAACAGACAAGGATATCAAATACACTTTTTCCGGCCTTTCCTTCGTTTCAGTCTTTAATCATGATTTCCTTAAAAATGTTTAGTACCTCTATGCACCTTAAATTCAATATACTGTGGTTAGCTTATTACAAACGTTCCGACAGCTGTTGCATGTGTCTCAAGGACGGAGCTAGACAACGGTCATGGGAATTCTGCCAAACGGAAGCTCAGCAATCGAATGAGGTACACTAAATAACAAGCACTTAGAACAACAAACCTCGAAACAGCATTTTTACCAGTGACTCTCAATAATCCCTCGAACTCCTCTTCTGAGAGCGGAGTCGATTGCGGTCGCCCAACTTTTAAGCAGCTAAGGTATGTGCCAAATGGCTTGACGCTATTTATTTACACAGCGGGAGCCGGTTCACACTTTGCTTATGTTAAGTGACTCAAATGACAAATACTGGCCACTCGGGGGAAGAAGAATAGAGAGGAGGAAGCAATGAGCTATGGGCCAACTCTTACAGGTCACCCCACTCATAAAAATTATGTTTACATTTTCTCCAGTTCATCACGGTCTGGAAACGGGGTGATCCGGGTTGAATTTCGGCGCATTGACGACACTTCATTCCTTTAAGAAACTAAAATAAGTCCCGCGGACTTCAATTTATCGTTGCTGTGGTTATCAGTGATAAATGTTGTCACTTCAAAAAAATGTACCACAGCATAACTATCTATAAGATACGCTAGTTGTTTACGTACGAGCAAGGACAAAAGTGAGCCAGCTTTGAAAGAGAATTGCCGCTAAAATTTAGCCAAGTCAGCATGGAAGCAACAAATGACGTCCAAAACAATGAAATGGTTTAATCCAATAATCACAAGAGTTCACTGAAGCTTCGTTTTGTTGAAACCTCGAAAAGAAACGAAAAGGATTGGAATTTTAAAAAGCTTTCTTTTAATATTTGACTTTCAAGTTTGGGTACGATGATGGAAAGGTGTCATGCGCATGCAAGAAGAATAAGAATACAGGTTGCTTGGCAACGGGCGAAAGGACAACTGAAAAATCAGAGACCTCGGCAGGAATCGCAGCAAGTCAAGTCAATTTTTATTTCACTCACTCAGAATATTATATACATAAAGCTAGGATAATTTTACAATTTTACAATATTGTTTGAATAAAATAATGAATACAATACATATTATAGAATAGAAAAGAACCAGAATAATTTGTATTCCATACATGAAAAATAAAAGAGAAAAAAGACATAGGAGAAGAAAGAACAATAAGCTTCCGATACTTTATTACGGTGTAGGGTTTTGGGACACTTAAATAGTTAGTAAACTAATCGAGTCGAGTAGGTGCCCCAAATTAACTATCATCAAACTTGTTGACCATATTAACATAAATTACTTAAGAATCAAATCTACGAAAATCCGAATCTACATAAATATCCTGTCACTTTGGAACCAATCAAAAACAGATAGTCACAGCCAACTTCCAGCACTTAGAGCTGACTACATTACTTGATTAACTTATTGTGATTATACCATGCTTACCACTATACTTATGTATAAAATTAAGCTAGCTAATTATCAATATCAATGTCATAACTGTCAATCATAGAGTTCTTAATCTAGAGAAAGGAAAAATCTGCTTTACGTCATGATCAAGAGGTAATGAATTCAAAACAGTAACACCAGAAAAACAAAGAGAATAAATATCCATACCATACTGAGTGGTCTGAACTTGGTTTACAAACTGCATCATCATTATTTGGTTGACGTGTATAAATATGAATAGCAGAAGATATTCGCCTAAACTAATCAGCATTATATAATAACCCAAGTTATTCACGGATTTTGATTGGTTCTTGCCTATGATTTGTTAGAGGACAGACGCACGATTGACGTCACCATCAGCGTTTATGCGAATAAAGTTTAATTGTTTATTATATAAAACAAATAGATTCCATGTTGCCGTGGGTCTGTTCAGTAATAGATCACAGATGACGCCAAAATGTGGTAAGAACATCAGTGACACACTCGGCTATCGCCTCGTGTGCCACTTTTTTGTTCTTACCACATTTTGGCGTCATCTGTGATCTATTACTGAACAGACGCACGGCAACATGGAATCTATTTGTTAAAAACAAGATCAAGTTAATTTATGAAACCATTGATAACCATTAAAAAAAATTCCAATATGGATTATATCACAACTGAATTTTTAAAAGATACAGGGATTTGAGCAAGGGCTCTCAGTGCGATGCGGGTTCAGAAAATGCCATAATCCTGACTAAACGCTTTTGCAAAGGGGTCAAAATTTTTAGGTAAATTGGTTAGGTTAGACCCCAAACATGGACATCGTAAGTTAAAAAAAAAGGATATATCAGAGAATTTTAAAGCATTTTAATATATCAATGTTAAAACAGTACTTCAATTTTGAAAAGATTCCTACAGTTTTCGACAGTTTCAGACAAAGCTTATCAATGTGACTTTTCCAAGTTAGATTACCATCAAAGGTAATACCATGATATTTAACTGTAGAAACTTGCTGAATATTTACACCATTACTCTTTAGATTAAAAGTCTTCTAAGTTTTATTATTATTATTATTATTATTATTATTATTATTATTATTATTATTATTATTATTATTATTGTCCATAATGTTCGCTTAGTAAAATATATTCTATATACAAGGCTAAAAGTTAAAAAAAAAAAATTTAAATATTCAAACCAAACGTTTTCGGCTGTTTGCCATCATCACCCTGATGATGGCAAACAGCCGAAAACGTTTGGTTTGAATATTTTAATTTTTTTTAACTTTTAGCCTTGTATATAGAATATATTATTATTATTATTATTATTATTATTATTATTATTATTATTATTATTATTATTATTATTTTAATGAAAGAGAATGAAATTAATTTTTACGATACTAAGTGCCATTCGGTTGGATTTCATCCACTCGGCAACTGAAATGAGATCGTGATTTAGCTTAAACTCAAGATAAATTAGGGCAGATGCTCTACCAATTGAGCTACTAGATATCACTAGAAAGTCAGGTCGTTTGTCTAGGTCCTTAATGGCCCGGACAATGTGTCCCACTGGTCTGCGGCTGGGCTCTACAAAGTCATGCGCCTCAGTTTATACAAATACATAATATGATGGGAAGGAAAAATGCGCCGGTGTTACGGAGGTCGTAGGTTCGATTCCTGCTTTTGGGTACAGTGTTTTATAAAATTTGCTAGTGAAATTTTGATGCCTTTTCTTTAGTTTTTAAGATTGTTGTGCATGTGAGTTACAGTTTCAACATGAGTTGAACAAAATTTCCACGGAAACTCAAATTAAAATTACCGTGGTAGTACGAAGTCTGAACCAAAACAAAAAATAATGTGGTATAATATTTTGTATGACTCCACAATAGTTAAATAGATTCCCAAGGTAATTGCAAGCAACATAGACTTTCATGGCTGGTTTTGTTCAGAAAGATAGCGTTTGTTTATAATGTCCACTGATTTATTTCCAGTGGGGTCAACTAGCTTGGCAGCCACTTCTAAAGATCCAAATTTCTCGTTTGTTTGGTACCGTAGGTCACATCTTTCCCCAAGAATGACTTCCTTTACGTACTGAGCGACCTCCTCGCAATCTTGCATGCATCTTTCAAACTCCTTTTTCACATTCGTTGTAAGAAGCTCTATCATGGTTCTTGTCTTCGGGTCAGCGGGCGATGCCTCCACGCTTTTCTGGCACCAGTCCTCTGCCTTCGGTAATATCGTAGTCCGCACTGGGCCTGGTTCCAACAAACAGCACCTACCAATAAGAAAGTCATATGCGCACATAAAATAACTTAAGAACGTTTATGTTGAATGTTTTTTTTTTTTTTTCTTAACCGAATTAGTCTTTTAAAATTAATATCTTTCGATCCAAACTTAACACAGTGATTGCAAGTCAGACCATATCGCAAACGTTGTACGTGTCAGGCCTAAGACCACACAGGTATCTACGGAATCTCGATTCCAGAGCTCTTATCTTTTGCGTGCAGACATGAATTTAGAGACTTAACTGATTAGAGTGTAATGTGAAGTGCCACATATGAACCATGTGAGCGTTAGCCCTACTGATGGAAATGGGTCCACACAA
Source organism: Montipora foliosa (assembly GCF_036669935.1). NCBI lineage: Eukaryota > Metazoa > Cnidaria > Anthozoa > Scleractinia > Acroporidae > Montipora > Montipora foliosa. Next base: position 31,954,876 of record NC_090878.1, read on the forward strand.
GGACAGAGAAAAACTCTGGCCAGGGTGGGAATAGCCCTTATTCACAATAGCCGCCATGTTGGTTTTCAAATTGTCATGCAAATTAGCCATGTGTTATGCTGGGGGGCAAACATTGGAATAAAGGCAAATTGCGGAAAATCGGCTCGTCGTTGAATTAAAATTGCTAAATGTACATTTTAGAATTCAGAATTAAGTACCTTTTATAATAATTTTATATATTTTGATTGCCTCCGACATGTTGACTTTCTACTTCGTTATCTGCTAATTTTTCACTAGAAAAACATCGAAGTAACTTGTGTAATCATTCTATTTTACTACTTAGGTGATAAACATTCAACGAACGCGAAACAAATCATCTGTGTGGCTAAGATGTTCGTTATAACCTCTCGAACTTTTGTTGTTTGCCCCCTCAGAAGTGTGTAGCTAATTTGCATGATAAAGGCAAACCCAACATGGCGGCTATCGTGAATAAGGTCTATTGAACCCACGACTTTCGGGTTAGATGTCCGCCGCTCTACCGACTGAGCTACAAGGTCAGACGGGGGCAGGCCGTGGGAACTGAAGACGTTAAAGTCACGGCAATGAACATGTACAAGTACAAGGAAGGATTACGTTTTTGCAAACGTTGGCCGTGTAGCAGCCGTGTAGCATGAATTTAGAGGTTTTGTTGAAGAGAGCTAATAATCACTTTTTGTCATAATCGTCGATGCTGAGTTGCATACGATGACAAATGATCAGTCATCGCGTGTGACTCAATCTCAACGAACGGAGCAAACTACCAATGATCAGTAACTGCCACGAAAAAAAGGAAGGCGTATGAAGGAAAGAGCTTGCTATGATACTGATCAAAAGGCTCTTAATTACCGCTTTCACAACATGACCATGGATTTTGTCGTCGGGCTCGGAGTAATTATTGTGACAGGTAACTTTTTGTATCCCTGTAAACGGGATCCCAACGTTTTTCCAGAAAAAAAAAATGAGCTGAAAAATTATCGGTACAGGGCACAGGATAATACTAGCAGAGATCTGAGGACTCGTCATGTTAAAGGTTTCGCCGTGCATTATCACTTTTACCTATATTTGTTCTTATTTTCTGAAACGGTGGGGGGACTAACCTGCCAACACTCGCTTAGACTTAAATCACTTCTTTTCAAGTTACTTATATCAATTCTAATCATAACTTTTCTCTTTTTTACCTAATGTTAAAGTGTTGCATAATTGGGGCTATGCTTTCTGTCAGCCCTTCAATGGCAAATTTCGATGAGCAATAAATCTCTACGAAAGGAACTCCCACAATTCCATAGTGACTACTGTTGTTAATGATGACGCCACTCTGCCTCGCTTTCATGCTTGGGATCACTGCTTGGATTAGCCTCAGGGCGCCAAAATAGTTGACCTCAAAAAGCTCCTTGACCATTTCCATAGGAACAAATTCCAAAGGAATACGAAACATCCCAATACCGGCGTTATTGACTGTGGATTCGAGAAAATACGGTAAGTGTCAGTCCAATCATTATAAGGAGAGAGGCTAAAAAAACAGCAAAACAAAAGTCACACATATTACGAATATTATTAAGACTGGAATACAATGATTACAGAAGCCCATGACTAGGAGCGAACAACAGTCCTATATTCCTGTCACGGCATTTTTTGATTGGATTTTCCGCGAACGAGACTCTTACAGGAGCTCGATGATCAATCACAAGAAACTAGCTTGGCGTCATAGCGTAACGAACCCGAACTGCCATTTTTTTTTTTGGCGGAAACAGTAGTCTAAAAATAGATCGGTCTGTGAAGATGCCGTGGCATAGACTTAGTATGACAGTTATTTGCTTTTATTCATGGACTTCTGGGCCCGGTTCTTCGAAAGCCGATTAACTTAACCCAGGATTAGCGTAAACTTTTGTATCATGTTTTCAACTTTTTAGTGAAAGTTTCTTTTGTGTATTCTTGCTTTTTAAGATTGCCTTTCTTCAATGTAAAGTTTTGCTGAATATCAGGGTTGCACAGCATTTGGGAATAGAGAAATAAGCTCCTTGGTTAATTTTTAATCTAGGATTAGTGTTAATCGGATTTTGAACAACCGAAGCCTGTTGATTATCATTATCATCAACTCTATTGTATTCAACATCACTTGCTCTTAAGCTATTTTCGCGCGAGCCGGTGGTGTATTGGTTTCTGGGTGGTTTGGATCGTCCTCTAAATAGCCCATTTCCGAGTTGCTGCATGCCTCAGTTTCAAAGCGAGTCCTGGTGCACAACCATTCAAATGGAAATGAGTTGCGTATTCTTATGCAAATCAAACTCATTTCCCTTACAATAGTTGAGCACCAAGACTCACTTCGAAACCGATTCAAACAGTAACTCGGAAAAGGCCTATTTCTGATCATATCGCTTTGTTAACTGGCTTTGGGCTGTAATGCACTCGGGGTCTTTCGTTCCTTCCTTCTTACCCAATTAATAAGTAATCTCACTTCGATGTATCCTTCAAGAGATTTTTCTCCATGGTTAAATTACTTCTACACAACAAGATTAATAGCATATGTTAAATCACGTGACAGCAGTAAATTCCAAGACAAGTAGGCTCCATCTTAAGAGTTCTCTTTCCAGCGTTGCTTGCAATTAGATTCCCATTTATAGTAGTGCTTCTCTATTTGTAATAGAAAGTAAAATGATTAAATTTCCATTTCAAGCCTGGAGATCATAGGATATTAATTTCTCTTCGAATGTTCAAAAATATTTTTCAACACTCGAAGCGGCCATGTAATATTCTATTTATTATATTGTTATGAGCATCAGGGTTATTTTTAGATTATCCGTCATGCAATTCCAGACTTTTCTAGGATCGTCTTACAATCTGTAACATTCCAGAAATTTCTTTCATGTGACTCAGCAGTTTCTACAAATAGCACAACTTGTAATAGACTATAAATAGCAACAGAACGTTCTAGATGCTTAAAAGTATAAAAGCAGGCTTGTAAATAATAGAAAAAAACTCTTTTGCCCGAGGGCTTACCCTCGTGGCTGGCTGTGATTAATGGATGCGATAACTGTGATGAAGCTATAATCGACTGCGATAACTATGGTGGAGATATAACCTTTGACCTTGCGATATCCGGAGAGAAGAAGAGAGGATAGCCAAAACAGGAAGAAGACAAAGAAGTCACAGTTTATTATGAAATCCTTCGTGAGAGTTTGTGTACACAAATAATCCAGTGAATCAGGAAGTTCAAGAATTGTCTACAGTCGGTGGAAGTTGGAATTCAAAGTTAATCGAGATCAATACCTGAATGGTCATGAAAGACAGTAAGCCCGCTTTGCTTTACGAAATGCTTAACTTAATCTTTAACCGACGTAATTGTAACAGTGTAAAACTAATTACTGGGTTGCCTATGGGCAAACCCAGTCGAGGTCTGCGTTTAGTTTGTTTGTTTTATTTATTTTTTTGTTTTTTTTAATTTTTTTTTTTTGTTTTTTTTTCCGTGTCGGTAAAAGTCTTGCCTGTCACTCCCCTGGTAAGTGGTGTCTTTGTGTATAGAGCCTTCTGCGCGTATTTTCTTAGGATCGAGAGGGTAGTGGAACTGCGTAGATTTCCCTGGTGGACACAGTAGAATCATTAACTTAGCCTGCAATGGCGTCGAAAGTCATGCAACGCGAATGGCGTTTTAGTGGATCCTTAAACAAAATATACCCTTATGGAGCTCAATAATGGAAAGTCAGTTGGATAAACTAGGCATGAATCTCAAAAGCGACGAGTACTGGACTTCGACAACAATCTATCGCCCGTCGAGACGAAATCAAAGTGAGCTGTATTTACCTGAAGTACATGGTAATTTGACACAATTGAGTTTCTTGTCTTCACGCATGCAATGAAATAGGAAGAGGTTTTCGCCTCTAAGAGCAAATATGTTGTTTGTTTCAATAAAATTTTCGCTGGAAAGGGATTCTGTGGTATTTTCTGCCTTTGTGAATTATAATATCATGTTGTGTATTGGATTTTCGAGCTTAAGGTTTAAATGTGATATGGGAGAGGTTTTTTAGTATTGCTCTGTAAGCAGGAAGGGTTCACAGGCTTGTTGGAAGCGTGCTTGAGTTTCAACAAAATGAGCCCCAAAATCATTGAAAACGTGTGAAGCAGACGAATAATAAAGTAGCTGCTATTGCCAAAATGATGGAATTACCTGGTGACAATAACGTCGTACGCGTCTTTGAGAGTAGAATTTTGACTTTGCATAAACAAGAGTTGGGCGATTGTGATCTTTGTTTTGACTTCGCTCATTTCATTGTCAAACTTTATAACACTTGACAGAAAGAGAAACTTACAAAAACCCGGTATCTTGCCATCATTTGACACAGATGCTTCACTGTTTGGCGAGTAAACATGCCGCGGTAATCACGACGCCCGCTGAATTCCGGCCATGTCACTTTCGATTTTGCAATTTACTTGAACGTAGCAAAAATCTCCCAAAATGTTTGTCGCTGATCGTAACTTTTTATATTCGATATTCACGGTTCAAAATTAATGTTGTTTTCATGTCGTAAATATTTCATTCTCGATCGACCGTCCCGGAAACTTCCTTCTGCTCTTTCTAAAAACTGTGTATCAATAGTTATTTGCTTTTTCATCAATATTTGTTTTGCATAAAGCAAGCTAACAAAATCTGTACCTTGCCGAGTTCGCATTTGTTAGCGTTAATAGTATTTTCGGTCAGATGCTTCTGTTTTTTTATGAGGGGTTTATTGTTTTGGTCTCCCATCCTATTAAACACTAACCTCGCTCAACAGGGCTTGACTTCAGTAAAGTTTAGTATTACAAAGCTGTCAGATGCTCAGAGAGCACACTTGTGGTGCAAAGAAGTTGTGAGGGAACTTGAAAATTATCAACATGTCAGCCCAGAAGCCAATGTTTCTCGCTTCTCTTTTATTTGTTATTCTTCAGAGACTGGAATGCTGTATTTCAATACCACACAATTCAGTGCCTTCTGATTTTCTGTAGCACGTACCACAGGCAACCCAGTGTATGCTTCACGGAAGCATCTTGTTAAATAATAGTGAAAAAGGGTAACTGCTTGTTGTCACACTTTTGTTGCGTGCCTTATATCGTACTCGGTGTTGATTTTCTTGTTATTTAACACTTTTATTCGTACCACTGCGCACTAAAACATCGAATAACAACTCAAAATTTGCCACGAGGAGTGAACACCAATGCGAGGCTCCCAAAAAACAAAACGAGGCTATTTCACAGAAACAATGTCAATTTTAACACAGGGGAGTTGTTTTTATTCTTGCCTTGTTCGCGGACATATCTTGGTTATTCCTGCACGTAACAATATAAACACGAAAGACATCGAAAGGCGTGATTTTCATATGTAACCATAGCAACAGTGATCTTTTCACGTGTGAAAATACGAGGCTGATTCATCTAGAGAATTTCAAACGTGCTCGAATTACAAACGTACTTCGGATGACTATTAAAAAATGGCACCATTTTTAATAAAGATAGCTTGGGGTAAATTCCAAGAACGCGACATATGTTTTAGTTTAGTGCGAAATAGAAGTCTGCGTATGGTTTGCA
>NC_090878.1:31972949-31982949 GCF_036669935.1 Montipora foliosa
CTTTGTCCTCCAGCTGTCCTTTCTTTGCCAAATTTCTCATGGTGGCGTAAACCTTGAAGCGTTTCTCGTCATCTTTAGCAAGATACACAGCGGTGGCGAGCCCAATGCCGCTAGAACAACCAGAGATCAACACGATTTGAGGAGCCATGTTCTTGTTTGTGCAGCTAATGTCTTCTGTTATGGGATTATAATGTGACAATTTGAAGTAGCAGTCACTCATCTTGTCAAAAAGCCATTCTCTCCTATTCTCGTGTGTCTTGACAAACACGAGTGATTAATTATCTCACTGCATTGTAGTGATCTTGTGTCATGCATGCATGGATAACTGATTACTATTCATTTCTAATTGACGATATTTGTTCGCCAGTGTCTCTGATTCAAATATTGAAAATTAAAATAAAATGTGCTTTAATATTAATAACGCGAAAACGATAATTTAACGTCTTTCTGAACATTTGAATAAAGGTATAATTTCGTAGGAAATGGTCTTCCTTGTCATGAACAACAATTTGGTTGAGAAAGTAAGAAATCTCTTCAAAAGATCGTGAGACGGGAAAACGATGATGATGCGGTCAAATTCATGTTAAGCTGTTTATTTAGGCTCCTTCCCAGCTTCAGCAAACGAAAGAAAATAGTTTATAATAAGCGAATTTTGTTGACAAGGCGCCTGCTCTTGCAGTTAGTCCCAAATGCGGATGAGCTCAAATCTCCTCCGGCACCACTTCTCGGTAGAAATTCCCACTAAGACTACTTCATTCAAGCAAATGTTGTGGTCTGAGTTTAGCTTAGTCGTGATTAGAAGTCATGAATAATGACTACGTATACAGCGCGCGGTAACTGAATTCTTGAAAATTTGGGGGCGAAAGCGAATTGTAGGAACAATATTTTACTTGCGAAAGAAAGAGAGAAATGACCCTCGCACTCATAGCAATTGTCCCTAATGGAGTCCCGAGAAATCCAGGTGGCTCCAACGGGATTCGAACCCACGACCTATGCGAAGTCGGTGCAATGCTCCACCAACTAAGCTATGAAGCCCTACAGTTGAGAGCAGGTCAATTTGTATATGTTGGGCTCTTATGTTCCCGTGAAAGGATTCAATGAAAGAAATGTAGATAATGAAGTAGTGCGGGCTACATGTATTCGAATCCCTTTGAACCTTAATTCTTTGGATGTCTGTTAAAGAGAATTGCTTAAGTTGTCCAGATAGTAAGTGCGAGGATCAAATCTCTCCTTCGTCTGTAGCCTGCACTTCATATATCTTCATTTTTTTCAATATTTCACCGCATCACTTTTAATTACGAAGTTCCATGCTTTCTTTACTTAATATTTCAATTAATGCAAACAAAAACTTCTATTTAAAGTCTCCGAAAAGCTGGGAAAAATCTACTATTGTTTTCAAGATAAACACGGAAAATGAGATCCAAACGCGGCGAACGGAAAAACAACAGCCTGAAACATTTGTCATACTAGAAAGAAAATGGGGACTTTTTTTTTAATGACAGTCAGCAAGTCGGCTTTTTTTTCCTTTGAACTTTAATATTTATGTTTCAGTTATTCCCTTGTTCTTCGATCTTTGGGACTAGAGTAATGACACTTCCCGGCGGGAATGCTTCAGCGGCGTCCTGCCCCACCTCTTCTCAGAATTTTAACATTAAAAAAAGTTAATTTTTGGCCTGATACCACATGAAGAATGAATATGAGATGACCATCCCTGGCTATGATGCGCATGCTCATAAAGGTCCACTTTTTTATGGATCTCTACTTGCATAAAATACACCACATTCACTCGCTATTCAGTTTTTAAGGAATCTCTACTCCTTATTTCAACATGATGGGTCATATCAAGGACTCTTTTGTGATTATAGTCTTTCTCAGAGTTGATATCCTGTTTTTCCTTTAATACCCCACCAATAACTGCAGTTAAACGCAACAAACGCAATTGCTTGCTTAATATCTAGAAAAGAGTTCACCCCTCGAGTGATTTGCTAGGGGGACCAAAGTGGTCGCCATTTCTCTGACCAGGTTTACCAACCCAGTGGCAGTAACATGGAAGGACAACCAAGCATACCAGGCATAAAGATTTTTTTTGCTTATCATATTGCAGAACAAACATACGTCGACTTTCTGTTTTCTTTCAAGACCCAAACTTTCTCTCGTAGTATCACTCTTTGTTCTTATGTCTTAAGCTTTACTCCTTTCACAAAATCAGCATACCTACTTTAATACAAGCCACATGATTTCGTTTAGATTTTCTCGCCAATTATTCATCTAGTCTCCTTACCTGTTGACTTGCGATTCTGTGATGTTCATAGATTCATAAAATGTCACATTTCCATAATTTCGTGAGAGGAAAAGTATTCACGAGGCAACTTTTTCAAAGACGTGTTTCGGCATGACTCATGCCATAATCAGTTTAATGCAAATTTGTATTCTTTACAGTCATCTATACGCTCCTTTTTGTCCAGTAGGAACCTTTCTCAGTTTTAAGAACCTTCAGGCTGAGATTAACCAAAATTATAAGAACATACCAAGGCTGAATGTCACTTAAATGGGCTATGTCACGCAAAATTTGCAATTCCATGAAACCCAAAATGCCCAAAAAGTAGAATGAAAACCGTCATTGCAATAACCACGTAAAACCGTTGAACTACATGAACGAAATGCAACAAAAGGAATGAGAGCATGGATAAACACAAATGGACAAGACTAAAAGGGGTTGCATTTGGGTTATCTTTAAGAACGTCAGCCCGACGTTTTTCGAGTTTATGGCAAATCGCCTGGGTAATGGCCGTTTTTGCTGAGAATTATCCTGTTTGTGATATAACAATAACTTTATCAGTAATATAATTCTACATTACCATATTGGAGTTTTAATTTTCGTGAAAAACGAGAGAAGTCCCATAAACACCACACAAAAACGTGACATAGCCCCTTAAGAACGTCGATTGCTTGGCAGAAAATTGTAATAGGTGGTTTTTCATATTACGTGATTGCCACCATGTTGGTTAAAGAAAACAGATGATCTCTCATTAGCTCCTTCTGTCCTTTCGTTGTACATTACATTATTATCTGTGTCTTTAGCAAACCATCTGAAGATTTCTTTTGTATCAAAGAGAGGACCAAACCTGTCGATACGCAACATATCCTCTACCTCTGAAATGACGGTTATCGACAATTCCTAATTTTCTCTAAATTGACTGTTATCGTCAATTTAGATTACTCTGTCCCAAAACTTGTGGTAGCAGATGAAAAAGAAAAAAATAAAGTTCCATCACTGGACGGGATTTGAACCCCAAACACCCACTACAAAAGAACTGTTTTTATCCACTTAACAACTAAAGATCAACTGGCTGACAACTGCACCGATTTTTTGCCAGCACTAATTGGTCTATATAAAATCAAGTTGCGTTGAACAAAATTTCCACGGAAACTTAAATTAAAATTACTGTGATAGTACGTAGCCTGAATCAAAACAAAAAGAATATGGTATATTTTATATGATTCCACAATAGTTAAATAGATTTCCAAGGTAATTGCAAGCAACATAGACTTTCATGGCTGGTTTTGTTGAGAAAGATAGCGTTTGTTTATAATGTCCACTGATTTATTTCCAGTGGGGTCAACTAGCTTGGCAGCCACTTCTAAAGATCCAAATTTCTCGTTTGTTTGATACCGTAGGTCACATTTTTCCCCAAGAATGATTTCTTTTACATACTGGGCAACCTCCTCACAATCTTGCATGCATCTTTCAACCTCCATTTTGACATTCGTTGTAACAAGCTCTATCATGGTTCTTGTCTTCGGGTCAGCGGCAGGTGCCTCCACGCTGTTTTGGCACCAGTCCTCTGCCTTCGGTATTATCATAGTCCGCACCGGGCCTGGTTCCAACAAACAGCACCTACCAATAAGAAAGGCACATGCGCACGTAAAATAACTTAAGAACGTTTATGTTAATTTTTTTTTCTTAACCGAGTTAGTCTTTTAATATCTTTCCATCCAAACTTAACACAGTGCTTGCAAGTCAGACCATATCGCAACCATTGTACGTGTCAGGCCTAAGACCACACAGGTATCGACGGAATCTCGATTCCCGAGCTCTTATCTTTTGCGCGAAGACATGAATTTAGAGGTTTTTATGACGACAGATAATAATTGCTTTTTGCCATAATCGTGAAAGTTGAGTCGCATACGATGAAAAAATGATCAGTCATCGCGTGCGACTCAATCTCAACGAAAGGAGCAAACTACCAATGATCAGCAACTGCCACGAAACAAAGGAAGGCATATAAAGGAAAGAGCTTGCTATGATACTGATCAAAAGGCTCTTAGTTACCGCTTTCACAACATGGCCAGGGATTTTGTAGTCAGGCTTGTTTACATCAGTCTCAAAGGGAGTAATTATTGAGACAGGTAACTTTTTGTATCCCCGTAAACGAGATCCCAACCTTTTTCCGGAAAAAAAATGAGCTGAGAAATTAACGTTACAGGGCACAGGATAATACTAGCAGAGATATGAGGACTCGTCATGCTAAAGGTTCCGCCGTGCATTATCACTTTTCCCAATATTTGTTCTTATTTCTGAGACGGTGGGGGGACTAACCTGCCAACACTCGCTTACTTATATCATTTCTAATCATAACTTTTCTCTTTTTACCTAATGTTAAAGTGTTGCATAATTGGGGCTATGCTTTCTGTCAGCCCTTCAATGGCAAATTTCGACGAGCAATAAATCTCCACGAAAGGAACTCCCACAATTCCATAGTGACTACTGTTGTTAATGATGACGCCACTCTGCCTCGCTTTCACGCTTGGAATCACTGCTTGGATTAGTCTCAGGGCGCCAAAATAGTTGACCTCAAAAAGCTCCTTGACCATTTCCATAGGAACAAACTCCAAAGAAATACCAATTATCCCAATACCGGCGTTATTGACTGTGGATTCGAGAAAATACGGTAAGTCTCAGTGCAATCAGGCTAAAAAAACAACAACAAAACAAAAGCCACACATTACGAATATTTTGAAGATTGCATCTGACGTCACAGCGGCCATGTTGGTGTACAGGACAATGCAGTAAAATGTCTTTTGGGAATTTGACTCTATTATTATGCAAAACGCGCGGGGCCATTTTCTATTGTTTTGTACACCAACATGGGCGTCTCATCACGTGGATGCAAACCAAGAATACAGTGATTACAGAAGCCCATGACTAGAAGCGAACAACAGTCCTATATTCCTGTCACGGCGTTTTTAGATGGGATTTTCCGAAAACGAGAGAGACTCTTGCAGGAGTTCTATGACCAATCACAAGAAACTACCTTGACGTCATAGCGTCACCGAACTGGAACTGCCTTTTTTTGTTTTTTCGTTGTTTGGCGGAAAGAGTAGTCTAAAAATAGATCGGTCTGTGAAGAGGCCGTGGCATAGGCGTAATATGACAGTTATTTGCTTCTATTCATGGATTCCTGGTGATTATCATTATCATTAACTCTAATGTATTCGACATCACTTTCTCATAAGCTATTTTCGCACGAGCTGGTCGTGTACCGCTTTCTGGGTCGTTTGGATTGTCTTCTAAATTTCTGATCATATGGCTTTGTTGACTGGCTTTGGGCTGTAATACACTCGGGGTCTTTCATTCCTTCCTTCTTATCCAATTAATAAGTAATCTCACTTCGATGTATCTTTCAAGAGATTTTTCTCCATGGTCAAATTACTTCTGCACAACAAGATTGATAACATATGTTAAGTCACGTGGCAGCAGTAAATTCCAAGACACGTAGGCCCAACAGTTCTCTTTTCAACGTTGCTTGCAATTAGACTTCCATTTATAGTAGTGCTTCTCTATTTGTAATAGCAAGTAAAAGGATGAAATTTCCATTTTAAGCCTGGAGATAGAGGATATTAATTTCTCTTCGAATGTTGAAAAATATTTTTCAACACTCCAAGAGAAATTTCGTATCTCCAAGTGGCCATGTAATATTCTATTTATTACATAAACACCAATGAAATACTAAATCATTTCATGAAAAACAGCGAAAGGCGTGATTTTCATATTTAACCATAGCAACAGTGATCTTTTCACGAGTGAAAATAACATGTTATCTTCACATGTGAAGTATATCAAGTATATTAAGGTTTGACCAATCTAATTATTATGCATATTTTTATTTGAAGGTTTGACAGCATTATTCCAATGTCTATGAAACTTCGTAGAAAGTTTGTTATCGGTATTTTCATTAATTTGCATCACATTTTGGTCACGTGACCCTAAAACAACTTATAGCGTTTCTACTCTTTACTCGAAAATGGGGAACATTTATACTTCGAAAATTTGAAATCATGGCATTAGTGCAACTGTGCCTACCGAATACTTCCTTTTAATGTGGTACATGTTTGTCATGTCACATGACCTATTTTCCTCAATTCATGTCATTGCTTATAACATGTGAATGTAATTAAAAGGCGGCATGACAAAGCTTTTAGAAGGGGTCATCGAATAATTAAGAAACAAGATTGATACAATGCTGCTGAATGTTCCCCATTTTTTAAGTAAAAAATATAACTGTTATAAGTCAATTTTGGGTCACGTAACAAGAATGTGACACGAAACATTTTGCATGGAACTGAGTTATAACAATACCGATAACTAATTCCCTGCCAAGTTTCATAGGCCCTAGACAAATGCTTCCCCGTCAAATAAGAATATGCATAATAATTAGGCTGGTCAAGGCTCAATTCACCTGAGTAATTTCCATATTACATACGCCTCGTTTTCGTTGGATGTTACCAAAACGAGAATATTAGAATGGTGCATGGGAAATGGGAATTTGAAAATGGAAACTTTTTTTAGCGGAGCTCTGCGCGCGCCTTCGGTGCCTTCGGCGCACGCGCGCGGAGCACCGTTGTTAAGAAAATATGGTAACCCATCGACCGTCCGTACGTACGTCCACCCCTCCATGTATGCCAATGTGACCAGTATGCTAGTTTACAGCATACGTCTTTGATAGTGGACATCCATGTTTTGATCAATTGACACCTGTCAAAACAATTGTCCGCTGACCAGTATCACGTGACCATATCGCGGGTCTACGCTCAGAGCCCACCGTGGTCAGTTGCTTTTTCGAAGTGACCGCTGACCAGGTACTGGTTTTCGCTTGGATTGCAGGCTCAACCCAGGTTAACACACCTAAAAATAAACAAGGCTTCATTTTTCGCGCGGTTTCTGTGGCTCGACGCGGCTACACGGCCATACTTTATTCAAACAAAAGTTCTTTCCCAGTCAGCGCTTTTCGTGTTCAGGTGGAAAACAGTTTGGAAGATGTTTTCTTTCTGCATTTTTCGCTGGTTTCAATCCAGTTTAACATATCATGATATCTGTATCTGTCTACACTGGTGGCTACGCAGTTATTTAGGGATATAAACTTGAAGCTGAGTGTTTATTTTTAATTTTCTTAGAGCTGCTTTTTTCTTTGTATCGCAATTTTTGACATATCTTTAGAAGCTCTGATAAGGTTACAGGTTGCCTGGAAGACCTATGTCTAGAACAGAAACAAAAGGACTGAGCGAAAGAGAACGACAACGACAAAACAGATTACCAGTAATAGCTCATACTTGTTGGAAGAAGTTACTCCACAAACTCATTCCTTGGGCACTAAACCGTTGTTATTTTTACGGATCCGTTATTTAAAAGTGGATGCGTATTTTTAAAAAATGGTTTAATCGGTTTTTCCTTTGTTCAGGAATGAAACTCGAATTTTTATCGACAACTGGAATTAAATAACAATTATCTGTACGATTTTGGACAAAAAAGATAAAGTTGAATTGTTTGTTTGTTTTGCTTTAAAATGCGAGCGAACAAGTGCTTTTTTTAATCCATTTGCCCAGCTGGTTTTCGATGTGCCTCGACAGTGACAAGAAAATTTTGCCCTTTTATGATAAACACGTAATCGAAATGAGTTGTCGTAAAATTGGGGCGACATTTCACTAGCTTGTGTTTTCAGAAGTTTGTTTAAAGCACCTAAACGTTATTTAAGTATTGGAGCGGATCTTGTTTGAAGTTCGTCCTTTCTTGGTTGCATTGTCGTATTTTGCCAATTCCTATTCCAAGCCAAGCTGGCGTGTTTCAATGAAATACATGAAAATGTGAATGATCTCGTTTTCAGATATAAAGTGGGATAAAGTACATCAGTAAAACTCTTTTTTGACCTTGAACTGACAAAGTTTTTTTCATGGCTTCTAATTTCAGCGTGATTCCTATTCGCTGGCTATTGACAGTTGACTCTAAAACGGCCTTTTTCCTTTTCCATTCGCTCGCTAAGGGTGTGCTTGGTTTTTTTTTTTTTAACTCATGCGGTTCAAAAAAAAATTCATTGCCAAACTGGTGAATTCCAAAGTTAATTGCACTCGAAAAACCGATATCGTATTTATAGTTTCGTGGTTCGTGCGATATCGGTTTTTAACGTAAAGTATACCGTGGAATTCACTAGTTAGGCAATGAATTTTTCTCTAGAAGAAAGAAAAGAAAATGTTTTAATTATTAAAGCAGCAACCGAAACATCAAAACGCAGGCAGTATAAGAATAAATAACCAGGGAACTCCGCTTTTAGGCTTGGCTAAATTGCGGGCATTTTTTTTTCAGTGCGATTATCGATATCTAAATCTTTTTTTTCCATTTTACACACTCTTCATTTTCTACACTCCACCTGTCCCACACTCCGCACTCCACGTAATCCAACGAAACGAAAACTTTTCAAATCAATATCGCGTCTTCATCGCGACTCTCCCCTGCGCCTTCGCATCATCTTTACCAAATGTTTTTGAAAAAGCATTTTCTTACATCTAATCGTGATCATACTTACACAACACATCAATTTTTCCTTCTGCGTCGAGTATTTCTTTTACAGCTTTGTTGACTGACTCGTCGCTGCACACATCCATTTGTTTGATTATCAATGTGTCTCCAATATTTTCCTTTCCTTCGTCCTCCAGCTGTCCTTTCTTTGTCAAATTTCTCATAGTGGCGTAAACCTTAAAGCGTTTCTCATCATCTTTAGCAAGATACACAGCGGTGGCGAGCCCAATGCCGCTAGAACAACCAGAGATCAACACGATTTGAGGAGCCATGTTCTTGTTTGTGGAACTATGTCTTCTGTTATGGGAAAAAAATCTAGAGAGTGAAGTAAATAGCAAGTGTGGCATTATAATGTGACAGTTTGAAGTAGCAATCACTCATCTTGTCACCAACCCATTCTCTCCTATTCGCGTGTGTCTTGACAAATACGAGTGAGTAATTATCTCACTGCATTGTAGCGATCTTGTCTCATGCATGGATGACTGATTACTATTCATTTCTAATTGACGATATTTGTTCGCCAGTGTCTCTGATTGAAATAATATTAAAAATTTAAATAAAATGTGCTTTAATATAAGTAAGGATAGTAATTTAAGGTCTTGGTCTGGAAAATTGACATATGAAAAAAGACCTTATTTCGTAGGAAATGGTCTTCCTTCTCATGAAAAACAATTTGATTGAGAAAGTAAGAAATCTCTTCAAAAGATCGTGAGACGGGATAACGAAGATGATGCGGCTAATTTCATGTTACGCTGTTTATTTTGGCTCCTTCCTAGCTTCCTAGCTGCTGTTGCAGTTAGTCCCAAATGCGGATGAGCTCAAATCTCCTCCGACACCACTTCCTGTTTAAAATTCCTTGTCTCGCTGCAAAAAAAACCATCAAAACGATCCATCATCACAAGAGACCAGCGGGAAAGTTAGAGGGTCGCTCTGAGCTCATACTTGGAAAACGTTAACATCACCGACCTTGTAAAGAACAAAGATACATGTGATGAGAAAGTACAGATAATGGAAGAAGCTATTATTTTCGGTATGGACGCAATCGTGCCCCTGAAAGAAAAGTCCGTATCAGCGAACGAGGCACGATGGATTAATAGGGAGTTTACGAAACGAGGACGGCGACGACTACGAGGACTTCATTTAAAAATA
>NC_090878.1:31985449-31995449 GCF_036669935.1 Montipora foliosa
GCGATGAATATTGCACTCGTTTACTGATTAGGCCTAAGCGCTTGTTTCAGTGATTAGAGCTAAGCAATCTTTTAAGATTTTAGCTTTCAATTTACAGCAGTCGGTTAACTACCCTTTTTACCGAGACCGGCTGAAGAATATAGCACTCGTTTACTGATTAAGCCTCAGCACTCGTTTAAAATTTTAGCTTTCATTTTACGGTTCGGTTAACTACACTTTTTAACGAGATAGTGCGATGAATATTGCACTCGTTTAGTGCTTAGGCCTAAGCACTCTTTTCAATTTTAGTTTTCAATTTACCGTTCGGTTAACTACACTTTTTACCGAGATCGAGTGAACAATATAGCACTCGTTTACTGATTAAGCCTAAGCACTCGTTTCAGTGATTAGGCCTAAGCACTCGTTTAAAATTTTACCTTTCATTTTACAGTTCGGTTAACTACACTTTTTAACGAGATAGTGCAATGAATATTGCACTCGTTTAGTGATTAGGCCTAAGCGCTCGCTTCAGTGATTAGGCCTCAGCACTCGTTTAAAATTTTAGCTTTCATTTTACGGTTCGGTTAACCACATTTCTTAACGAGATAGATTTTCAGAAAGATGTTAAGGTGAAATCGTAGAATAGGAAGAATCGGAAGAATTGAGTCGGATAATTATTTCCCAAGGATCATAAGGTAAAATCGTATAATCGGAGGAATCGTAGAATCGGAGAATGATTTTCAAAAATATGTTAAGGTAGAATCGTAGAATAGGAAAAATCGGAAGAATCGTAGAATCGAATATTATTTTTCAGAAAGACGTTAAGGAAACTTGTAAAATTGGAAGAATCATTGACTCGGAGAATTATTCCCCAAGGATCATAAGGTAAAATCGTACGTATAATCGGAAGAATCATAGGATCAGAGAATGATTTTCAGAAAGATGTTTAGGTAAATACAAAAGTTGAACGAGACTTACCGGAAGTTGAAGTTCGACTGGGATTCCACCTTTGTCACCATACACAGAGGGATTACATGAGATAGCATTGCGCCTGCGTGAACTCAGTCTTTAAAGCACTAGCCATGTGCATCGTAAGAAGGAAGTAACAGGGTGGGTCCAAGGGTGGGCATGTAATCCCTCTGTGTATGGTGACAAAGGTGGAATCCCAGTCGAACTTCAACTTCCGGTAAGTCTCGTTCAACTTTTGTATTCCACCTTGTCACCCACAGAGGGATCACATGAGACTTTAAAGACAGATGCACAGGCTAGTAGTAAGTAATTTCACACAAGTGAACACATTACTGTAAAACTTTATTGGCAAACGTGTCTTCCACAATCTTTTTGTCATAGAATTTAGCAAAGGTGGATTCTGACTTCCATCCAGCCTTGTCAAGAATATCTGCTAATGGAACATCACTCAGCTTTGCCTTAGAAGTAGAAGCTGACCTTGTGCTATGAGGCTTGAAAATGTTTACATCAATGCCTGAACTTTGTAATACAAACTTAACCCAACGACTGATCGTGTCTCTAGACACTGGACCATACGGTTTGACATAACTTAGCAACAATTGACTACATGAACGAGTCTCCCTTGCAAACTTTGTCCTAGTCAAATACTCCTTGAGAGTGGTCACAACACAAATTCGTGGATCTGTGAATGATTTAAGTTCAATCACCATACCCTTGGACCCTGGTTTAGACTGTTTAACATGCTCTTGAAGTCTGAATACTATAGAGGAGCCAGAATCTATCATGCTGTCCACATTGAGAAAAAGAAGGGATTGTCCCCTTTGAGCAGTGACTAGAGCTAATAACATTGTGAGCTTCAACGATAAACTCTTGAGAGAAATCTCATTAACAGGGGACAAAGTCTTTAAGTAATCAAGAACTTGGTGTACATCCCAAACTGCTGTATAACGAGGCATCGCTGGGCGAGATTCAAATACTCCCTTTAGAAACCTAATAACTAAAGGATGTTGCCCAACTGGGATACCATCTATTGAGGGCAGTATCGAAGAAAGTGCTGAGCGAGCAGTATTAAGGCTACTATAACTAAGACCATTGTTAAATAAAGTCAGTAGAAATTCGATGACTTGGGCTAAAGAGGGACGAACTGTACTAATCTGTTCTCTATGACAGAAGTCAAGCCATTTTTTATAATAGGATTGGTACTGTTTAGATGTGCCTTTCCTCCACGACTTGAGGATAATCTTGGTAGCTTCTGCAGAAATGCCTTGCTTCGTAAGGGATTCCCCGATAACTTGCATGCAATTAGTTTCAGTTTGCCCTCCATGGGATGTGGTTGACTGGGCTTGCTTGGAAGATACAATGTCCCTCTTGTCACTGGAAACAGTCTGTGCATCTCGACTAAAAGACTCATCAGCTTCGGATACCAGGGCTGGGTTGGCCAGACTGGAACAATGATGATCCCTTCCCCTTCCTCCATTTCGATTTTCTTTAAACAACGAAGTATCAGGCTAAAAGGGGGGAAAGCATAAAATTGTTCTTGAGACCAAGAGCAAGAGAAAGCATCCACAAATTGTGCCTCAGGGTCTGGCCTCCATGACACGTAACGGGGAACTTTTCTGTTAATTCTAGATGCAAAAAGATCAATGGATGGCATGCCATAGGTTTCAACAATGCTGTGAAAAATATTTTCCTCGAGAGACCATTCTGTGTTATCATTAAATGTTCTAGATTCCCTATCAGCCTCAACATTTTCTTTACCTGGTAACGAGATTGCTGTCACCCAGATATTTCTTTGGATACACCAGGTCCAAATTTCACGTGCAATCTTATTACATTCCAAAGAATGAGTGCCACCCATGGCATTTATGTAAGAGACTGCAGTGGTATTATCTATGTAGAGGTTAATATGACAATTTTTCATCGAGTGGCAGAATGATTTCAAAGCAAAAAAAGCAGCAAGTGTTTCTAACTCATTGATGTGACAGTTAGACTCAGTTACAGTCCAGCGACCTCCTGCCTTATTTCCCTTGCACACTGCCCCCCACCCCTTTTTTGAGGCATCAGAATACAGGGAGAGGAATGGATCCCCATGGGATATCCACTTAAATGAGCTCTCAACATTTTTGATCCACCATTTGAGGTCTATAACTTAGGTATCTGACAATATCATTACTGAGTTGTAGTTTCCCCTACTTTCTTTCAGAGCTTTGATTTTGTCTATTTCTAAACTTCTATAGAAAAGCTGTGCATATTCGACACCAGGGAACATAGAAACCATTAAGCCTATCACTTCTGAGACATTATGAACTGAAACATGAGTATTTGTCAATAGAGCTGAACATTTCTGTTTCAGTTTTCCAGCTTTCTCTGGTGTTGGTCTCACTGTCATCGTGAGTGAGTTTAAGATAAAGCCCAAAAATGTTAACTCATGGCTGGGTGCAAGAATTGATTTCTCTTGATTTAGAAGAAAACCCACTTTGGTGAAAAGGTGGACAGTGTCCTGAACATTATTAGTGCATTCATCAAAAGAGGGCCCTTGCAAGTATGAATCATCAATGTAGCCCACATTTGTGTGTCCCATTTGCCTTAAGGTGGAGTAGACAGGCTTAAGCAATTTAGTAAAAAGTCGGGGCGCAGAAGCAAGACCATTAGGGAGGCAAGTAAACTGAAATAATTCCCCCTGCCAGGAGAACTTCAAATATTTTTGGCATTTCTCATTGATTGGAACGTCTACAGATGCCATATAACATCCAGGTGTCATAAGCAAGATTGCTGAGGTTAAGCTTTCCATTTTAAAATGATGGTTGCTAATATATTGATTTAAGTTCTTCAAATTGAGAATGAGCCTATACCCTCCAGTCTTCTTTTTACGAAGAAATATAGTAGAGAGAAATTCGCCATGACAGTGCTGTGATTTCACAATGACCCCCTTTGTCAGAAGTTTGTCTAATTCTGAACTGATAATCTGTGATTCTTCAGAATTAAAAGCTATTTCCTTTGGGGGAAGCATTTGCACAGGAGGGCAGTCAACAAAATCAACATTAAAACCCTTGAGGGTTTTGAGAATCTGCGGATCGGAAGTCAATTCTCTCCATTCAGGGAAATATAATTTCAATCTACCTGCCGTTTGTACTGGTTCTACAAGACACAACTTTTGACTTACCTCAGGTAAGTCTTCAGAAGCTTTGTTTACTTGCTTTGACCCTTGGACTTGGGATACTTGTCTGAATTCTGAGTGGCTGGACCGCGACTTGCGGTTTGTCGCCAGCCTAAAAAATGCTTCTGACTTCCTCTTGCTCGAAAAAATTTTCCTCTGGCACCAGACGATTGGCTTTTGTACCCAAAGTTAGAGGAGGTCGGGCCTTTATGACGAGTGACGGTGGAAGTAGTTACTTTCCGGCCAACACGGTTTACTTCGGAGATATCTTTGACTTGCTTCGACAAGTCGTCTCCGAAGAGTTCAGCTGTCACTGTTGTAGACGCTGAGCAAAGGTGTTTGTAATCCGAATGCAAGTCCGGTTTTATGAGCTCTTTCCTTCTATTATTAAGCTCGGTATTTGCATGTGCCAAAAGAGAAAGGCTGTCTATTGCCTCTTGAGCGAGCACTTTCCCGCCATTTATCTCATTAACTCGTTTCAAGATGGCGTCAGTGACGCGAGCAAGAGCTGTCATACCCTTAACGATAGAAGTTTGCACTTTTTGGAATTTCAAGTCTTGCGACCTGATGGTGGAGCTGAGATTATCCCAAATCAGTTGGTTAACGCGAACTTTCGTTAAACCTTCACAGTTTTCTGGCTGCGGATATTTGTTTATCTTGTCTTGCAGCCGTTCTTCTAGCATGCCGTCTCGCACGAGACGCGTCACAATTTTAGCGAGCTCTTCATGAATGGGAGGTCCCGTCTCTTCCGACTTCAGGTCATTTTGAACAGTTTTAAGGAAGTCTCCAACTGATTCGTCGACTTCAGGTTGCCTTACATTGCCATGCTCTGTAGTATCAGACAAAAGGTCATTGACCGAGGCATCAACATCCATGTGCTCGCTCGATGAAGACGATTTTCCCGCCTTCTGGCTGGGTTTGTCTTGTGAGGGGTTTGACAATTCATTGTCGTTTAAGTCACCCTCGGTGACCTCCTCACACACATACCTCTCAAGGGTTTGTGTTAGGGCCGTGGTCAACGACTCGGCCATCCGAGAAAAATCTTGTTCCATAGATTTTTGCAAAGCACTGATCTGAGTGCTCGCCACGTCTTCATCGTTTTGACGGGAGTCAATTATGACCTTTTTCCCGTCTTTGTCATTGCCGCGTTTCGAAGACTTGGAAGGTCTCTCTCCTGGTACCGGGTGCATCTCTACATGAATTTCTTTCGATGTTTTAGTGGGCGAAGCAGGCGGCATTGTGCGTGGCAAAAACCAAGTTTTCGCAGGACATAAAAGACAATCCGTTCACCACGAAGGCAACAACGCACTGAGTTCACGCAGGCGCAATGCTATCTCATGTGATCCCTCTGTGGGTGACAAGGTGGAATCGTAGAATTGGAAGAATCGTACAATCGGTGAAATGATTTCGGAAGGATATCACGGTAAAATCGCAAAATCGGAGGAATCGATGAATCGGAGAATACTTTCAGAAAGATGTTTAAAACTTAAGTGGTAAATTGGAGAATAGTAACCCTAAATCGGATATACTATTCCTCCGATTTAGCCATAATCGCACTACTCTATGGTCCGTGTGTCATTCGTCCATTCGATTTTCAATTGAAATCAAAAATGACACTTTGCGTTTCAATGTTGTATTTATTGATTTGTGTCATTTTATTTGGAGACAAAAATTAAAAACTTAAATAAAAATGTTCATACCTTTAAGATCCACATTTTAAACAATGCTTTATATAATACTATTTTCCATTTTTATGTCCCAAAATAAATGAAAATAGTTCGTCGATAACAAACCTTTAATTTGCCTTAACAAACCAAACTAGAAAATTGATTCTAATGTCATTTGTTTTTCCCGGTTGATAATCGAAAATCAATTAAACAAAAAGCAAAATTGAGAATTGATTTCAATTTTTGATTCTTGGTTTTGTTAGAAATTGAAACCCGACAGAAGGGTCCGTGGGTCGTCCGTCCATTTGATTTCCATGAAAAATGAAAAATGAAAAAATGGATTTTGTGTTTTTAATGTTTCATTTGTTTTTACCAAGGAACGTTGAGAATAAAATTCCAACAAACACAAACATGAAAATCATGGTTTTCTATTGAATAAAAATTAAAAATGACAATACACATCTTTAATTTTTGTTTGCAAAGGAAGAAAGAAGAATTGAATAGCAGCCAATCGATTTGAAATCATTCTTTTTCAGAACCTTTCCAATCGGGGTCTAACTCTTTGATTTTTCATGGAAGGGGCTTTCAAGATGGAGGAAATGATCCATGCATTAGATATCCGATCAATTTTCAATTTTCCTCTGTCGATGATCAAATAAAAATAAAAAATTGACAAACTCTTCCGCACCATGGGACGGACAGGTCGAGACCTCAACTAACAGGGCTGGGGTTGGGAGAAGTCACGCAACCCTTGCAGGGGAGGGGAGGAGAGTCGAGTTTTGCCTTTAATTAATCTTTACTAGGAGTCATATTTTTATTTCCTCGCCACAAATGTGAAACCTACATGGTTCCCAGCATGTTCAGACGTTTTCAACGACTTGGACCTCCACTAGGCTGTCTTTTTAAAAGCCAAAAATTCACATGCGCCAGGTACGTGATATTTGCATTTGCTCGAAGTAGTAATTGTATGAATCGAAATACATCAAATTAAGCAACTTTTCCAGAATGAGACGACAACAAAAAGTTTGAAATCGCAGGAAAATTAACGCTACCGAGGCGAAATAATGGTTTGCAGTCAAGGCTGCCCCTTGAATAAGCTTATGAAAAAACACAACGATACAGTACAGGTAAATCAGCACTCTTTCTTTCCAAACTCGTGGGTTTTTATTTTTCATTTGTTTTCAAGAATACATTTTCACATGTATAAAGCTGTTCAAAGCACTAAACACACCATGGATCACACCCTCACAAGCTAAGCTGGTAAAATTATAATTGTGTCATATACATTTTCCTTTCATCCTATAGGAAAAACCTGAGCGGTACTCAATAACAAGGGATGTGATTTCACGGAGGATAAAGTAAAACATGAGGATAAAGTCAAACAACCTGCTGAAATTTGCAGCTATGAGCAATACTCATAAGTGAGATCAGGGAATAACTGAATTGCATTTTGGAACAATGTTGGATTTCCATTTACTACATTTTCAAACACAGTGAGAAAATCAGGAAAATGTGAATGAAGTGTTTCCTTCTTGCTGAACTTTAGCATCCATCACAAGACAATGGGTGTATACCAAATTCTGGCCAGGTTGTCAATTGCCCCCCACTTCCTTGTAATAACTGAACAGCCACCGCTGTTGTTGGAACAACATCTTGTGTCACCTTAACTGTTTTGTCCATAGCTGCTTGCATATTGTTTGGATGTACTCTCTGTTCTATTGTAATGCAGAGAGAATATGAACATACCGGTAGCTAGTGATTTAAGAACATTGTTATAGAGTGATTTTACTTGATCCGTGAAATATGTAGTAGAATATTACACTCTATATGTGCGTAAAAGCCCGTATCACATGGTGTATAAAAGTTAGAGGATGAAAAAACTGACACAAAAACAGAAAACACAACAATGACACAACTGAAGAGATAAATTATACGACAGTTATTGTAATACTTTTCTTTGTTTATAATTTAGACTAAACGTCAGAAATGTTTACAGAAGATCGTGGGGTGTTTTCATGTAAATAGTCTGAGTAACAGAAAAACAATAGGTCTAATTAGGAGGTAGTGTTACACAATAAATATTATTCTCTTTTTCACGGATCAAGTAAAATCACTATAACCATGTTCTTAAATCACTAGCTACTGGTATGTTCATATTCTCTCTGCATTATAATAGAACAGAGAGTACATCCAAACAATATGCAAGCAGCTATGGACAAGACAGTTAAGGCGACACCAGATGTTGTTGCAACAACAGCGGTGGCTGTTCAGTTTATAACCTTATTCAAGGGGCAGCCTTGACAGCACACCATTATTTCGGCTCGGTAGCGTTAATTTTCCTGCGATTTCAAACTTTTTGTTGTCGTCTCATTCTGGAAAAGTTCCTTTATTTGATGTATTTCGATCCATACAAATACTACTCCGAGCAAATGCAAATAGGGAACTTAAGCAACGACAACGGCGACGGCAACGAGAACGTCACAAATGTGCATATTTAGTAGGCAAAAACAGTAGCTTTGCACGCCCTGCACGTGCGTTTTTCACTTTTGTCCATTTCTTTGCCGTCGTCAGCAAAACAACAACGTGAAATAGTCAAATTTTAGGTTTTAAGGAGAACGTCAGCACTTGACGCTAAAGTTTCATTTTCTCCCCTAAATTAAGCGCCGTTCCGACCAATGTCATTTTCGAGGAACTACCACACCCTTGTCATATAAGAAGGGTTGACATGTTTACAAAGTGATTACAATGGCGTTCTCGGTGCCGTCGCCGTCGTCGTTGCTTAAGTTCCCTAATATCAAGTGCCTGGCCCATGTGAATTTTTGGCCTTTCAAAAGGCAGATTAGTGGAGGTCCAAGTCGTTGAAAACGTCTGAACATGCAGGGAACCATGTAGGTTTCACATTTGTGGCGAGGAAATAAAAATATGACTCCTAGTAAAGATTAATTAAAGGCAAAACTCGACTCTCCTCCCCTCCCCTGCAAGGGTTGCGTGACTTCTCCCAACCCCAGCCCTGTTAGTTGAGGTCTCGACTTGTCCGTCCCATGGTGCGGAAGAGTTTGTCAATTTTTCATTTTTATTTGATCATCGACAGAGGAAAATTGAAAATTGATCGGATGTTTACTGCATGGATCATTTCCTCCATCTTGAAAGCCCCTTCCTTGAAAAATCAAAGAATTAGACCCCGGTTGGAAAGGTTCTGAAAAAGAATGATTTCAAATCGATTGGCTGCTATTCAATTCTTCTTTCTTCCTTTGCAAACAAAAATTAAAGATGTGTATTGTCATTTTTAACTTTTATTCAATAAGAAACCATGATTTTCATGTTTGTGTTTGTTGGAATTCTATTCTCAATGTTCCTTGGTAAAAACAAATGAAACGTTAAAAATACAAAATCCATTTTTTCATTTTCCATTTTTCATGGAAATCAAATGGACGGAAGACTCAAGGACCGGTTCACTCAGTCGGGGTGGCATGGTTTGGAGGGAGGATTGACCTTGTAGGGCTGGCTTGGGGGAGGGGAGAGAAGGGGAGGGGAGGCGAAGCGAGAGGACGGTGTAGCGATCCTTGTCCACAAACGTGGAGCCGTGGCACGAGTGACAGTGGATATTGCGACAGCCTGGAAAGAGGTTGGCGCCAAATTCAAACACGGATGCTACAGACGTGGATTTTAGCCGAGATTTGTTTCTTCACCAAAAGAAGACTCATGCGGAAATCAGTGACATAGTAAAACAGATGTACCCTGGTGAAAAGGGGTTCAGCGAGAGAACAGTTAGGAGGTACTGTTGAAAGAACAACATCGTTCGTAATCGTATCTCAAACGACGAACTAGAGGAACACGTACGAACTGCAGTTGGACAGGTGAGCTCATAGCGAAGTCCTTCAATATGGAACATCACTTTGCTCTACATTGAAGCTGAAGAAGATTTCCCTATTTTACTCCCCGTATATTTTATTCTTACAGGTTGGACCAACCTGTGGCCGTAAAATGATGAAAGGGTTCTTGAAAAGCAAAGGAATCGATACTGGGCATAAATGTGTTGGGAAAGCCGCTTTATCCGCGGTCTCTCCGGTGTTATCAGATGGCAAGATGCGCTAATGTTCAAAGAAATATAAATCCAATTCCTTACAAGGCAGATTACTTTGGACACAAACTGCATATCGATCAAAATGAAAAACTTGCTATGTATGGACTAACTCATGTGTGCGCTTCAGATGGATACAGTGGAAAA
>NC_090878.1:32000449-32005449 GCF_036669935.1 Montipora foliosa
GTCGTTTTTGTTTGCTTCTGCGATAATAACCTTTGCTATCGCTTTGTTCTTTTTGCTGTTTCCGGCAAAAAGCGGTGCCCTGTAGTTGCCTGCGAGCACTGGCACAGGTCCCGCTCCCGTACTTGTGTAGGAAAATCCCTGACCCTGCGGATGTTGGCGAGTCAAGTCTGGTTGAGAAAGATCTGCTTGTAGACTTTCCCCCATAACTTGCATGGAAGATCCGTCCGTTAAGTGCATGACATTAAAACGACCACCATCGTTCGGCCAATAGGCCAAGTCGCCGAACTCCTCTTTAAGGTAGAGAGAATTTGCTTCAACCAAAAATAGAAATTCCTGTTAGACTAAAAGCTTACGTTCACCTTTGCACAACTCAGACTGATTAAGTGTGTTGTACTCTGTGTACTTGCCTGAAATGCTCGGGAAAGTCTAGCTACCGTCATGTCGCCTGCTTGCATCCGTATTTTTAAATCCTTTCCTTCTCTACTGACATCGCAGGTCTTGACAGCCGCCATGCCAACGCAAGAAGATGACGAAACACTAACTAAAATTGAACTAGCAAGGAAGACAAGCTGAGAACCGTGCGCGGAAGAGCATGTGTCAAAAGGGCGCGAAACGGATTCCTTATGCAACTCTCCCCTCCCTTCCCTCTCTCAGGTGCATCGGAATGGCCATGGTTGATCTCACTTTCCCCACCCTCCCCAAACCAAGCCTCCCCGACTGCGTCAACCTCTGCCTTATCTTGATCAGTCTGGTTTTCATTTTTAACAAAAACAAAAATCAAATCTTGAAAATCAATCTTCAATTTTGGTTTTTGGTCAATTGATTTTCGATTATCAACCGGAAAAACAAATGACATTAGAATCAATTTTCTAGTTTTGTTTGTTAAGGCAAATTAAAGTTCTGTTATCGACGTACTCTTTTCGTTTATTTCGGGACATAAAAATGGAAAATAGTATTGGATAAAGCATTGTTTAAAATGTGAATCTTAAAGGTATGAACATTTTTATTTAAGTGCTTCATTTTTGTTTCCAAATAAAATGACACAAATCGATAAATACAAAATTGAAAAGCAAAGTGTTATTTTTTATTTCAATTGAAAATCGAATGGACGAATGACACACGGACCACACACGGACTCTCTATGTCATGTCATCCCACTTGTTTTTTCATGTGCCACGTCTGAGACTTCATTTCTCACACGCGCTACTGCCTTGAATCAGTACACGAGCGCCGTTTTAGGTGACCTTTTCAATGTTTTTCGCTGGTTGCACTCCCCTTTTTCTTCCCCTGGTAAGGCTTTTAATTTAGATGATGGTGTTCATTTAAATTCGGTTGGTCAGTACCAGTTATATCGTAGTTATCGAGGCGCTATCTTAAGAGCAATTCGCATGCTTTGAATATTTGTCACATTTTTGCTTTTTTACATGTGCATATACGATCATGACTAAAACACCACACGAGTACATACGGGTAACATACGAGTAACATACGGAACATACGGATACATACGAATACATACGACTGACATACGACTAACATACAAGTAACATACGGATACATACGACTAACATACGGATACATACGAATACATACGAGTAATACGAATGTTTTTCTCATAAAGGAAGCTCTAGTTATAAGCTTTGCAAGCATTTTTCACGTCAGCAAACACGTACCCGGCTCAGTTTGAGGGGAGGGGGGGGGGGTGGGGTGGTGTTGATAGACCCTCCAAGGCTTTCGTTAAATTTAGTCACAGTAAAATAAATTCACATGGAGTGCAAAACCCTTAAGACGGCGAAAGACGAGATACAAAAACCCTCAACTTGTGGCGCAACATCGTTTCGTTGCAAGTTCTGGTCGATGTTTCGCGTTTTTCACTTTGCGTGATCAACTTGACCCGCAAAAAAAACATTTGTTGCGAGTTGAAGAAATGCAGGGCGCTGGGTGGTTGATTTGCTAGTACAAGAGCACATTTGTTGCGCGACAAGTTGTGAGCTTTATGAAAAACAAGCAATAAAGCCAAAATTTGTTGCTCAGAGTAGGTTCGCGCTCTACTTTTCGAAACAACTTTCTTCAACCCGCAACAAATGTTTTTGTTGCGCGACAAGTTGATCATGCAAGGTGAAAAACGGGAGAAATCGACCCAAACTTGCAACGAAATAATGTTGCGCGCCAAGTTGAGGGTTTTTGTATCTCTGTATGTATATCTGGATGTTGCTCTCGTAGATGATTATGACTGTCAGGCCAGTTTACATTTAACACACGTAAGGAAGTCAGAGCAGGTCTGTCATAATCTTTTACCCCATTTAAGCTTTCTGGCTTGATTTTGCACTGATTTATCATAGGCAACTTAAGCTGAAATAGTGAAATCAAGATGGCGGATCTGATGACGTCATACGACATCAGCGACATCCAAAATATATTGTTATCTTGTAGCGCAAGCAAAGGGTTTTGCACTCCATGTGAATTTATTTTACTCTGCCTAAATTTAACGAAAGCCTTGGGGGGTCGATCAACATCCCCTCCCTCCCCCCTCAAACTGAGCCGGGTACGTGTTTGCTGACGTGAAAAATGCCTGCAAGGCTTATAATTACTGCTTCCTTTATGAGAAAAACATTCGTATTACTCGTATGTATTCGTATGTATCCGTATGTTAGTCGTATGTATCTTTATGTTACTCGTATGTTACTCGTATGTTACTCGTATGTTAGTCGTATGTATTCGTATGTATCCGTATGTTCTGTATGTTACTCGTATGTTACTCGTATGTTACCCGTATGTACTCGTGTGGTGTTTTAGTCATGATCGTGCATATACCGCTTATTTGTGATTATCCCGCTCATTTCCTTTTAACGGACACCTTTTTCGTTTTTATTTATTCGGGGTTCATCTCCGTCTTGGGCTCCCGTGAATTGTGCATGTGGACATTTTGTCTTACGTTTGTTGCAATGGGTTAGCACATAAGGTTTTACCTTGTGCTTCCCTCGTTACGTCTGATCTTTTTAGCTCAGCTTTATTTGCTGAGGAATTTACTGTTGTTATTCCTTGACTTTGAGGAGCCTTGATTTTTTGTGGGTTTGCTGGTGTGTCGACTTCTTGTCTGACATGGCTTGACCTAGCCTGTTTATTTTGTTTTAAGGACGTTCGCGCGAAAATTTTTCAACATTGATTTTTTTCTGAAACTTTTACCACTGTAAGATGATGAGTTAGTTATGTCAGAAATGTAAAAAAAATGGGGGGTCACCGACTTCGTTTTGGAGAGAACATGCCCGGAAGAACACCCAAAATGTGACAAATCGGGCTTCGTTAGCGAATAAGGCCAGTGTCTGTCAACCCAAATATATTGCAATTAAATCTTTGCAGTGAAATCTTCTCTGCCAAATACTGTTTAAGTGGACTTATTAAGTGAATTTAGTCAACTGTTGAGGTTCCTTAAAGATCAAGTTCGCGTTTAGCGAACAAAATTTCACGCGCCTTGCAGCCGCAGGATGGCAGGATTTGATGTCCCGTGAGCAGAAATCATTTTTGGACAACGTGGAGATAATTGTAAATAAAATCCGTTTCTGGAAAGAAAAATTGGGGTCACCGAACGTCCAAGACCGTTAAATCCAGGCAAAGCTATAGCAATGGCCTTTTGCCCAACCATTTCTCATTTTATTACTTAGCGCGCGCGCTCGTGTATGACGTGGCTTGTGCATTTGCGTGCGCAGTAAGGATGCGCAGAAACAATTGGCGCGAACGTCCTTAAGGTGTTCATTTCTTCTATGTCAATCGGTATTTGTAAGCTGTTTATTTCCATGGTTCCCCCCCCCCCCCCCCTCCATCCTTTTTATCCTTTTGTTTGCAGATAATGCCTCCTAAGAGAACAAAGTCTGCCTCGTCTGTTGCTACCCCAGCTCGAAAGCGTATCCGCCAGGTCAATCCAGTCAAGGCTCAGCAGAAGTAGTTCAGCAGCTGCAGCCTCAAGAGCTCTCGGCTGAGGTCTTACCTCAGGCCCTTCTGGAGCAGATCGTTAGTAAAGTGTCCGATGAGGTTACGAGACGGCTCTCATCAACGAGTGGAGACCGGAATGTCAATGACCACCAGATTTCTGACCGGGGTTCTGAGAGGCCTGTTATTGGCGATGCAGCTGGAGCGGACAAGGTATCAGAGGTGCCTGCAGCTGGAATTCCTGCAGATAGCCCCGGTCAATCAGTGATTCAAGGAGCTGTTAGCCAATTTCAGGAGAGGCTGTCAGGTGATTTACTAACCATAACCCCTACATTACCTAGCACACTGTTTATTTCCCCAAGTCTACCCATTGATGCCCCTGTGTCTGCTAAGCTGCGAGCCAAGATTCTGAAGAATGAGTTTATTGACTTTGAGGCTTTGGCCACCAATCCTGTTTTAGAAAGTAAATACCAAGTTGTTTTACAAAATGAAGGCGGCACTCAACCGCCGTCGCTAGCCACAGAACCAGTCACTAAGACCAGGAAGCTTTTGACCATCTCGTCATGGACGAGTAGTTTTATGATATTTGTCGGGGTATATACTAGCCAATTTCCTTCAGAGGCCCCCGCCCTGATAAAGTATGGGGAGATCGTGCAGGATTTGGCTGCCCGGGGACACGACTGGCATTATTGCGACGAGAATTTTCGTTATTTACACCAAAATCAACAATCAGCTTTTCCTTGGGGTGTCATCCATTGGGAATTGTGGATGTGATCCCAGCAACCTATTAACAAGAAACAATCTCTTCCTGGGAACACTTTCGGTCACGCCCTTCCGAGTCCACCAGTGTCCCTACCGGTTATTGCTTTAACTTTCACAAGGGTGGTCATTGTACCGGATGTTCCTTTAAGCATTCCTGTCCCAAGTGTGAGGGTGCCCATCGAATTAGTATTTGTACTTTTTGTTCCCATTCAAAGCAGTTACCAGGAACCACTACCAATGCCAAGTCCTCAGGGGCCAAATCCCCACCTCCCAACCCCAATAAAGTTCAATAGGCTTTTGTATCTGTTGTC
>NC_090878.1:32017949-32020449 GCF_036669935.1 Montipora foliosa
ATGCCATGTTGCTTTAAAAATTAGATTTTTTTCAAAGAAGGCACCTGTTCTTTTACCACCCACTAGTTCGTCAGTTTTTGATGGCATAATACTCCGTAGCTAACGCGCAGGCGGACACGCAACTCGAAACCATTGGGTCAAAAACCTAGATATAGTCGGTTTGTGCCAACTGCTTGCAAAAGCTTGTTCTGATATTCCGTTTGCATAGATTTCTGCTTCCTTGTCTGATTGGCTAGATTTTTACGCACTCTGTGATTGGACGTTTACTCTGATCAAACAACTCTCCGCATCTGAGAGGCGGAAAAGAGCGCCCAAAGAAATTGATTGTCCCCCACCTTAGCAGGAAAACTCGCTGCGGGAATTTCTTGCAGGTAGAATTGCCTACAAGGAGCGGCATATTTTTGATTTTCTTATGCTATCCAATCGCGGCAGATGTGTTTTTTGAAAGGCCTCGTGGTTCCAGTGTTATTGTCAGAATTACGATCGCTCACGGAAGATCAGGCCTCGGTTGTTCGAAAGGTGGATAACGCTATCCACCGGATAAATCAATTTCCAGCGGATAAACAATAGCAAAACCAATAGACATCTTTAGCTTGTACATTTTGTTTTCCCAATTCAGACCACGTAATGTTACTCTAGGGAAAACTTTCTTTCAAATGTCGTCCTATCCACGTGAATATGTACGCATGTAACTTATCAAAAAACAAAGGGAAAATTCCCTTGAGAACATCACGTGGTCTGAAATGGAAAAACAAAACGTACAAGCGAAAGAGGTCTATTGAGTTATGCAGTGGATAGTGATTTGTCTAACGGGTAGCGCTATCCACCCTTCGAACAACTGGGGCCAGGTTCGTTATCTAAGACTACGTTTACTCTAGAGCAAAAAATTCGTTTTAATTCGTTTTGGTGTTTATGTTGACGGTAAAATTATTTCTCAGGTGGAATCCGTTTTTATTTCATAGGTACTGAGATTCATCCACGAAAATCATTGTGAATAAAATTCGTACTGATTCTAAATGTAGCCAATCAGAACA
Source organism: Montipora foliosa (assembly GCF_036669935.1). Lineage (NCBI taxonomy): Eukaryota > Metazoa > Cnidaria > Anthozoa > Scleractinia > Acroporidae > Montipora > Montipora foliosa. The sequence continues at coordinate 32,018,984 of NC_090878.1, forward strand.
CGAACGACAAAATTTCACTGTGGAGAAATATCTTCCCTCACCAAGGTCTTTCTTTCAAGAATTACGATCCCGAGTGATTTCGCGATGATTTGCATTTGATCCCATTCGATATCGCATACATATTCGAGGACATTGACGACATCTATTGGGCTTGGAGTTACCTGTTATCAAGTTTGCTCGATGACCACTCGCCAATTAAAAGTAGAGCAGCAAACCGTTACCACGCACCATTTATATATGAAACCTGAGCTACACGAGGCAATTAGGAAACGCAACAAATTAAAGCGCCTTTACAACAAGTCTAAGTGTCGGCTAGATTGGGACAGATACAAGACTCAGCGAAACGTTGCATCTTCATTGAGGCGTAAGGCTGTATCTAACTATTTTCGCACCACTGCCGCAAATGCCAAAGGCAACCCCAAGAAATTTTGGCAAACGGTCAAGCCTTTCATGCACTCAAAGGAAAACATCAGCCGGGGACTCCATTCATCTTAAAGAGGGTGATAGTCTTGTTGTTAACAAACTGGAAGTAGCACAATTTTTTAGCGGCTCTTTTCATCTTACTTGAAGGACAATGATAGTGAAGGGCATCACGATGACAATTCCCGTTTTACCAGTCATCCAAGTATCTCGGCTATATAGACCCATTGCTTTGCGGAAAAAGCTTTCCAGTTTCGTTCTGTAAGTCCACCTGAAGACGAACTTATACTTCAGTCACTTGATCCAAAAAACACAACTGGCTGTGATAAGATACCGCCAAGAACATTGCGGGATGGTGCTGATACTCTTGCTTATCCGCTATCTGTTCGTATCAACAAGATTGTTGACTCTGGCTCTGTGCCGGCTACTTGGAAGCTGGCCGAAATCTGCCCCATCTTCAAAAAGGACGATCCTCATGATAAATCTAACTACCGGCAAGTGTCGATTCTAGTTACTCTGGATAAAGTTTTTTGAGAAATGTCTTGCACGCCATGTCTCTGATTATTTTAGTTCGATATTGTCACCGTTCCTGTCTGCGTATGGACGGGGTTACAGCTGTGAGGCGGTACCGTTCTGCGTTTGATTGAGGATTGGAGGAATGCACTTGACAATAAGTGTGTTGTTGGCGCAGTTTCAATGGATCCGAGTAAAGCTTTTGATATGATACCGCACGACCTCCTCCTCGCCAAGCTGGCTGCCTAAGGTGTTACTCCAGTCAGACTGCCCCTCCTACAGAGTTACCTTATGGAGAGGTCCCAGCTTGTCAGGACAGAAGATTTAACATCTGATGAGGGTGTACCCCAGGGATGGCTTTAGGGCCCCTCCTTTTTAATATTTTTCTTAATGATCTGTTCTTAATTGCGCTAATTTGTCCAACTATGCTGATGATAACCAATTTTACTTACTATTCTGCGATTTGGCATAATTGTAATGAGTCTGATAAGCAGAAGCTGGAAAGGCTTAATGTGAGAGCTCTAAGGTGTGTC
>NC_090878.1:32025449-32067949 GCF_036669935.1 Montipora foliosa
GCAATTACGTACTTACTGACTCATCCCTCGTCCCTTTCCTATCTTCCCTCCACTCACTCATCCATTCTTCCATTTCGTTCGTTCGTTCGTTCATTCATTCATTCATTCACTCGCTCATTCCTTCATTCATTTGTTCATTCATTTTTGTTGTAAACAGGTGTACACTGCTTGAACCAGGACCGGTTGCCTCAGCTGTCGGAGAAGCAAATGCGGAAAGAACCAAGAATATTGATGTAACAACCGCTGACCCGAAGACACGCGAACTATGGCAGGGAATGCTGGGAAGGCTGGGAAGCGTATTTGAACCGAAAGCAGTATTAACATCGTCAGCAATTGCAGAAGTTGTCAAACAAATAATCCTTTCGGAAAATACGGACTTACGCTATCGGCCTAACAAAGATTTTTACATCGAAGAGGTTAAAGCAAAATTTGCTGATCTAGAGGGAAATAAATCTGTAGACCTTATCACGCAAAAATACTGCTCGGAAAAATAAAGTGATGCTATCACATAGAAACAAAGCTAGATAGATTTGGATATCACTCTACGTTAAGGACGAGCTAGTCGTTTTAGTATTTTTGGCCAATCTTTTTTGTTGAGCGTGCATCATTCGCAAACAATTGAAAGAAGAAATGCTTGGTTACGTCACGCAATCTTTACGAGCTAATAAAATTACTACGAATCAAGGAGGCTACTGTTTTTAACAAAAACAGTTTGCTCAGTTTTTCTCATTCCATTCTATTTCAAACGTGCGGGAACAACTCACTGTACAATTCACTTGCTTTTGCTTCACATAACAGTTGAGTTCTTTAATTGTTCTTTTCTCTTGATACTTTATCCAGCAATTAATTGAGCCTTTACTCACCATACATTTCCTGCCTTTCCTACGTACGTAGCAATAAAGTTCTTCTTTTTCTTTGAATTTCAAAACTAAGTTAACTTAACACTTAGTGGCCCAAGTTTTACGCCTTGATTTAAAACACCTGTTTAATTTAACTGGAATGTTCCTATTTACTTTACTTTACTTTAACTTTTTTGGCTTTCAAATTTCCCGGGCGCCGCCATCTTGAATAATTGTGACGAGTCGTGGTTGCCCTATTGTTCCAGATCAAACGCTCTTTGTGTCAGAACAATAGGGCAACCACGACACGTCACCATTACTCAAGATGGCGGCGCCCGGGAAATTCGAAAGCCAAAACAAGCCTTCTTGAAATTCTTTTTGTTTTTCGAATACAAATGCTTTCATTGGAAAAAGTTTGAACAATTTTAATTGTTAACATTTTGTTCTGTGGTTTAAGAGTATTTTGTTGTTTTAGTGGAGGTTCCCTTTAAAGTTTTGAGAGAGCTCGGGGAGAAAATGACGTCAAAGACTCACCAGTTTAAGAACGCATTGCAGGCAAACACGGCTGAATTAATGGCTCACCCCCTGTGTAAAAACCTGTGAAACTTACAGATGACGTAACAAAAAGAAAACCAAAAGGGCAAAAAAACATCAAACAATAACCGCTAACAAAACAAAGAAAAAGTTTCACAGGTTTTTACACCGAGGTAAACCCGAATTAATATGCAGCACGAGAGTTTCGGGCTTTCAAGCTTTTTGCATATATATAATAAGCTGCATTTACACGCTGAAATCTTAAGCAAGTGAGTAAATGACGTCACTCCCTAGATCAAACCCTCTGAGGTCCAGTTTTGAATGTGAGCAATGGCGGGCCGTGAAATTCAAACTTACACTTAAAGTAAACAGCCTTTTAAATAAAAATCAAACCTCAGAATTTTGCCATAGACTATATTCTCAATCCCATAATGCAATACGTTTTGGGGGTTCTTTGACATAAAAACAATACAAGGTATTTATTCTTGGGACTGTATCATGCTTCAGTGATCAGTGAACTGGATATCCATTGTTCCATTGTTTTCATACAAATAACCCCCCTCCCCCCCCCCCCCCCGCCCCCGCCTCCCAAATGAACTGCATTATGGGATTTGCAAAAATGATGAATTCAGGTGTTAAGCAAACGCACTTTCAAAATCTGAAGAAAAAGAGGAAGTTTTAATATGGATTATGAGAAATGGTCATATATTTTTTAAAAGACAGCCCAATTGTATGGACACAGGACTCAGACCTGGGAATGGTGATTAACCTGTCACCTAACCACCGCTAGCTGCTCAGGGACAATATTTAAACACTGTTTGATAATGCTGTATCATCACTCGACAACAACCAATAATAAACTATGCAGAAGGTCGGTTTCCAAACTTCACGACGAAGTTTTTAAAATCAAAGGCCTATGATCACATCACCCTACAATAGTTAAATCTGCCTAAATTATTAATCTAGCTTAGGCCTAATAATTCTTCAGCAAAAAATGCGGTCTTGATCTTCAGTGGCGAAGCGGAAAGAAGCGGTTCCTACAAAGTAGAAGCTCCGGGTTCAAATCCAGTCCTCGGATATGATGTTTTTATTTCCGTGTTTTCTCTGCTACCACAAGTCCTGGGACAGTGTCCTAAAGTAACGATAACTGTAAATTCAAAGCAAATTATCATTTAACGATGATCGTTGATTTAGAGAAAAGATCATGATGCTCGAAGCATGGTTAGCGGAAACCTATAGGTTTTGATATCTCTTGGCCAACGGAATAGGTTTCGAGTAACCAGCCCCAGGTGTTACTTTTCCTTTACTAATGACGACTAAAATTTTGAGACAGACCAATAATTTATTTCAAGTGATAATCATATGACAATCAGACTTCTTTCTCGGTGCAGTGCATAAAGACGAATGTAACAAAATTATTAACTTAATCTTGCGATAAGTTAAGGTTTGATTATCACTACATTGGACATGATCATTCTCCCTATTCGAAGTAATTCTTCTTGAGCATCTTCGGTAGCCCTTCACCAGCAAGGTCAGAATATTTGGCTGCCCTTTCATCGGGATTATATTTGTCGTTTGTTGGAGAGCGCAGTTTAGGATTCTTGCACAAAATGATTTCCTCCACCATTTGGGCGATTTCGTCTCCGGTTTGCTCAAAGCTGGCCACCCTCTTTCCAGCTTTCGCTTTAAAGGCTTTGATCAATTCCAAGCTCTCCTCATCCGCTTTCACCTTGTCGAAACTCTTTATGTGGGTGCTTAAGTTTTCTCGAAAAGACGACGCAACAGGGCCTGGTTCGATTAATGCACACCTAGAGAGCAACGGTAGAGCATTTTACATTACCATTTGGTCCCTAACGGAGAAGCGACTAATTGAAGGTTTTCACGTGACGTCATCGCCGCCATGTTGGTGGACCAAAACAAAAGATCTCTCATCATTAGCTCCTTTTGTTCGTCCACCAGCAATTGTATATTGCAGCATTTTTATCTGTCTCTATTCTTGGGTTACATCCACGTGATGAGACGGCCATGTTGGTGTACAAAACAATAGGAAATGGTCTCACAAGTTTTGCATGATAATAGAGTCAAATTCCCAAAAGACATCTTACCGCATTGTTCTGTACACCAACATGGCCGCCGTGACGTCTGATGCAAACCACCTATTGTGGCAGGCAATTGACCAGTGACGTCCACACTTCGAATTGTTGGGAATTTAAAAAAAAAAGACGGCTTCGTCGACGGCAACGCCTGGAAACAATAATAATAGAAACGTAAATGATGAAATGATATATGAAATGGATCATCTATGAACTGCAGATATTAAAACAAGTGAAGCTATGATCCTCGCAGTTATCAAAGCAATTAGTTCAATTGCGTAGAGAAGCCTGAAAAATTCAGGACTTCAACGGGGTTTGAACCCGTGACCTCGCGATTCCGGTGCGACGCTCTAACCAACCGAGCAATGAAGCCACTGACATTGGGAGCTGGTCATTTGTGGGTTCTAATGTTTCCATATGTTTTAGGATACTACGCCCACTTTCAATAGGCCAGTTTCGTATTCTAACGGTTGGACTAGATCTAGCATGAAATGGAGGCTAATGCGGGTAAATTAATTAGCATTTGAAAAATTTCTCCGCATTAGCCTCCATTTCATGCTAGATCCAGTCCAGCCGCGAGAATTCGAAAATGGTCTATTGTAGTGTCGAAGACAAATATCGCGAAAGACTCGAGATAACGTAATGCTAAATTGTTTGACGACGCTCTCGTCGTCGTCGCCGATGTAGATTTTAAGATAGCTAATCCCTAGTTTGGAGGAGCATCAACGTCATGTGCTCATGCTAGATCTTAGGGTAATTAGAAAAATGACGAAAACGGTCTTTCGAGCTTATCCCTTCCCACTGGCCATCTTTTGTTATTGTTGTATTTGTTTTAACTTACTCAAAGCACTTAACCTGATATCAAAGTAGAGCAAAGTTGGAGCCAATGATTCTATCAAACCCTCTAAAGCAAACTTTGACGCACTGTACACCTCGTAGAAAGGCGCTCCCACAAGACCAAAGACGCTGCTGTTGTTGAGGATCAAACCGCTTCTCTTTTTTTTCATGTAAGGAAGAACGGCTTGAATGGCGCGAAGAACTCCAAAAAAATTCACGTCAAACAGTTGTTTGGCCTTCTCCACTGGTATAGTCTCTAAAACTCCGAAAATGCCATATCCAGCGTTGTTAACTGTTGAATGAAGAGTTATTGAAAAGGTAAAACATTTGCGGAAAGTCGTTACTACATATTTTATGTTGTTTTTTTCCAATGTTAGCTTCCAGCTGGAGAAAGAGTCCGGCGAATTGCAGGGGCAGAAACGAATAGAGAGTTAAGCCTGGTTTTAACAAGCGACCCAAGCACAAGCACAAGCATAAACGCAAGCACAAGAGATTCGTGTCAAGTGAAAACGAACTTAAGCACAAGCACACGAAGATTCACCCGGAGCCCATGAGTAGGAGCTTGCCTCTCCCATTCAAGCCCTATGAGTCGACCTTTGCACGTATCTTTCTATTTTTAGAACGCCACGAGTTCTTCGGCACTGCACGCACTGTTTAAAATGGCCAATCAGAATAAATTAAAGTCATTGTCTAACGGAGACAAAAATAGAAAAAACAATGGATACAAATTGTGTAAATTGACGTGAATGTAAGTTTACTGCTGAAGGGTTTCTTCTAAAAATAGGAAGATACGCGCAAAGGTTGACTCAAGGATATGGTGCACATGGAGGCTCCCACTCATGGATGGACTCCTGGTTCTATCCGGCCTTACCACGCGGCAATGTGACTAGAATCTGGAACGGGTCTTTTTTATTGGAGGAACATCACAGCTTGAATTGTGTTTGCGTTACGCCCCGTTTTCATACAACGCAAGCATAAGCTAGCGCAAGCACAAGGAAAAACAGTGGAAAACTAGTTGTTAAGGACTCCTCTGATTCCGTAATGTTCAAGTTTCTGCAGTAAGATCGAGTGATTGACTGTGTAAACGCTTTCTTTAAGTCTATAAATATACCGCAGGAAAAAAGCTTCTTGTCAATATTGAACTGAATTCTATAGACCATATCAATAAAAGCGCGCTAAACATGTTTGATGCGGCAGTCTAAACAAAGAAAACTTCGCCCATTAAACAACAACACAAGAAATGTTTAAAGTTGTTTAATTGACAACCAACAATTCTTTCAGTTTAGGCTTCAATAGGAGGTTTGCAATCAATCTCTTGAGATAACAATGCTGCAGTGGACGAACAAAAAGAGCTAATGATCTTTTGTTTTCGTCCAAAAACATGGCGGCGATCGTAACGTGAAAAGCACCTTGTTCAAATAAATGGACCTTTTTTACCAATACGGCGGCCATTTTGAATCCCATTATTTCACATAGATATTATGGGATGATCAGGGGGCAAATTTGCCCCCTGAGAATTCCATGATAGCTATTTGAAACAATGGTATTCCAAATAACCGCCTTAGATGTAGTTCACTTGGATCCGCGATCCTATTTGTTGTTGTTGATGTTGTTGTCTTCATCTTGTCACTTGTGGAAACTGGTCTCTTAGAAGTATCGGAACTGACTTCTGAATTTCAATAAATGTGCGACTCACCATGCACATGATTTCAAAAAGGAATCATAATTAAAGCATGATAACAAAGAAGCCATAAAAAACCACTGTGCGCTCCAACTTGGAGATTGGCTTGTTTCACTCGCGCCCTAAAGGCTTTCTGCCAACTCGCTCTTTTTGATAACAGACCAAGGGCAGAAAACTCGTCTATCGCCAAAACTAACCCTTGCTCCCTTGTTTATCAATAATCACAAAAACTATATCATCTGATTAATTATTCCAATAAATACGTCCAGCTGACTTCTTCTTTTTAAGGATTCTATTCACCCGCGTTATTCGACACGTTAGTCTTCCGATTTGTAGTCTTTATATAAGACCAGTCAATACTTCTTACTACGCCTTTCAATAACATGCGGACTCTTAAATTCAAAGGTCACCCCACATATGCGTTTTTCGATATTGCAATCAAATGTTCGGTGGCTCCCCCAAGCTTCCGACTCCTGTCGAGCGCGCAGTAATCAAATCACATCGTTGATCCCATTTAAGTCAACACAGTCGGAAGCTGGGAGGAACCGCCGAACATTTGATTGACGGTAGCGAAAAACGCATTTGTGGATTGAGATTTGAATTTTAGAGTCCGCATGTTATTGAAAGGCGCAGTAATATGGTTACGCTCCTTAAAGTTGACTGTTTCTCGCCTATGGAATTCTTTGCTCAGTTTTTACTAAAAAATAAATTCTATCAGTTTTCGTACTTCTCAGCTCAATAACTACATGCTTAACGGTCGTATTCTTTCATTATTAAGGCTAGCGTATGAAGAAATACTTTTTATCTAAACATAGAATTCATCACTGATGTTAATGTTATACAGTATTTTAGTGAGATCATCCACTGGGTTAGCCACTGCTATTATATTTGGATGACCCAACTCACTCCATCTAGTAGATGTTATACTTCTTTTACTTTAATTGTTTATTATGTTAATTATCTTTATTTGAGTTAAAATGAACAAATTTTGTTGTTATGCTCCGGTTACCACCGATATTTGCTCTTGCGAGATGTTCGCAAAATGTGTCGTCACGTATTTGATCACTTGTTCCATTGATATTAAATGACAGCAGGAGAGGATAATGGGACTGGGATAATGTTTCCGAATTTTACATGGCGGGGCAAATGCCAAACAAACGTCCGCTTACCCAGAGCGAAATAGCACCGGGAAAGCTCCATCCGCTGAAATTGGCGTGTACAAACACTGACTGAGGTATGAATTAGGGTAGAAATCATACAAAAAACCACAACAACAATCAATGGATTCCATTTGCACCAAATGAGCTAAATTAATACTCACACAGTACGTCAATTCGCTCTTCGATTTCGATGATTTTTTCGACAACGTTCTTGACCGATTCGTCACTGGATACATCCATTTCTTCGATGACCAAAGTTTTTCCAAGATATTCCTTTCCATGTTCCTCGAGCTTTCCTTTCTTCTTCGCCAGATTTCTCATAGTGGCGTAAACCTTGAAGCGTTTCTCGGGATCTTTCGCGAGATGCAAAGCGGTATCCAGGCCAATCCCGCTAGAACAACCCGAGATTAACACAACATAAACTTCAGAAGCCATCTGCAAAACGGAGTCGATAGAGAAACGATTCGTTACTGAGTCACGCCTGATGTGATTCAGACAAGGACGACCCCCAATGCAAATAAAACACAATGACCAAGTGGTTGCTGGGTGGTAAATTTGCATACAAATGCTCAGGGCCGTATTCGTTGGCTCACCGCGTTTGTTATTAAACATTCAGATGGTGAGTGTACACTATTTATGAGTCAATGAGTCAATGTGTCAATGAGTCAATGAATCAATGAGTCAATGAGTCAATGAGTCAATGAGTCAATGAGTCAATGATTCAATGAGTCATGAGTCAATGAGTCAATGAGTCAATGAGTCAATGAGTCAATGAGTCAATGAGTTAGTGCAGTTAACCAAACCATAAAATGAAAGCTAACATTTCAGAGAGTGCTTAGGCCTAATCACTGAAACGAGGGCTCAGGTTTAATCAATAAATTATTGCTATATTGACTGTGAGTCTCATTGACTCATGACTCATTGACTCATTGATTTATTGACGCATAAAACATGGGACCTCTCAGATGGTTGCCTATTCTGATTGGTTCCTCAATGATTTATGTTAATCGTATACGGCAGCCTTTAAAGGCTTGGAGCTCTGAAACACTACTCGGTGTTATTTGTTAAGATTTCAGGCCTCGGAACTAACGAAAAAACTGCCGGGCCGCATATTCCATAAACCACAAGCGGCCCAAAGGTTAGTGCATTGCTTGCCCAATAAAAATTCAGAGAAGCTAGTGCCTCTCAGTCAATAATCTACGCGCAAGGTCTCCGTTTACCTTAGACGTGCGTATTCGATTAAGTGATTACAGGAACCCATTACCCGGAGCTTCCATCTGTATTGTACCCTTGAGTCAACCCTGTCCCGTATCTTTCTATTTTTAGAACTACTACATTTTGACGTATGTCACGTATGTGACTGAGAACATACGTGAAGTGGCTCACATACGTCACATACGTATGTGACGTAATAAATGGCTGACCATAGGTCTCTTACGATCAGCTATTGTGAAAACACCCAGTAAAGCTCCCCTGCGAGGTGCTTCTAAAAATAGAAAGATACGGGACAGGGTTGACTCAGAGGGGTAATTTGGAAGATGGAGGCTCCGGGTAATGGGCTCCTGGTGATTAATAGTACTCAGGACGTGAATCTGGCAAATAATCAGATCTGGGGAAACGATCTTTCAAACTTGATGTGCCATAGACCCTATGCAAAAATGGCTGCCTTTAAATTATTCTTTTGTTCATATTCAAAATAGCCCAACTAACCTCGTTCAGGATAACAAACAAAGCAAGTCAATCTAAATTGTATTTATTTTAGATGCCCCAGTGGACAATTTGCCTTTAAGTATAGTGGTTTTTGTACCATGTGATCATTATCCTGCAAAGAGTCCATTGCAGAAGTTGTCAAAAAAATAATCCTTTCTGAAAATACTGATTAACGCTATCAGCCTAACAAAGATTTTTACATCGAAGAGGTTAAAGCTAAATTTACTGATCTAGAAGGATATAAATTTGTAGATTTTATCACGAAAAAATACTGTCCAAGACAAGAAAGTAATGCTATCACATGGAAACAAAGCTACGTAGATGTGGGCATCACTCTGTATGTTAAGGACGAACTAATCGTTTTAACATTTTTGGCCAATCTTTTATGTTCAGCGTGCATCATTCGCAGACAATTGACTCCAAAGTTACGTCACGCATTGTTAACGAGCTAATAGATGATAGCTGTGACTGGAATGGATACTCCAAAATAAGATGAGACATTTAGTTTTGTCTATATAAAGTGCCAAACGATCTTACTAAAATTTTACTAAGTTTAAAAAAATCTGTGATAAGAGAGCACAATTTATGAAAGATAACCATTTCAAGTCAGCGCTTAACTCCAATCACTAGGTATCAGTGCCTAACACAGCAGTTATTTTATGCCTAAACAGGGTGCTGTTTATCTGTCAAAGCAAGTTAAAGGGAACCTCCACTTCAAAAAAAAGACAATTTTAAATCACAGGAAATAACTGTTACAATTAAGTCAATCTAAAATATTTTCAAAGAAAGCGTTTGTATCCGAAAGAAATAACTTTTAGAATCGCCTAGTTTTGTTTTCAAATTAAAAGGGTGCCGCCATCTTGAATAATTGTGACGTGTTACGGTCGCCTTATTGTTATTAAACAAAAGCTCTTTGTGTCAGAACAATACGGCAACCGTAACACGTCACAATTATTGAATATGGCGGCGCCCGTGAAATTTGAAAGTGAAAATAAGCTATTTTAAAATTCACTTTTCCTGATATAAACACTTTTTTTTAACTTCGAGCAAATTTGTTTGTCAGCATGATTTTCTTTGATTTAAAATTATTCTGTAGTAAGAGTGGAGAGTCCCTTTAACACAAAGGTTGTCAGGTATTGCAACGTAACGTGTCACGAAGTGTCGCACCTTATTTTGGAGTGTCCATTCTTGTCATAGCTAATGGATTCCTGCGAATAGGGCATTTCCGAGTTCATGACTGCCTCCTCTTCAAAGCGAGTCGAAGTGCGAAGTTTTTGTGATGGTAATTAGTTCTACTTTACATATGAATGAAAACTAATTTTCACAACAAAAACTTAGCACTTAAACTCGCTTTCAAGAAGAGGTAGACATGAACTCGGAAATGGCCTATTAAAGAGGCTTCTGCCTTGAAGGAATCTAAATGTGCGTTTTTGGTTCCATTCTTGTTCAAACGAGCGACAACAACTCACGCGGTTTAAAACTGAGCGGAAAAAGCAGAACTTAGCAAGTGCTCTTGGTATCCAAAACGAAAATTGTGGGTAACCACGCATTTTTCAGAAATAATTGAGCTACAATTTGCAAAAGAACGCCATACATTGCTTTGTATTTTAAAGCTTTTTACAAATAATATCGTTCAATGATTAATTATCTTCGCAAAGTGCGTGTTTACCCCCAATTTTCTTTATGAAATTTCAATAACACTTGTTAAGATCTGCTTTCCCTCATATTCAGTAAACCGAGAAAACATTCCTTTGAATTAGTAGGCACCGTCCTTAACTGAAAATAGGCCGCAAGAATAAAAATGGCAATGACTAAACCATCAATAAAAAACTGGTGACGATAAACAAATCGACTACTAAGTTAAATTGTTAATATGAGATGTTGGAAAAGTGCTAACAATTGCTATCAAGTGTCTTTTTTGTGAAATGTTTTATATGAAATTTGCACAAAACCTACATTTTTCGACCTCGTGTGCTCGACAAGACAAAATCGCGCCACCAAGACAGTTCGGCTAGACGTCAAGGGTGTCGTAGTTCCTCAAGAATGACACTGGTCCGAAAGGCGCTTAATTTAGGGGAGAAATTGAGAATTTATCTTCAAGTGCTGACCTCCTTCATTAAACCTTAAATTTGGTTATTTCACGTTTTGGTTTTGCGGACAACGGCAAAGAAATGAAACGCACGCGCAGGGGGTGGAAAGAAAATGTTTTTGCCCACTAAATATGCACATTCTTGACGTTGTCGTTGCCGTCGCCTTTGTCGTAGCTTAAGTTCCCTAATATCCCTAAATCGTCATGTGCATGCGCTCGATCCTCGATTATAAATATGTCGAAGGCGGGCTTACGAGCTTATTGTTGTCTTTGTTTCAACTTAAAACACTTATAATGACCTGATATGAAAGTTGAGCAAAGTTGGAGCCAACGATTCTATATCAAACCCTATAAAGCAAACTTGACGCATAGTACATCTCGTTTAAAGGCGCTCCCACAAGACGCTGCTGTTGCTGAGGATCAAACCAGTTCTCTTTTTCCTTATGTAAGGAAGAACGGCTTGAATGGCACGAAGAACTCCAAAGAAATTCACGTCAAACAGTTGTTTGGCCTTTTCCACTGGTATCGCCTCGAATCGCGTCGAACATGCCATATCCAGCGTTGTTAACTGTTACATGAAGAGTTGTTGAAAAGGTAAAACAGTTTGCAACTGCAGAGATTCGTTACGATATAATTTATGTTTTTTTTTTCCAATTTTAGTTTCAAGCTGCAGGGACAGAAACGAGGAGAGAGTTAGTCACGGTTCACATATTTTATGCCACGCGGACAGAAGGCCTCCCCTGTCGAAGAGTTTCATGTTTACTCTGGGTTTGAAGTAGAAATTGAAGATCCGTACGGACGAAACCAATGCTATTATTTCAGATCTTTAAATTGTTATGTTAAACAATGTTTTACTTTGTCATTCAGGAGCTTATGGCAACGAGCCTCGCTATGCACAAAATTACTGAGTTCAAAAAATAGAAAGATGCACGCGAAGGTTGACTCATGTTAAGTGTTTTTGTTTTTTGCGTTTTGTTTGTTTGTTTATTTGTTTGTTTTTGGATTTTTTGTTTTGTAAACGGAGCAAAATGGCATTGGCCTTATATTATATGGAGCTTAAAGGGGCTGTGTCGCGGCAGCTAAATTGATTTTGTGTTGTATTACCAATTACCCCCCGGGGGGTGGTCTTATATGGGTTATATAGGTATGTGCGGATGTTGGATGGTATTTGCAGTGGTGTGCACACGAAGAAACAACTCCCAACAACGTAAGGACGTGTAGTACATTATGGGAAAGATACAACCCGTAAGACTTTGTAAACTCACAAAATTCGCCTGCCATCTTGTTGCTGTCTCCATGGAGACCATATCTAATATGCGTGCGTGACCCCAACAATGTCGGAAGAGCTGTGCAAACGGATCTAACATTGTTGCGCTGATTCGGCACTTTGTAATTTGGCGAATTCCGCAAAACTCAAAGAGCTTGTCTGGTAAAGAAGAATGTTCCGATTAAGTGAAAAGCTTTTGATAACCAACAATTGTGTTTGCATAACCATTTCACTTCAAGCATACTCAAATAAAATCCTTAAAAGGCCACTTCGGAAAATACCATAATACTCTTTGTTTGTCCACCAAATTTTGCATAAGCATTGTTTCCAGTTTCTCTTGGGACTTACAATGGTCCCAAGAGAAAACAAAAACAATGCTTATGCAAAATTTGGGGAGACAAACAAAGAGTATTGTGGTATTTTCCGAAGTGGCCTATTGGAGTCCATTTAAATTCATTAATTATGATTCCTTTTTAAAATCCTCTTTTGGGTCATGCTCACATTTAATCCTAAAAATTCCAAAATTCAGCTCTGCGAAATCCAAGCAGCCAGTATCGACAAATGTCAAGCTGAATTGAGCAAAACAAAACAAAAAAACAAATAGGATTGCGAAAGTAAGTAGAGAGCGAAAAGAACTAAGGCTAGTAGAATGAAAGCAACCGAGCCTGAAACAACCTCCAAGTCTCCCAGCGTGGAGATGGCGTTTGTTTTATCGCGGTGGTCCTCAAGGCTTTTTGCGATATCAAACCAAGGGCAGTAAATTCGTCTATACCCAAAACTAACCCTTGCTCCACAAAAACAACTATATACTTCCTAGCTTAATATTTCCAGTTTCCTGTTCACCGTTATTCTACACGTCAGTTTTCTGATTTGTAATTGCGTTCCGACTGAATCTGTCATGTCTCGATATCGGGTTAATATCACAATGCCGGCTTGCTCAAATGAAAGCGGTAAAAAATAAACCATATTTCCACGTGCTTTGCAGTTGTAGCTAAATATACTTACGTGTCAAAAAAGGAAAGGAAAAATGAAGTATCTTCAAATTGATTGCAAAAGCATTTTTCAGTTTCGGTGAGGAACAATCACTATTGAATCAGACATCACTGCAATGGTCATAGTAACATTTGGGACCATAAAAAGCTTTTGCACTTGATCTTATCTTACTTAATTGAGGCAAAATCTGCGTATTAATTAAGGGAGAGATTTAGCACTCACTTCAAGTGAAATTGCAAGGCTATTTCTTGTTATAAAAGCATGAAAATTGTCTCTCTTTTGATCAATTGCTCGATTTAAGCAACAGAGGACGTTTTTAGCCTCATCTAAACACAAGGGGGAGTTGGGAGAATTCGAGAGAGTTATGAAAACCTGAGACGCAGTCCAACGTTTGCATAACTGTCGAGAATTGTCCCAACTCTCCGTGTGTTTAGATGAGGCTATGTAAACACAGGAAAAAGTCCTCTATTGTTTATATCAAATATTTCTCAAAAATAATGAAGAAAAATGCTGTTTTTTACTTCTTGATTAAAACTAATTTTCTTGATACACGCTCATATTTCCTACCAGCCAATCAAAACGCGCATCTGGCAACACATAACCAATCAAAATTCGTGTGATGTTCGTGTGATTAGATACCACGGAATAGCACTCAATTTTACGTTATTTTAACTTGGAGCTTGGAAATTGAAAACCTAGAAGACAAAGATGCGAATGTAATGAAATCAAATTCATTGAATCGAATGAAGCAAGGGAGGAGTTCACAAAGCAAACGTTCTCATAAACAGAACTACGTTTGAACGATCGTTTCACCAGATCTTAATATTGGTTATTATTATATGGCTCTGTCTCACGAGGACAGGGAACTACAAAATTCACGAATTTGATTGGCTAAAATCGATATTGACCGTTCAGTCAGTCTGTATGGGAGAATCTTGACCGAGGTCGTGAGTACAGACCGAACGCAGTGAGGTCTGTACACACGACCGAGGTCAAGATTCTCCCATACAGACTAAGCTCGGTTAATAAGATGTTTATTATATGGCAAACAAGAACGATTTAATTCGTTTAATGTAACTGGTTTTTACCAACTGACATTTTGCTTGCGAAGGGCGATGAGTGGCAATGAGCTGAACTTAATTCTGTCAAACTTTGCTCGTCATCCTCTCTTTTGTCGTCATGCTGTTTGGCACTTCCATAAATAAATATTGGTAGAAGGAAATACTCAATATTTTTGCATTTTAGTTTGCATCTTTTCACCACAAAACATTACCGGTCTAGATGCCGGTCTAGATGGGAAAATCTAGACCGCGGTCAATATCGATTTTAGCCAATCAAATTCGTGAATTTTGTAGTTCCCAGTCCTAGTGAGACAGAGCCATATAATAATCTCCCATACAGACCTCCTGCTCGGTTAATAAGAGCTAATTAATTGCTTAGTCAAATATGCATTTCTGAGGTAAAAGGAGACCTTGCGCGTTGATTATTTGCCAAGAGGTTACAAGACTTAGCGGAAACGCTTCTCCACATTTTAATCGCATGTTACCTGTCTCTTTCTCTCCTTCTCTGTTCGGTCCTGCACTTAATCGCTATTTGGCCACCGCCACCGGTTCTCGTTTATTTGTTTAGACTTTAAGTAGTTTTTTTCCTGAACAGGCCCTCTTAAAAGCTAATTAGATTGCAATGCATTCGATCTGAACTTAATTTCAATTAGCGTACTAAAGTGAAGTTTAAATCATTAGCATAACAGAAAGAATGCCCCGGAGACCGATGCGATAAACAGATTAGCGGACTTTTCCGCGAAGAGAGAATCACTTTAAAATAGAAACACAAACTGTAAACGCTCCTATTTTTCATCAAAAAGTTCTTCCTTCAACATTTCTACTATAATATTTTTCACTTGGATAGACAAGTTTAACTATTGATCTCATGCGGCTTATACGTCACACAATTTTCAGTTGACGAGCTTTTAGAATGTCTGCGAACCAGGCAATTCTCTTTTTGAGAAATCCAAACTTTTTTTTGGCACCTGTTCAAACTTTTGTCAACAACTCACCCAACAATTCCCTCGCTTTTAATTGACCTAACAGTTGAGTTTTTTGACTGGTTTTTTTTTTTTTTTTTGAAATTTTTTTCTTTTGTTTAAAAATGAGTCTTTACTCACCATAAATTTCCTAATTGTCGTACGTCTAAAAAGTGACTTTAGGGAGCTTACGAAACGAGGACGACGACGGCTACGAGGACTTCACTTAAAAATACAAGTTCGCCCTATTCATATCACTACGAAGCTATTTCATGTCGTTTCGAGTTAAAAATGTGTAGTGACTGTCGAGGAAATAAACTGGTATGAGTGGGTTGGAAGCGTAGGGAGAGAACTGAAATTTCATTGTCATGTGCTAACGTCCTCCACAGAACTTTGGAATTTGGTCATTTCACGTCGTCATTTAGGAGATGACGGCAAAGAAATGTACCAAAATGTAAAACGCATGTGCAGAGCGTGCAGGGCCATTGTTTTTGCTCACCTAACCTATTGTTTTGTAGCGTCGTCGTTGCCGTCGGTGTCGTCGTTTCGTAAGCTCCCTAATAAGGACGACGACGACGACGGCCACAAGAATGTTGTCTAGAAATTATTTCCCGTTACACTGTAATAACTTTGCGATTGCTCCAAATCGTCCGGCATGGAAAGTGTGTGTCCACATTCCGACAATAAAATTGGTGAGAACGGTGTAGATATTTAGAGAGAAAACTAGAAAGGTATCGTCAGGTGCTCGCCACATGACCACAAATTTGATCATTTCATGTCGTTGTAAAGACGAGAATGGAAATAGAAATAGAAATGTATCAAGATGTAAAACGCACGTGCCGGGCGTGCAGAGCTATTGTTTTTGCCTATTAAACCTATTGTTAAGCCCTGGCCAAATGAGAGAGAGAGAGTTGATGAGAGTTGACGAGAGTTGAAACTCAAGCTCTCGCTCTCGTTTGGCCAGGAACTCTCATCGACTCTCGAGAGCTTTCATCGAATTTGAGCTTCCTCAAATTTTTCATGAGAGTTTGCGAGAGTTTTGTCTCGTTTAGCCGCGCACGACAAGAGAGTTTGAGCGAGAGTTTTGTCGTCAGTAGTTACTGTTTTTATCCATCTGGCACAGATAAAACAGTGAAAAAAGTATGGCGTCGGATTCGAGTTCCAAGGGCAATGCCAAGGCTGAATATACCCGCCATATTTACGTCAAAAAGGGTTTTCCTAAGGTGTTTCCCAGGCTCTCTCTTTTGTTTGCACCTGAACTTTCGACAAACTCTCGTCAACTCTCGCTCTCGTTTTGCCAACCCTCGATCACTTTTATCGATTCTTATCAGCTTTCGAGAGTTTGGGCAGGTCTTTGGGTGGCGTTCTTGTAGCCGTCTTCCTTGTCCTTGCTCAACGTCCCTATTATGTTGTTACAAAATGACGAGCGACTAGCTTACGCACTCACGAATGCATGTTATTTGTCAAGAGCTACTGTAAACTTGCGTTGGACTAGCATCTCGTCCACGGGGGAGTAGCACTACTGTTATTTGTTTCACTAGGTATGCTACAGAAATCGGGTTAAAGTCCTCTCGAAATGAGAAATGTTTTTCCATAAAACATCTTAAAACTCTGTTGGGTGAGCAAACATGTTGGTGCTAAAAGTTATGTTTTCTCAAATAGAAGTGGAGTTTTCCTTTAAAACGGAAAACAGAAGTCCATAATCCACAATTGTAGATCTGTTTTACTTGGCCTTGGTCCATCAATCTACGGTATTACCTTTATTTAGAATACAGCTCCCGCCAAATTATGGCCAATCAGATTGGGCCTGATGACCCCAACGCCTCTGATTGGTCGCCAGCCAAGTAGTCGCACGCTAAATAAAAGAGAGGTTTAGCTACGACGACGGCAACGGCAACCAGAGTTATCACTTCTTTCCATCGCTCAAACTGACATTTCCCTTTTTATTCAACTTATACGACGTACAGTCTACTTTAGACTTCAAATCTACTTCAACGAAACAAAGATTTCAAACAAGCTGAGAAGATTCACAATAAGCGAGGCAAAGAGTTGAACCCGGATCGATGGCTTGACCTCGCAGTTTCCGATATCCACTACCCTGGGCACCAGAGGTTTTTCTCGCGTGCGGCGGGAATTTTCGGTGTCGGCCGAAGGCCGACACAGCTTCGGCTGTAGGCCGAAGCCACGAGCGGCGAAGCCGCGAGAAAAACCTCTGGCACGGAGCGGTGCTTTTTACCGTCCCCGTTGACCTTTGAGCTTTTTTATCGGATTACATTTATGCCAATCACATGGACGTCTCACGTGGACCGGCACGTGAAGAAATGTCAGAAATTCGATTAGGGCATTCAACGGGCAAACAACAATCACAATTGCACTTTTCGGATAGTCGCAGTATCCCATTTGGTTAAGACGTAAACAAAGACCCGGAATAAGCTGAAACAACAACGAATGAAGGGGTAGTTTCTAAAGAAACTGTGGTGCTGCGTCGGTGGGGAAGTAGTATACAAAAATTTGGTTTATCAACGGAGTTGATAATGTAAATTGACCACCGTACAGAGATTCTAAAAGCTGACGTTTCGAGCGTTAGCCCTTCGTCAGAGCGAATCCAAGGGCTAACGCTCGAAACGTCAGCTTTTAGAATCTCTGTACGGTGGTCAATTTACATTATCAACTCCGTTGATAAACCAAATTTTTGAAACAACAACGATTTACCGGAACCGGTTGGCAAGACAGCAAGAACGTCCTTGCGTTGAATAAAATTAAATACCCCACTTGTTTGCACATCACTTAACTTCTCTACACCGTCAAAACTTTCTAGTACATTGCTTATACTTTCCTTCAGTGCCTTCCCCAAACTTTCACAAACCGCCATCACAACACTTCTGGCAGTACGCTTACGTGATGTCAACAATATTCTTTCACGTGCTGGTCTATTCTTGTCGACCAATTGTAGCGTCTGTCCCTCAGGTGGTCGTTCGGAGCCAATCAGCCGTCCTGTCCAAAATCTGGACCAACTGATCTAACTGAGCTAACGATTGGTTCGACGCTATCAAAGGAATAGCGCTCTGGTCCAGAGGCTTTTCGCGCGGGTCACTATAAAGACTTGACTGAAAACCGGAAACCGCGCTAGAAAAGTCTCTGGCACCCAGGGTAGATATCCACTAGTCTAACGAGACAACCTTCCGGAAAATCGGATTTTTTAGAGTATTGAAATGGTAGTACCCAGCAAAACAATTGAAAGTTAACCGTCTTCAACGGGGTTTTTAGACCAAAATACCGTAGATCAGCGCAGCATAGCTTAGAAACGCTATTTCTTGTTGAACTAAAGCTGTAATTCTGCCTGTTTTCATTCTTTTTAGAGCGGTAAGCTTGTCAATATTGACATGGGATATTGCGTCGTGTAATTGTCACGAAATGTCCAATGTCAGTTTGATGGATGGAAACTAGTGTTGACATCGTCGTTAAATGTGAATTCTGATTATTATAATCGCTCCGCAACTATTCCATTCCATTCTATTATTTTAACATGACAAAGGTGTGAAAAACCCTCAAGAACGAAACTAATATGAAGGGCTCTAATTTAGAGGAGAAAATGAAAATCTATCCTCAAGCTCTGAAGGCTCGTTTACACAGAGCGATTTTATCGCTCGACAAGAGCTGCGATAAAATCGCAGCAAAGTTGCACTAAATTTCGAGAATGTTTGAATTGGGGCGACAAGGCTGCGATCTGTCGCGCTACAAATCGCAGTGAAATCACCGGCTGTTCACACGCGCGATTTGCTGTCGCCATAAAATCGCCGTTCGATCGCAGCTCTTGTCGCGCGATAAAATCGCTCTGTGTAAACGAGCCTTGACGTTCTCCCTAGAACTTCAAATTTGGTCATTTCACGTTGTTGCTTTGCTGACGACGGCAAAGGAAGGGACAAAAATGAAAAGATGCACTTGCAGAGCGTGCAAAGCTATTACTTTTGCTCGCTAAATACGCAAATTTGTGACGTTCTCTTTGCCGTTGCTGTGGTCGTTGCTAAAATTCCCTAATAGCGAGTTTAAGAAACGATGACGGTTACGACAATGACAACGCCAAAAAGCAGTGATATCATTGGTTAAAAAAACCAAAATGATCGTACTACACTTGCGGCACGCACTTTTGAACATTCCTCACGCGCACTCGTCAAAACTACTACGTGAAATGACCAAATTTAAGGTTTTGACGACAAAATTGACAAACTACAGTGAGTCTTTCATTCTCGCTGTTTAATTCAAATTTCGGCGTCCATACCAATCCTGCTTTACGACACCTCGCCCATATTATATAATATAAACAAGAGGGAATATCCATAAAATATTTAGAATAGGTCAAACTTATATTTTGAAGTGACGTTTTGGTCGCCGTAAAGTCCCTGATGAATCGGGCACAGCAAGCGATAGGTTTTTCTCCCGCAAGTAATCGTGCACTAGCCTTTCTGATAATAGATGATACCGCAAACTGGTGGGATTCGCAGATCGAGCTAGACTTGGAAGTTATGAACTCCTCTTCCCTGCAATGCTAATAGAGGTATCTTTTCCTTTTCGCTTGTTGGGCTGAGCTGACGAGTACAGGAAAAGAGACCTTTGCCATGGATCGAAACTCCATTGTACCAACCGCAGCCTAAAAGCTTGGACGGCACCCTTCAAACCAGATGCTCCATGGTATGTTTGCTGACTGTGACTTGAGCCCGCTGTGTCCCGCGCATTCCTTTACAGTAATTCCGCTGTTACGTGAGCCCACATAACATGAAACATCACGTGAAGATTCGGTTGCTAAGTAACCGCCGCGAATGCGGCCCATGGCAGAGGTCTCTTTTCCTGTACTCGTCAGTCCAGAGAACGCAAAAGAAGAGACCTCTGCTGGAAGGAAAGGACTTCTGACGGAAAAATATGGAAAGCCATAAGTTTCTTAAAAGTATTCTTTATTCTTTTGGTATTGACGTTTTGTTTTGTGGTGTGGTTTTGGCATTATGTGGTGTGGTTTTGTCGTTATGTGGTGAGGTTTTGTCATTATGTGACAAATGAAGGTTTGATGGTTACGTGTTGTGTTTCATTATGACGTGTTTAAGGTTTTTCTTTGACGTGCTGTGTTTACATCTTATGTGGTGTGGTGAGGTTCTTTTATGACATCGATTTTTGCCCCTTCAATGTTTATAAACACAGCAAGCACGTCAAAAGAAGACCTCAACACATCAGGATGGAAACATAACAGGTAAATCTCGTCACACAATAATATTGCCACAGTACACTGACTATGACAAACTCCAAAACATCAATACAATACTTGAAGACCAAAGGAATAAAGATTACATAAGAAAGTTGTGGCTTTCCATATGAACACAAGAGTTCCCTTCTGGTGTTGCACGCCGCCTCCTTTTCCCTTACTCATGATGACTAAAATCTTGAGATAGACAAAATCTTTATTTCAAGTGGTAATCATATAATAATCAGACTTCTTTGTCGATGTGCAAAAAAACTCCTTTAACATTCCTTAACTTAAAGAGGCTGTGTCTCGAAATTTCGCTAAATTCAACGTCTGGAAACTGGCAACCAAATCAAGCGAAACTTAAAAGCATTCAAATTTACAGTAAAGCATTGACGAAAGGTTTGAATAAAACATGCAGCAAATACAAAAGGAGGCAGGGATGGTTAAAAACTGAAACAGTTTAACATCGATTGAAAAGGGGTTTATTGAAAACGGCTGAGTGAACAGTTTCCAAAGTTTATCTCTGTTGTTTCTCTACGATCGAGAAACACTTTTTTTGTCAGGAAGCTTTAGTTTGTGTGTTTAAAGTAATTTTTGGGTTAGCGTTAAGTTGCGTGACAAGTAAATGGTAAAACTACACAAAATCAACTGCAATGCCGTGACACAACCCCCTCAGTTGACTGTCACTACATTGGACATGATCGTTTTTCGTCTTCAATTACTCGAAGTAATTCTTCTTGAGCATATTCGCTAACCCTTCACCAGAAACATCTGAATATTTGGCTTCCATTTCATCGGGATTATATTTGTCGTTCGTTGGATAGCGCAATTTGGGATTCTTGCTCAAAATGATTTCCTCCACCATTTTGGCGATTTCGTCTCCGGTCTGCATTGTGCTGGATATTCTCTTTCCAGTTTTCTCTCCAAAGGCTTTCATCAATTCCAAGCTCTTCTCATCCGCTTTCACCTTGTCGAAACTGTCGGTGCCGGGCGAGCTCAGATTTTCTCCAAACGAGGACGCCACAGGGCCTGGCTCGATTAGTACACACCTCCAGAGCAATGGAGATAAGGATATCAGTTAAATGAGGAAAAAATAACCGTGCGGCACTGTTAATAAGAAAAAATCGTGCTGTCACGTGCGGCACGCATTTGAGCGGTAAAAATCGGCGGTAAAATTCGACTAGTGTAAAATCCCCTTTAAAGTTTTGACGTCAATGATTGCGGTCACACTTCAGAGAAATACGGTGTAACACCGGTGTTGACATAGTCTTCCTCGCAGCCTTTTTTTGGATGTCACGCAACGTTCCCCCAAAAGTAACTTTTGGGGGAACGTTGCGTGACATCCAAAAAACGGCTGCGAGGGAGACTAGTGTTGACACTGCTCTGGTGTCAACTCTTTGGTACTTTAAATCCCTAGGGTAACACTGAACAATAGCAATTGATTTAACACTAGTGTTAACTCCCTAATGCAACCGCAACGAATGTGAATTCTCAATCTTTAGATCAAGTCTGTTTTTGCTTTTGGGCTAGGAGACCTGCTGATCAATCAGATGATTTGTTTGCTTATTTCTTTCAGAAAGTAAGACCTTCTGTCACCTTGACATGAAAATTAATCGTGAATATGTCGAGTCCAGACGATTCACTTCTCATGAAAATCGATAAAGGATGAATTTCAAATGGAGGAAAATGAACGAGTCAATCGCACTCAATCCCTTTAAGCCAATTCAACTACGTGATATTACAGCGGCCATGTTTTCTAAATTAAACCAAAAAAACCATACATTCCCATAAATTATAAAGGCAGACTGCAGTTCGTGGGGAAATGAATTTGGAAAATCAAGGTCGTCAAGTGTATAATTTTGACCTTCCATTAGAAAAATAGCGCTGACGGCTTACGAGCTTATTCCTTTCCCTGGATATCTTTTGTTGTTGTTAATATATGTAATACTGAGGACTACTTACTGTCCAATATGGAAATTATTGCATGATAATAATTGCAGTGATAATAGCCAAAACCTGATTGACCAATACTCGGTTCTTTTATTTATCTTGGCATTTAATTGGTTGATGGGAACTATCCAGATTTTTCTTAAATTGGAGCTTTTGTTCAAATTGAAGTAAACGTTCCAGCAAAAACCATTCCATTTATTTTAAATTTGGACAAATGGCAAAAATTAATTTAAAAAATAGATCTGTTGGCAATATTGGTGAGGCAGTTATTATAACTTAAACATGCACCTAACCTGATATCAAAGAAGAGCAGAGTTGGAGCCAATGATTCCGTCAAACCCTCTAAAGCAAACTTCGCTGCACAGTACAACTCGTTGAAAGGAGCTCCCACAAGACCAAAGAGGCTGCTGTTGTTGAGGATCAAACCACTTCTCCTTTTTTTCATGTAAGGAAGGACGGCTTGAATGGTTCGAAGAGATCCAAAGAAAACCACGTCAAACAGTTGTTTAGCTTTCTCCACTGGTATGGTCTCCAAAACGCCGAACATGCCCAGTCCAGCGTTGTTAACTGTTGAACGAGGTGTTATTGAAATGTTAAAACATTTGCAGAGAATCATTACGGCATATTTTTTGTTAAGGTTTGCAGTAGTTGTATTGGATTATTCCGACCGAAAAACGTCGATCCGTGAGGATAACGGTTAAGGTGCCCAGAACTCTCGAGGTTGCGAATCATGGCGATCAGTTTTGAAGTTATTTATTACAGCGTTAGTGTTCAACAACATGCCTACCGTTTCCCTCACGTCATGACCGGATGAAGTAAACGGGAACAAATCATCGAATACTATTTTTGCGTTTTGATTGGTTGTCGATGATTGATTTTACTTTGACTTTGACTATGACTTGTAATCAAATGTTTAATGACGTCAGTGGCTTCTCATTGGCTGGTAATGAAATCACTTCCACCTCATTGGCTATGGGGCTAAACCCATTGTCTTTTTGCTTTACGTTTGCGATACCACCCGGGTGATTGGCTGGACATGTCAAAGCACCATGCAGCAACCATCTCTTATTTTCTTAATAAAGACTAATCGCGTTTTTTCTTTATTTTTCCATTTTTATAGAGAGCTTAATTAAGGGAGGAAGACGACGACTTTGAGAACATCGTCTGAAATTATAACGTCGGGTCATTCCAATATTTAGTGAAAAGTCTTCGAACTTCGATATGGAAACTGTGTACCAAACAATTTGATATTCATAACGTTGGCGTCCTTAGAAACCGCTAAACTACTAACAATCAATTGATCAAGATACTTCTACAGTACTTTATGCAAGCACAGGCGGTTTTTCGATTTATACAAACATATAGATGCTTAACTGACCACTCCCCATATGGGCTTTTCAGGGTCAATGAAACAAAATGAACGAAACGAGAGAACAGATCAACAACAAAAACAACTGTTAGAATCCCAACTGGCCGGAGTCAAATTAGTTGGCTATTTACAAGTGCAGGCGAGAAGTTGAAGCAAGGGCTACCAGGATCAAATTCAACTAGTAGTTAGAAGGAGTCTTGAACCCGGGATCCCCGGATCTCAAGGCAAGCGCCCTGTCATGTTGCCTCTTGCAACGAACACAGAAATCATAACCCAGAAATGATGCACCTTGAGTTCAAGTCATTGTCTCAGCGTGTAGCTGTAGGAGACCACAGAATTTTACATGACAAAAGTGTGCGTTTGTCTTTGTCTGGAAACGACAGAAAGCAAAAACGTCATGGTTGTGACTGCTCCCCAGCGAAGTATTTTCCCTTTTCTGCCATTTTTGGTGTTTTCGGTGTTTGGGAAGCTGGCTTTGCCGTGTGGAAAATCCAGAATGTGTAAACGAAAACCGGACTCGGGAATCGAAAACTTTGAGATTTCTTTTTCTTTTTTTTTTTTTTTTCTTTTTCTTTTATCTTTTCGCTTTTAATTATTTTTGTTAATTGAAAACCGCTTTATGATAGCAATTAATGTTTTTTTTCAAATTTCATGAGTTAGACCTTGTCGGCTTCGAAAGCTTTTTTGAATTGAAATCATTTTAATTAAATTCTCTTTTGTTCAAGTAATTATGTTACTCCAGTGTTGTTTAGATGTATTTAATGCAACGTGAATTGAACATTACAGGACAATTCAGCACTGCATTCTGTGAATTCCACTGACAAAAAAAGTCGAAGAAAATGGAGTGTCAAAGAAGATATCCAGATAAGTTAAAGCTCTCGAAAACCCATTCATTAGTTTTTTCTTTCAGTTACACAAATGAAATCCATAATTAGAGGTCATTCAAATTAAATTAATTATGATTCCTTTTTGGAAGCGATCCTGTTGGGCGAGTCGCGCATTTAATGTGAAATCTAAATTCTGTTAATTCGAAGTGAACAGTGTCGACATGATAGAGGATGTTGAGAGAAAAAGATTGCGAAACCAAGTGCTGAATTATACTGAAAAACAATAGAAGTTCCTTACAATACCAAACAATAGCAGCTTACGAGAGCTGCTACACTGCTCTGCTGAGAACTAAGGCTGAAAGAATGATAATAACGAACAAGCCCAAAACAACCTTGCGCAAGCTTGGAGGGCACTTGTTTCATCGGTGCCCGAGGGGTTTTGACCGAATTCGCTTTTGTTTTATATCAAATTCGTCTGAAACCATAACAAACCATCTCTCCGGTTTCCACCGATATTTCATCTTGCGTAATCTTCAAGAAGTGCTTTGTTGGAAATTTGTGACATAAAGATGAATGACAGCTGCTTAAAATAACGCGATCGGGAAATAAAATGCATAATCAAGTGCATGGCCCCGGCGGGGAAAATGCGAAGCAAACGCGGTTTTCTTAGAGCAAAAAAGCGCCAGTAAAGCTCCATTTAGGGTGTGCACACTCAAAGGAAATACTTGCTTAAGAGCAAAGCGAGTAAAATCATTCAACAACAATGGAGCTCATTTGCACTAAATTATTATGAGCCACATACTCACACAATACATCAATTCTCTCTTCGCTTTTGATGATTTTTTCGACAGCGTTCTTGACCGATTCGTCACTGGATACGTCCATCTGTTCGATGACCAACGTTTTTCCAAGATATTCCTTTCCATGTTCCTCGAGTTTTCCTTTCTTGGCCAGATTTCGCATAGTGGCGTAAACCTTGAAACGTTTCTCGGGATCTTTCGCGAGATGCAAAGCGGTATCCAGCCCAATCCCGCTAGAACAACCCGAGATCAACACGACGTACACTTTGGAAGCCATCTGCAAAACGGAGTCCACAGAAAATCGATTCGCTGCTGAGTCACGGTAACTGTGATGCTAACAAGGACGATGCACTATGCAAATGATTTGCAACAGTATCACACAACTGGTTGATACAGCGTGGGATGATTTGCATACGAATGTCCTGGGCTGTCTTCCCTGGTTCACCGCGTTTTTCAGCTGGCTATGTTTACCAATTGGTCCCTTGTCGTTTTATATTTGAAATATTTAATTATTCGTATACCACAGCCACCAAACGCTTGAAGCTCTGAAATACCGATCGGTATAAGACGTGTTAATACTCAAAATGGTTTGCTAATTTCCGTCACATACTCTCTGACTCGGCGGTCTTCAAATTTCAGATGGCAATTTACAGCATGGCTTGAACTTTTTTAACTTTAAAAGTAACTTTCCTTTCCCCTAAGTTTCCTTTTTTACTTTTTATTTCTATAATACTTTCACAATACTTGCACTGCAATATACACCCGTGCAGTATTTAACACTGAATTTTCTTCCACTTTTACGAACTTTTAAAGTTAGAGTTTCACGACACACCATAGCTCCTGACCTAGAGCATACAAATGCCATAGTTTTTCATTAGTGCGGTTTTCTCATACCGTCTATAATATTAAAAATTTGGAGCAGCTTCTCAGCCAAGTACTGTGCGAATTCAGCTAATTCATTCGCTATTTTCACACTTAATTGTTTGCCCCCCAAATTTTGTATACTGAACCATTGTTTTCAAATGCTCTTGGGAATTATTATGCATTGTCCCAAGAAAACAATGGCTTATGCAAAATTTGTGGGGGAAACAAAGTGTATTTTTGGGGAATATGAAAATAGAAAATAGTGAACTCGCAAGGTCTCCGTTTTCGTCAGAAATACATATTAAATTAAGCAATTAATATCAAAGAGGCGTGAATCTAACAAATAATCAAATCTGGGAAGTTAATGTACCAGTTATGTGCACTTGTTTTGTGAACAACTCCTGTGATTCACCCGGGTCAATGGATTAGACCAGAAGTAATCAGGGATTTGTAAATGCGTTCGAATTCTTCCCATTGAAATTCAGTGAGGTCTCGCAGAATATCTGATTCAATATCTGTCGACGTAAAGAGATTTTTCTTCGCTGAAACTGAAAAATGCTATTGGAATCAATTAGGCAATATCAAGTCTTTCAGATACTTGCTTTGTTGCGCGTCAGATAAACTGTATAAAGACTCTATAAAGTGATTGAGGAGACGAAATATCAGTGTTAACAGAAACCCATATAAGGGTTGAAACGTGTAACGCGCCATTACAGCTTCCGAATATTCAGTGCTAAGTACCATATTTGGAAACCCCTCGCTCCAGTTAATTTCGCTCGAGAACATTGGTGGTATTGCGTCACGGTGTTCTTGCGATCTGATTGGTTGAATGCTTCTCTCTTACTGTTCCAAATATGGTACTTAGCAAATTGAATACTCGGAAGCTTATTTCCCAGCACACAAGGGTCCGTTACACGTTTCAACCCTTATGGGTTTCTGGTGTAATTAATGCGGTTCCTCATGTTATCGAGTGTGGTGAATGCACCACAAACAATCGGAGATTCTTGACTCTAGATTTAGCTTCTATATTGCGTCAGGTGAAAACCAAGAATTTCAAACACTGTACTGTAGCACAACATTTAAATTAGAAAAAAACACAATGCTAAGTACATGTTCATTGCCGTGACTTTAAGATCGTCAGTTGTCACGGCCTGTTCTCGTCTGACCTTGTAGCTCAGTCGGTAGAGCAGCGGTGATCTAACTCGAAGGTCGTGGGTTCAACTCCCACCCTGGTCAGAGTTTTTCTCTGTCCTTGTGTGGGCCCATTTCCATCAGTTGGGCTACCGCTCACATGGATCATATGGAGTAGATGCTAAGCACTTCGCATTACACTCTAATCAGTTAAGTCTGTTCAGATATAAGTGCTACACGGCCAATGATTGAAAAACGTAATCCCTCCTTACACTAAGAATTCTCTAGTTGCACAAATTCCATATTACACTTCAATGCACAGGCGTTGTTTTTTATTTCTCTTGGGACATCTTCATGTCCCAAGACAAATTGCAATCAATGATTATGCAAAATCTTGGGGGGTTAGAGAAGTGAATTACGGGATTTGTGCAAGTAGAGAATACCATAACAGAGAAGATTCAAAGTTTTTTGAAACTTTAAAAATATAACTAAACGCGAACTGCAAATGATGTATTCGGTACAGCAAGTTTGGAATTCACCTATTTTTCATCAAGAAGCTCTTCCTTCATCATTTTCACTATAAAATTTCTACTTGGATCCACAAGTTTAGCTTTGATCTCATACGCGGTCTATACTTCTCGTTTGTTTGATAGCGAAGGCTGGGTTTCTCAGAAAGAATGACGCTCTTCACTATCTTCGCAATGTCATCTGAACTTTGGGATGTTGTCGCGAAATACTGCTCCATTTTCGCCGCAAATCTTCGAAACAACTCTTGAGTCTTGAATTCGTCTGCACGGATCTTGCCACAGGACCCTCTACGACTAAAGAACACCTTAAAAACAGCAGAAATATGTAAGGTTGACAAAATGCGTCCTTTAAAGCAACTATCATTTTTTAATATAATATTCTCCAGTTGCAAATATCATTTTCGACACGTCATTGAAACTGTCAAGGTCCTTTTCCAATGGGGTCAACTTAGTTGTTGATTTTTTTCCTGTGACGGAATTGTATTGATTCCAATAATTGACATGATTTCGTATAAGGATTTATCATTTGTGACGGATTACGTGCAATCAGATATAAAGAACAGAGAGGGAAGCAATCACAGATTGTAGGAACAAGGCTAAAAATAAAAGAAAAAAGAAAAGGAATCAGCCACAGGACTATAGTTCCTATTCATTACAGGTAAGTTATTTAACACAATTACGCTTATGGCCTGATATGCCTACCTTTTTACCAGAGGAAAGCTCGAACAGTCTTTGTAAATAGACCTTGCCAGTATCACGTAACAGCAATGTTATGGTACCACATGAAACACCGATTATTGCTGAACAAGATGCAGATACCTCCACACCCTGAGGCTTGTCCCCCACAAACGGCACACTTAATTTGGGTTGTTTTCCTTTCGTTTTGGTCCTTTTTTGGCTGTGTTCATTGTCATTAGCGCATTACAATGTTTGGCGCGGAACTTTGGAATATAACAGGTCGAAAAATACATAGCTCTAATTTGCTCACTTTTGATTGGTTGATAAAATGCATATTAATTAGGGGGTGGTTGCGAAAGAGATGGGGGTTTGTTACAGGCCGTCCATCTCCTTCCCTCCTCCTCAGTACCCTCTTTGGCCGCTACGCAGGCTAAGCAAACTCGTACGTTAGAGTGGTTTTCAATTGAGTGTCGAAAGTAATTAGTTAATTACTTTGGTTTACGATTACTTCACTCAGTGATTGGTTCAAAGTTCTCGCGCTACTTTTTCAACCAATCAGAAGTGAAACCATAACCAATCGTGGCTCGCGCGTGCACATTTTCCCACGCTTTGTGTCGGCTACGTTTGGATTGCCTCCGTCTTTTTTGATTGGCCAAAGTAATTACTTTGGTTTTGGTTTTACGACACTCATTCGAAAACCGCTCTAATGGAACAAAATGTAAATAATGACGTCAACAGATTCCCTTATAGAAGGTTTTCAATCACGTGTTGAGACGGCCATGTTGATGCCCAAAACTACAGTAGGTTCTGGCTCATGTATTGCATTGCAATACTGTTCTCTTCTACTGTTCTGTGCACCAACATGACTGCTGTGACCTCAGGTGAAAACCAAGTATAGACCTCTTTCACAATAATGGCCAAATAAAATATTCTTCCGTTTTAATGCTAATAATCCTTTCTAGCCTCGCAACGACGAGGAAATTGGAAAGTATGGAAAGCCACAACTTTCTAACGTAATCTCTATTCTTTTGGTCTTGAAGTTTTGTGTCGATGTTTTGGATTTTTGTTATAGTGTACTGCAGCAACACTGTTATGTGGTGTGGTTTTGTCGTTATGTGGATTATGGAGAGGTTTTGTCAATGAGGTTTGATGGTTCCGTTACCTTTTTTCGCCCATTAAAAGACTTATTTGCCCCCCGAAAATAAAAGAAATTTTTAACACCCATTTTCATCTTCACTGAAAGTTTGCCTGAGCTGGAATTTTGCCAACGAAAACTAGCTCGACTCATTCTTCACAACTTAAACCACTTTTCCTTGGAGAAATCACTAAGTAAGAAAGATATAAAGTTTGGCCAATAATTGCACGCAACAACTAGGAAGGGGAAATGATCTTTGGTTCGAAAAATACAACAACTTAAATGAATATTATACAAGTACTAAAAAAAAGCACGAATTCCGCTAAGGCGAGGTCATTTGTCACCTGACCTTAACTGGGTAAAACAAGGGTTTGATATTATCACTGGGTTTGGGTAACATTTCGTTCTGTTCTCTCCTGGCTGCTTTTCCTGATTCCACCCGCTGTAAAGGTATACACAACGATCCTACTAGCAATTGCAATGATGTGATGAAAATCATGGCAGCTATCGCGTTTGTCAGCAACGCAAAACAATCATTCTTAACATGAACGTAGAAAAATCTTCTAGTTACACACAGGGGCCATGTCAGTGGGGATTGTAGCACTCAAGTTTCACCCGAAGTGCGGGGGAAAGTTTAAAATGTAACACTGTACAAATGTTACATCCCCCGCTACGTCCCGGAAGACAAAATTTCAAGACCAAAAGAATAAAGATTACGTAAGAAATGTGCACTAAATTACCCAAATACATATATTTTCCGCTGGTATTCCAAGTAATTAGTTGCGGTGTTTTCATTTCACACCTGCCGCACCCACTATTGTGCATTCTGTTTTTCATGTATGTTAGGATTGGCCAGTTATTAGTATTTATACCCTCCGCTGTCTCTTGAGTACCATTCACGCTTGCGGTTCCATACAGTTTATTCATCTTTCTGCTTTAAGCCTTCCCCCCCCACCTCCCGTTTACTACAGGTTTCGTCATTGCCTTTATCTTTCAGGCCGTAGAGACGCTTTTGGCGACTTCTTCCGCTGTTTCAAATGCGGCAAATTTGGACACTGGGCTAAGGACTGCCAATCCTTGTTCTGGCCGGGAAGTTACCAGCCCCTTAGCTACAATTCTTTCCCTGGAATCTCCTACAACAAGCCAACCTCAGGCCAATCAGCTCAACAAAAGCAATGATGATGCCTTAGCGCAGGTACATCAGTTTACACAGGATTACGAACTTGAAAGCTGACATTCATTACGTGTTAAGGGTAATCTGAAGAATAATTTAGTTTTCTGCAGATCTATAGGTGCTCCGGATTTCATTTTGTCTATTATTGAAAATGGCTACAGACTGTCATTCATTAGTTTTCCGTTGGCCGTAAAACTGAAAAATAATAAGTCGGCTTGTATTTATGCTGTTTTTGTGGATCAAGCTGTTCTTGAGCTCCTTAATTCAGACCGGGTGCGTTTGGTTAATGAGCAGCCTTTTGTTGTAAATCCTTTGTCAGTTTCTGAACAACCATGCGGTAAGAAGAGCTTATTCTCGATTTGCGTCATGTCAACAAGTCATTAATTAAGCAAAGTGTTAAGTAAGAGGACTGGAAAATTGCTATGTCTTATTTTGTGAAGGATGGGTTCATGTTTTCCTTCGATTTAAAAAGTGGTTACCATCATGTAGACATTGCACAAGAGCACCAAACTTTTCTGGGGTTTTCATGGCGTGCGCCCGATTCCATTAAGGAAATATTTTGTTTTTTCTGTGGTCCCGTTCGGTCTGTCCTCTGCCCCTTGGGTTTTTACTAAGGTTTTGAAGCCTTAAAAAAAGAAAAAAAAAAAAGTTATTGGAGAGTACAGGGTCTTTGTAAAGCCATCTTCTTGGATGATGGTTGGGCGATTGTTCAGGATAGAGAAAGTTGTCTCATTAAGGCCCGGGCTGTAAGGGCGGATTTGTGCAACGCAGGTTTTGTTGTCAATGAAGATAAATCGGTATGGGAACCCACCCAAGTATTGGACTGGCTGGGTATTACCTGGAATGCTGCATTAGGTACTTTTAAATTGTGGAAAGGAGAATTGTTAAGATCATTAACTCAATTGATCATATTATTGAAGCCGATTTCAAAGTTACCGCGAGAGAGTTGTCTTCCTTCACAGGTCAAGTTATCTCTACCTGGCCTGTAGTTGGTAACATTGGCAGGATAATGACCAGACATTGTGTCTTGTCCACCGCGTGCAGGGATAATTGGGATTCTATATCCCTTCTTGACGATTACTGCAAGGAAGAACTGTATTTTTGGAAGGAAAGTATGGTTAATATCAACACTAGGTATTGCTTAATTTGTAAGTAAGGTACCAAGTTATTTTGTGTATTCTGACGCCAGTTCCACCGGAGGTGGAGCAATTACTGATTTTAACAATGATTTTGTGTGCCACAAAACGTGGTCGGAGAACGAGAGAGGTCAAAGTTCAATGTGGAGAGAACTGTCTGTTATTGAGTTTCTTTGCAATCATTTGCCTCAGTGTTGGATCACATGTTAAGTGGTTTACGGATAGCCAAGTAGCTGCTCAGATTGTTGAAGTGGGCAGCATGAAATTAGGTTTGCACAAATGGCCAGAGGGATTTTTGATATTTGTATCCGATCGGGAATTCATTTAGATGTACAGTGGATCCCTCGCACTTCGAATCAACAAGCTGTTTATATAAGTCGTTTAATTGATACTGATGATTGGCAAATTACTGAAGAATTTTTTCTTTTTCTCGATGGCTTGTGGGGTCCGCATAGTGTAGATTGCTTTGCAAATTATTATAACCGCAAGATCCCCAGGTATTTCTCGAGGTTTTGGAATCCCAATTCCTCGGGTGTTGATTTTTCTTTCAGTCTCTTCGAGGGGAAAATTGCTTAGTAGTCCATCCAGTTGGTATCATCCCACGCGTATTACATTATCTTAAATCTCAGAAGGCCGTCAGACTAAAATTTACTGATTAATTTATTGGACGGTGTGTCTACTAGCCTATGTTTTTTCAGTTGTTGGCGCTGGCCAAGGCAGTATGCCGTTTATTTGTAAGGCACTGGCCTAATGTTTGGTCTGTCATTTCATATGGTGCTGTCCTAATAGGAGTATAGTTGATTTATGTGGCACTGGCTTAATCAATGGTTGTTGATCTACGCGGCACTGGCCCATACGATCATTTAACGTCTTACGTGGCACTGGCCTCATCAATGGTTGTTGATCTACGCGGCACTGGCCCATACGATCACTTAACGTCTTACGTGGCACTGGCCTCATCAATGACTGATTTTTGTACGGTTATTAAAGGATGTTCTGTCTTTCTTTTGTTCTTCTAGTATGTATGTTTTGTTCTTGTCTTTACAGATTATGCTATCAAGTAATTCTTGGAAAGGCTTTCAACAGTTTTCTTCAATCAACGTTTATGAAGTGCTAAATGTTATGTTGAAGTCCAGGTCGGATTCGACCACTAAAGCTTACGTTCGTGTTATCAGAAAGTTCTTGGACTGGTCTAAAAGTAGACAGTTCAACATGCAGTTACCTTTTCCTCTTAGTGTTGTTTCTCTATATTTGTTTGAAGTTCAGCAGTCTTCAGCTTCTAGCTCCTCAGTAATTTTAGCCCATGCGGCCCTTAAATGGTTACATTCTTTTGTCCCTAGTTTGGATCGTAATCCTTTAGATAGCGAATTTTGCAGAAATGTCGTCGAATCCGCTAAACGCCAGAAGTCATAGCCAGTTATGAAAAAGAAGCGTATTTCCACAGAAATTATAAGGCGTATTTTAGATATTCATAACAGGAAAGATGCTAATTTAAAGAATCTCCGTATTGCTGCGTTGTGCTCTTTAGCCTTCGCAGGGTTTTTTCGTTATGACGAATTATGCAATATCGTTCCGGAGCATATCGAATTTCACAGCGATTATATAAGAATTTTTGTGCCTCGTAGTAAGACAGATGTTTATAGGGAAGGGAATTTCGTCTATATTAGTGCATCTGGATCTAAGTACTGTCCTGTTGGTGTTTTACAACGTTATTTAGATTTATCTGGTATTGACTTAGACAGTCCTCCCCTTTATTTAGACCAATTGTTTTTCACCGTAGTACTTCTAGCTATACCCTGAGGAGCGGAAAGATTTCTTATACTACCTGTAGAGATATCTTAAGGGATACCTTAAGTCAGCTGGGCTATACAACCCTAATGTTTATGGTCTTCATAGTTAAAGATCCGGTGGCATTACAGCTGCCGTACGCCATAGTAGGAATTCGATTCCAGAAAGACTACTTAAAATTCCTGGTAGGTGGAAATCTGATTCTGCCAAGGATATGTATGTTGAAGAAAGCCTTGAAAACAGGTTGCATGTAACTAAGTATTTAGGTTTGTAACGTATTATGGAGCGTAGATTAGTTTCTGCATACAGTAGTATCTAAAGAGTTGTAAAAAAAAAAAAAAAAAAGTGCAGTAACAATTTCTTTTTGTAATTTCTATCTTATAATAAACTGTTTTGGATACGCTTGCTCATCCTACCATATTTCTCGTGGTATTTGTTTGTATTACGGGAATTTAAGGGTAAAATGTTTTACGTTCGTTTGAGCGAAGCGAATTAGAACGTAATCACACAATACATCAATTCTCTCTTCGGTTTTGATTATTTTTTTCACAGCGTGCTTACCGATTCGTCACTAGATACGTCCATCTGTTTGATGACCGATGTTTTTTCAAGATATTCCTTTCCGTGTTCCTCGAATTTTCCTTTCTTCACCAGATTTCTCATAGTGGAGTAAACCTTGAAACGTTTCTCGGGATCGTTCGCGAGAAGCAAACGGTATCCAGTCCAATCCCGCTGGAGCAACCCGAGATCAACACGACATAGACTTAAGAATCCATCTGCAAAAATGAGTCGACAGAAAATCGAATTGCTGCTAAGTCACGGTTACTGTGATACAAACAAGGCCGATGCACTATGTAAATGATTTGAATCGTAACCACCAACTGGTTGCAAGGTGACAAGATTTGCATACTAATATCCTGGGTCAATGGATTAGACCAGAACTAATCAGGGATTTGTAAACGCGTTCGAATGCTTGCCATTGAAATTGTGGTCTCACAGAATAACTGTCTGATTCAATATCTGTCGACGTAAAGGCCAGTGTGCTTATAGACTTGAAACCATCAGACCATGAAGTCTTTACGAGAATGACTTTTTCTATAGCCAGAACCGTCGCAAGGGTCGAGTTCGGTAGCCATTTTTTTGCAGCTCTTTTATCACGCACGAACACAGAATTTTTCGTTATCTAGTGCGCGCATGAAATTTTGTTAATTAATGCGTTTACTTTTTTATCAAGTGTGGTGAGTGCACCATAAACACACAAAATACTTGACTCTAAGAGGTATCGAGGTTTCTTTAGTCTTTACATTAGGCATCCCACTTTGCCGAATCGGAGCCTACCACGGGATCACCCGTCCCGAGTTAAATCTTCCTGATCCGGTCCCGCAGTCCCCCGACCCATCACGGGAGGGGGGAAAGAAAGAGTTTGGCTGATCCAATGGCACCGTCGTGGAGGGGTTGGTGGGGGCAAGAGGACGAGCAAAATGGGTGTGGATCGGTGTTGGGCAATGAGTTCTAGGCGTATGCACAGGTGAGTCTCAAGGGATTCAAACCCAGGAATGTTTATAATATGAACTCAAACGTGTGCACAGGCAGCCATATAAAAAAAAAACTGTCAAACCTACAATTGCAGGACTCGCACATGTTCCGAAGGTGACTGGAGTAATCATCGCCAAATTGGATACTCGGATTGAAACTACAGAGCCCAATTTGGCAGGCACCTGCGGTGGGTCCTGGAGGTGGAGCACAGGAATTGGGGGGGGGGGGGGGGGGGTGGGTCGGACCAAACTGGGGGGAGTTATGGCCACAAAACGCTTGTTTTTTTTATCGATCGAAGAGCCTTCCCTGGTTACGCTAGTTGAAAACCGAGAGTATCACGAGACGTGTAAGGCGATTCCACATGTCCTTGGCAGAGTCCGGGGTCCCTGGCTCCCAAGGGAGGGAGAAGTGACGGCTCAAACCACTTTTTCTATCAAGTGTAGGGCCTTTCCTGGAGATGCTATTGATTGACGGAGGGTATAGCGTGATGCGCAAGGTGATTGCGCATGCTCCTGATCGGATGGGGGGGGGGGGGGGGGGGCTGGATCCAGACCGGGAGGGGGGGAATTTTTGCCCAAAAACGTGGTTTTCTCCAATATGTACAGCCTCCACCTGAAGAGATAAGGTGCTGATCCCCCGTCGGATTGCCCACCTGAGCGTACCTCTCCATGCCTAGTTTGGGGACCCCGGCACCAAACGGGAGAGCTAGGGCCCAAAGACTGAGGGGTCCTCTGACGCCAGGTTGAGGCCTGGGGCCTCTAGGCAGCGAGCGGAGTCCGATAGAAAAGGCCCCTTCTTCGCACCGGGTAGTCCGGAGGATGGGCCTTGGACACTTGGGATACTTTTCTCTGGAAATCGGCCCGTTCACGGCACAACATTCAGTTTAGAAAAAACACAATGGCGATTACAATCCTGGTAAAGGGTAAAGGGGTTTAATTTCTAAAGAAACATTGGTACTGTTTCGGTTGGGAAGTGAAACGCAGAAATAGGTTTATCAACTCAGTTGATATGGTAAATTGACCACCGTAGAGAAATTTGACAGCGTTAGGCCCTTCGTCAGAGATCTGTGCACCGGTTCTCGTTATACTTAAATTTATTTTATTGCTTTTCAATTTTATTTCAGATTCTTTTCCTGATCAGACCTTCTTAGAAACTAATTAGATCGCAATGCATTCGGTCTGGACTTAATTAGAATCAGAAGACCATAAAAGAGATAGTTTTTTCGCGAAACGCATGCCCGGGGGACCGATGCTATAAAGGGGTCAGCGGACTTCGCTGAAAAGTAGAAATCACTTTTAGAAAGAAACAGATATTGTAAATGATGTATTCAGTAAGGCATGTTTAGAATGTCCCTACTTTTCATCAAGAAGCTCTTCCTTCATCATTTCCACTATAAAATTTCCACTTGGATCCACAAGTTTAGCTTTGATCTCATGCGGCCTATACTTCTCGTTTGTTTGATAGCGAAGGCTAGGTTTCTCACTAAGAATGATGCCCTTTACGATCTTCGCAATGTCATCTGAACTTTGCGCTGTGGTCACGAAATACTGCTCCATTTTCGCCGCAAATCTTCCAAACAACTCCTGAGTCTTTTGGTCAGCGGTTGGCATATCAAAAGTCGAGGCCCAGTTTCTTGAATTCGTCAGCGCGGATGTTGACACAGGGCCCTCTTCGACTAAAGAACACCTTTAAAACCGAACAAATATGATTGACCAAATGCATCATTATTTTCGACACTTCATTAATACTGTCAAGGTCCTTAGTGTGCTATAGAAGCTTATGACTAAGAGTTCAAAAATTTATCATAGTTGTGGAATAGCGTTCTTATAGACCAAATTATTCCGTGGGATGCCGAAGGCAGCCACGGAAACAATTCGGGTCCGTTCCTTTTTTTCACTTTGTTTTTTTTTTCATCGTCGTTATAAATGTGCCCCACGGATATTAAATTAAGCCCCGATCGGGAATTTTTTTTCCCTTCAGTGTTTCCAAACTCCCTTACGACGATTGGAACTTCCTCTCTTTTACCACCTTTTTAGCATTCTGAGCGCACGCTGCACCACTCGACTACGGTGCTCTGTGCTTACGATCTCAGCAAAAATTTAGTTTGAAATCCTTTCCGCCCGCGATGATTGACACAGTAACCTCACAACTGAAAGTATTTGATAAAGTGGACAGATGATTTTTCTTTGAGAACGGCAAACTTTAAAGGTAAGGAGAATTTTATACGTTGTTTCTAGATCTTTCTTCGTTCTTGTATGCTTCACTGTGAGGATTATTGCATGGAAGGAATTTTCTAATCGACTTGTTTCTTGCAAACTAGCTTGTTCAGTCGTTCCAAAACTTTTTGTGAATCGAACCAATGCGTTCAATTGGCCATTGTAGTCTTTCTAAGAAGACCTTTATTACGTATCTTATAATTTATTCTCTGGTTGGATCACGCAGTAACTATTCCCGTAGTTGTGGTTAATTTTGACCAAAAATAATAATGAACTTTCTTCTTTACAAGTGTCAAGGCAACAATAGGCCACGTTCGATATATCAATATTCACACATAGCTACGAGGCTTTATGGTTCGATTTGAATATCATTTTGTTTAGAAATCTCTCTTGAGACTTGTGAGACAAAGAAAACAGAACTGAGCCGTGATAGTTGACCATAAAGCCTCGTAGCCATGCCTGAACATTGATATTTCGAACTCGTCTTTTGGGAACACTCTAAAGAGAAAGTAAATTAACAGACCATATTCGTATTCTCAGTATTGGACTGGAACTGGCTTGCAATGGAGGCTAATGCGGGCAAATCTTTTCAAATGCAAATACTTTTTAATGTATTCCCCCGCATTAGCTTCCATTGCAAGCTAGTTCAAGTCCAATACTGATAACACGAATATAGTCCATTTAACTCATATAAGGAGAGGGGAAATCAAAGTAACCATAGAAAAACCTCTCGGAGCAGAGAAGAAAAAACCAACAAAGTCAACCGATACATGACGCCGAGTCTGGGAATCGAAACCAAGCCTCAATGGTGGAGGCGAGTCCTCTCACCACTGCGCCAGCCCCTTTTCCCTCCTTCCGGAATCTAATTTCAAAATATGTTCTTACCTGATGTTGAAATGGAGCAGTGTTGGAGCTAGGGCCTCGGTAAGTCCCTCTAAGGCAAACTTTGTTGAACAATACATTGCATTGAAAGGTACGCCAACAATACCCAAATGACTACTGTTATTGATAATGTGACCAGTTCGCCTCGCTTTCATCCCTGGAAGCACAGCTTGGATCAATCTCACAGCGCCAAAAAAGTTGATATCGTACATTTCCTTTGCCATGTCGATTGGTGTGCATTCCAGTGCTGCCCATAAACCAATCCCAGCGTTATTAACTGCAAGGTATGAAAACGGATTGATGATGAGCCCATTTCCACGTTGCTGCATGCCTCAGTTTCAAAACGAGGCCTGGTGAAAAACTATTCAAACGGGAGATGAGTTGTATATTCTTATGCAATCAAACTCATTTCCCTTACGATAGTTAACATAGGTACCAAGACTCACCTCGAAATCAAGGCAAACAGCAAATCGGAAATGGCCCATTGCCTGACGGACTGACTGATTGGCCGGAAGACCGACCGACAGAACCATCGACCGCCTCACCGACCGACAGACCGACTGATGACTTACTGACCGAACGACTTACCGACCGACGTCCGACGGGATCATAGACAGACAGACAGACAGAAAGAAATAAAAATAAGTGACTAGCTGGCTGACTGACTGAATGAGCAACAGACAGGCAAGGACAGACTGTGCTTAATCTCTCGCGCACCGATATGAACCGTCAGCTACGCAGGCTAATTTTCATACATCAATACAACTGGATAATGAAATTCATGGTCCTTTGCATGCATGCCAAGTTACAATGCGTCTCATGGCCATGGTCTCTCCTAAAAGAATTTACTGCTTGTATTACTTTTTGGTTGGGATGGATGGTTGTAGAGGGTCATATTGTGACACCTTCACCAAGCATAACGTAACTTAGTCCTGTTGCGGGTCTTCCTCTGACCCCGCCCTGAAAATGGGCCTGGAACCCAGGCGGGAAAAGAGAGAGTCCTGTATTACTTACAGGCGCATGCTCGGAATGAGCAAATCATATTGCATTAGATGCCAGGCTGGATATGTAAATAAAGGGAACCTTAAAACTCCGACAAAAAATCGTATATGAAAAGTACTATGTGATTTGCAGTGTCAGGAAAGAGGACATCTAAATTATTCCTCGTCGTGACCAAACGAGGGGAAAAAACCCCGATCGCAGTGATGTTGGAAAATTATTGCTGAATAAATGTAACGACTGAGAGAAGATCGCAATAAAGCGATGCAAAGGCTGAACTAGTAACTATAGCATAGGACTTCAATAAGCAACAAAACAACTCGGAGTCAGAATTTCATATTATCTGCGGTACTTTACCTCTATCAATGAGTTTCAGAAGGAAAGTGCTTTTAAGTAGCAACAATAAAAGCAAGGTGACACACGCTTTTAAGTAGCATTTTTCATCCTTATTAATGAATATTCACGAACAAATTTTGACCAAAAAAAAATCATGACAATTAACGTCCGAATAATCGATGTTTGACTGTGCATATATAGGTATAAATTTAATAGGAACATTATTGCTTCATCATTGCGTTATCAACACAAACTGATATGTAAAGAAACACATAGTCCAGGTTATGATTCAATTTCGTTTAACTTTTTATCTAACTTTATCAGGAATATATTAATAATGCCCAGTTTTTTTGTCAAGCAATCGTCTTTTAGTTTTTCCGATATAAAATCATTGCAGTCTCAACAGCCAGCTCTACATAAAACCTTATTTGGCCACGGCCCTAAGTCTGTCCTTGTAAGGAAAGAAAGATTTAATGCGACGAAATCGGAGTTCTTTGAAAAAGTGTTCTAAGGAAAAATTAATAGTCTGAGTAAATTACTCTAATCTAATTACTAAACAAAAAATTACTCTGTTTGTCACCGGTGTTTGTGATTTATTCCTGATAAAACTGAGAGTATTTACGACATTTTTTACCTGACTGTTTTATATTGGGTATCCAAACAATTTGTCCCCGATTTTGAAAAAAATTGGTAGGCCTAAATTCCTGAAACAATCACAGTTTCGATAATTACTGTGCAACTCAAATATATGTTCACTGGATCAGTGCAACTATCTCATAACCAGATAGGCAAAAGTAATGAACAATAAATAATGAACAATAAACAAGAGTTCCAGCAGGATATTTATTAGTCTTCGCTGAGCGATTCACATCCAAGACCTACAGTATATTTGTAAGTTTCAAGGAGTCTCGGGAGAGCAATGAAATCAAAGTTTGATATTTTTCTGCGCCAACATCATGCAGCTGTTCACTTGGGTTTCAGGCACGAAATTCCATTCTTTCGTATGTCATCCATCTGATCTTCCACGATTGGGACTCACGATAAGAAGGACTGATTTCAATAGGAATAAAACGCAAACAGCGGTTACAAACATTTGCTTGAACTGCATAACTTTTATAAACTTAACGTTTCGTATGTTACAACATACATCATCAGAAGTGATTATTATTCAGTTACAGATAAATTTAACCGCTGTTTGCGTTTTATTCCTATTGAAACTAAAATGGCCCAAGTCAAAGAATTTTTAAAAGGACTGATTTACAATTAACATCGGACTCGGATCGAAGACAATTGTAAACATATTAAAGAAACAACCATGTAGCAAACAGACTTGCCAAATCCTGTTGCAGGTTTAACAAAACCATCATTACCGGTAACGACTGCATGGATAGCTTGTAGTTGTTCCGCCTTAGACAGAAAGGTAAAGTGGCATTTCTTAACGTGCGAAATCAATCATCCTACAGAAACTTGGCGTTATAATTTCCTTTCACATTATCCCCATGTATCCAGTGTAAAAGCACTCGGAATAAACCATGCCCAAATAAGGAATCTTTTTCTAAATATGGTTTTCCCCCAGTTTTGGGGAAAAAAATGGCGTCATTTCGAGCATGCGCCTGCAAGTAATACAGGACTCTCTCTTTTCCCGCCTGGGTTCCAGGCCCATTTTCAAGGCGGGGTAAAAAGGAGTCCCGGAACAGGATTAAACGAAACTATATTGGACAACCCTCCAAACTTTTGAAATGAAATCCTTTGCCTTTTACCGGCTTAAATTATTATGGTAATTTCCTTCGCTAAATCAAACACTGCGCTCAATTTTTGACAAGCATTCCCGCGAACAAACACAGTGATTTTTTCGCGCCATTTTGCCCACTCATCGAGATGGTAAAACCGCAACATCCTTATTCTCTGGAACTCTACAATTTCGTTCGGTCCAACTGGAGATTCGTTAATTATATGGTGATCTTCAATCCTTGAACATTTATCTACATTGCATGTTGCCAGTCTCTTGCAGGTGTTTTTATGTTTGGCCAGAGCAAACAAAATAAAGTTTGGCTCCTAACGAATATTGACAAAAAGTCTCTTAACGCATCATTTCATTTAAAATTAAAGCCTTGGTATTACTAAGTTTTGTTGTTGTTTTTTCGATCCACCCCCGAAAATCTTCTAAAAACCTTTAAAGTCTCTTTTCTAATTCAATTAAAACAACTTCTTCACTAATAAAAGTCTTTGAAAAGTAACTCTATCCTTTGGATGTGAAATCCGATGTCTGTTTCTTATCTTAAGCTATATCTTAAGGCAACGCGACCAACAAAGATGAAACAAACAAGTTATTTCAAGGCGTGACAATTCTATCCAGGAGAAAACTCCTTTTTTTTAGAAACAGGAATGGAGATTATTCATGTGTGGTAAAAAAAAAACGGTTTTGATAATCCCCTATTCTTCGCTTTCACTCAAGTGACTAACTGCTTGACGACGGTTGCTATGCGCCATGTTGGTGTCGCATTTTGGTAAACAAAGTGTATCGAACCGCATCATTTCAGGCGTGTAGAGCAACTTATGTTATAATTGACTGTATTATTGTTGATTGTTCAAGTAATAGCAGAAAAGACACGGCTATAGGTTTCTTCAGGATACCTTCTATTGTTGATAAGCAAGGAGAAGAAGCTGAAGAACTGAGTAGAGAGAGATGCGAA
>NC_090878.1:32075449-32082949 GCF_036669935.1 Montipora foliosa
CTTGTTCACCTTGTACAATACGGGCAAACTATCCTATAACTGGATGGGAACGAACGGCTTTAAAGTCAAAACAGAAAAGGACTGTTTCGTGGTTATATGCTCACGTTGTCGTCAAAACCTAAGATTTGGTGATTTCACGTTGTTGTTTTGTGGAGTGCGGCAGAGAAATGCACGGAAATTCGTGCTGCACGTGCAGCACGAGTATTTTTCCTTTTT
Source organism: Montipora foliosa (assembly GCF_036669935.1). NCBI lineage: Eukaryota > Metazoa > Cnidaria > Anthozoa > Scleractinia > Acroporidae > Montipora > Montipora foliosa. Next base: position 32,075,666 of record NC_090878.1, read on the forward strand.
TAACCAATCATATTTTTGCTTTTTGGCGTTGCCGTGGCCGTAGCCGTCGTCTTTGCTTAAACTCCCTAATGACATGAGCGCGCGCCCTCGTGAATTACTTAAAGACATGCCATTGACATTCCATAAGAGTAAACAATCAACAGACGTGAATAATCAACAGACGGCGAACATTATAAATGAACTCTGTCCTGTGGGGTTTGCGTTTATGCATATTCCTCGAATGAATAAATGTGGTGGTGGTGTTGGTTTACTGTACAATAAATGCTACAAGATCGAGCTGACAAGATGTGACCAGTTTCGAATCTTTTGAATATATGGAGGTCTTGCTAAGAACACCCGCTACTGTTCTTAGAATTGGAGTACTTTATCGTCCTCCGCCGTCTACCGAGAATGGACTTAATTACTGCGACTCTTTTTTTCAACGAATTTCCTATTCTGCTTGAGCGTTTAGTGGTAGCTAGTGGTCATCTTTTATTGACGGGAGATTTCAATTACCATGTCGATGATCGCAGCGATAGTCTGGCCTCCAGGTTTCTGGATTTACTTGATTCTCATAATTTAATTCAACATGTTTCTGGCTCTACTCATAAGGATAATCACACGCTGGATTTAATGATCACTCGAGCGTGTGATGACATTATTGAAAGTTGGTCAACCTTGAATCCTCATTTGTCTGACCACTCAGCTATCCATTCAAAATTATTACTTGTCAGTCCACGTCCACCGAAAGTTAAAAAACAATATCGGAAAATTCGTGGTGTTGATCCAATTGAATTTCGCAACGATGTCATGGCTTCCACACTTTTTTCTCACCTGGGGCCTGTTTCTCGAAAGTCCCGAAACTTTACGGGCCATTTTCGGGTGTCACAATTCCCCTTGCATCTCAAGAACGGAGAGGATTTAAGTCGTCAAACTTCACAGTCACTTTTCTTTTTGTTACCTTGAAAACATGTTAAAAGATCGGCTTTCCAAATCAAGCGGCTGGCACTTTCACAAATGGCTTTTCGGGCCCGAAAAGTTTTCGGGACTTTTGAGAAACGGGCCCCAGCATCTAATGTGAATGATTTATGTGATCAATATGATAGTGAATTGAGCACGGTTGTTGATGTGCATGCTCCATTGAAAACACGCTTTGTAACCCCTCGTCCATCTGAGCCGTGGTATTGTGAGGAAATTGCTGCAGAAAAACGTAAACGTCGTAAATTGCAAAGGCGTTGGCGTAAGTACAGAACTGAGGCAGATAAACAGCTATATGCCGATCAGTGTAGTCGAGTTCGTAAGCTCTTGAAATCTTCAAAGATGAGTTATTACACTTCGCTTATTAATGAAAATAAATCGGATCCCAAAGTCTTATTTAACACCATGAGACCGTATGCTGCATCGTAAGCCTCAAAACCACTATCCATCCTGTGGCTCTCCAAAGGAATTATGTGATAAGTTCGCCGACTTTTTCTGTGACAAAATTGTGACAATCAGACATCAACTGGATATCTTATCTGTTACTGATGCTCAGTCCTGCTCTTCCATTGATTAATGACGCCATAATTACATGTGAATTAAGCGAATTTTCTCCTACCTTAGAGGATGAACTTTCTGGTCTTGTGAAAAAAATCGCCACCAAATCGTGTTCTCTTGGTCCTGTACCTGCTTCTCTTTTACGTTACTGTATTGATGATTTACTACCTATCATCAAAAGAGTCGTGAACCTTTCAATCAATTCAGCTTCAGTGCCAAGTTCCATGAAGAATGCAGTGTTGTCTCCCCTACTAAAGAAACCGTCCCTAGACTTTGAAACTTTTTCTAACTCTCGACCTGTATCTAACCTTAAGTTTTTTGTCTAAAGTTATTGAAAAAACTGCAGCTACACGTCTGACGAATTATTTGTGTGATACTGATGTGAATGAAAGCCTCCAGTCTGCTTATAAGGAACATCACAGCTGTGAGACGGCGCTTCTACGTGTTCAAAATGATATTCTGAAATCAATTGATGTTAAACAATGCGTTGTTCTTTTGCTGCTGGATCTGTCAGCAGCATTTGACACCGTTGATCATAAGATCTTACTACACAGATTGCGATCCAGGTTTGGTATAAAAGGAAAAGCGCTTTCGTGGCTTCAGTCTTATCTTACGGATCGTTCCCAGTCAGTTCAGATTGATGGATTTACCTCTTCAGCTCGTCTGCTCAGATTTGGTGTACCCCAGGGGTCCGTGTTGGGTCCGTTGCTGTATCTCTTGTACACGGCCCCACTGGGTGACCTAAAACGACGCCATGATATAGACTTCCATCAATATGCTGATGATACTCAACTGTATACCACCTTCAGTTGCGACGACCAGGATGATCTTACCACCACAATTTTCCGGATTGAGAGCTGTCTTGTTGATATCACTAACTGGATGACTACCAACAAACTGAAACTAAATACTGATAAAACGGAACTTCTTATTCTCTATTCTAGGTTCAGACTGCCCCCACGGTTACCTTCTATTAAAATAGGAACTGATGTCATGGAGCCTACAAATAAGGCGCGTAACATCGGAGTCATTTTCGACAACACCGTAACGATGTCTTTTCGTATTAACAACATAGTTAAGGGCCCACTGACGTATTTTTGGGGGTGCGTTGCTAAGGATGTAATGGTTAAGTAATTTGAGAGAGTTTGGCATTATTTTGGTCAGTTTCCAACTTTTGTAAGCCAATGACCCTAAATATGACGTCATCATACCACGCCCATGGTCACGTAACCAATAAAAGAAAAGTCTAAATTTGTCTCCGTGCTACGCAATTTGGGTATTTAATCGATGGTTTGATAATTTGTATTCGTTTTTGCATCCATCCAAGCATGGTTTTCTTTTCATTTTGAAAAATGTTCTTTTTAAAAACATAAACGATACTGAAATACCTATAACTTTTTCAAAAAAGATGATTTTAAAAAATCAATGCTTAGCTATATTCTGTATTTGGGGGTGAAACGTGCCATGTAAAAAAAAATTAATTCAATTTCAAACCGCCGCAAATTTAGCTTTTTTCTCAAACCGGAAGTCAGTTCGTTTACGTATGCGCAGTTGATCTGATAACGAGCGCGTGGAAGGGCGAGGAAAAACCTCCGATGGAAACAACAGTTTGTGCGGTGACTTTTGCTTGTGAGTGGGTTTTCTTGTCTGCTCATGCTATGATGACGTCAGTTACCGGAAGTAACATTTCACTTCCTTAGCAACGCGTGAAAAATCCGTCTGTGGGCCCTTAAAGGGGCATTCTATAACCTGCGATCAGGCGTTTTTTTTTTTTTTTTATATAAAGGGATAATAGGGAGAGGGCATGATCTCAGGCTAGGCATTCTACCACCTAAGAAATATAGCTAATATTCGTAAGTATATCAATGTCACAACGGCTGAAGCTCTTGTGCACGCATTTGTAAATTCAAAGCTGGATTTTTGTAACTCGCTGTTATATGGTCTTCCCAAGTATGAAATTAACAAACTACAAGGTGTTCAAAACGCTGCAGCACGTGTAATTGCCTGCTTAAGTAAGTTTGATCACATAAGTGATACTCTAAAGGAGTTGCACTGGTTACCGGTGGAGCAAAGAATAATCTTTAAGATTAATCTTATTTGTTTTAAGATACTTAACAATTTAGCTCCTGATTATTTGGTTGACCTAATCCATGTTTATGAACCTGGGAGGTACCTTCGCTCAGCTTCAGACAAGTGGCGTTGTCATTGAACCCTATAACTTAAAGACATATGGTTTAAGGGCTTTTTCAGTCATTGCCCCTATACTCTGGAACGATTTGCCTATTGACATCAGATCAATTGATGATGTAAATAAGTTTAAATCTAAATTGAAGACCTTTCTGTCTAAGCGAGATTATGAATTATCTTAGTATTCTCTGTAATTTGGTGATTATGTATTTTATATGTAATGATTTTAGGATTTTTATTTTTTAACCCTTGAAGCATTGTAAAGCGCTTAGCACTGAAAAGTATAGGCGCTATATAAATATTTATTTCTTTATTTATTTATTTATTTATTTATTATTACACTTATACTCTTATGCCATTATGTCTTTATGCTCTCATTTCGTTGTAAAGTGTAAACCACGCAGATCAAAGGCCCACATTTCATAGTTTATCACGGAACTTATTTGTTTAACAGGCTCGAGGAATCGACATATGGCAGTACTGAGGTCAGTGAAAGAGCTGCCCGAATCGCTTACATCCCTTCGTGAGTGTGCTGCATTACCATCAAAACCAGTAGTTCCTCTCGGTCTGCTGAAAGAGCAAGACATTCGTCTAATAGTAAGCAGCGATGATTTCGCTTGGCTGATTTCTCGTTCCCTTATTAGATATCAAGTTGAAGACGAACTCGACCAAACTAGTGTTCCCGTGTAGTCTGCGTACCATTCGTTAGTCAACGAAGCGCTACCTCTGACACGTGTTGGCGCACCGCCATTGTTGGAACATCCTGTCCACGAGTGGAATACATTACTGACAGTTCTTATGAGGGCTCAAGACATTTCGACTGCAGTGGTTGGTGATGAAGGGAAAACTGTGATCTCTCTCGACATGGGACTATGTCTCCCAGCTAAAAAGCTTCAAATGGCTCGAAAAGACCTGAACCATCTCGTCTTACGCCCTGGTGAATTACATATCGTCATGGCAACGCTTAAGACGATTGGAGCTTACATAGAAAATGGTGGAATCGACTTGTGTTGGCAAGAGCCTGAACTATACATGGATCGTGCACTGTCGAACAGATTCTTGAAGGAAAGCATGTAAAAAGGGGAGAAAAGCGCACTTGATCACTCTCCAAGCCTTCTTTAGACTATACTTAGAAGGGTTTCTAAAGAATGAGCCACACCTACGACAGAGTCTTGAGCAGTTATCAAGGAAGCTCAGTGACGCGTGCAGACAAGGTGTAAATGAGAGAATCGAGAGAGCTCATCAACGCTTCATTGATGTTATTAATTCATCTGAAGTCATCATGAAAATGCCTGAGTACGACATTCAGAACAACAGCAGTCCGTTGTTTGTAGTAACATGCAACTATATGAGGATGGTTATGGAGATGTTCTCCTTCATCAAGGCTGTGCGCACTGGGAACTGGCAGTGGCATCTTTCTTCCCTAGAAGTCTTCACCAAGTAGTTCTTTGCTCACGACAAGATTAATTACGGAAGAATGATCACTGTCTATCTCGCCGAGATGGCATCCCTGAAGGACACAGACCCCGCTTATACGAAGAGTTCACCAACGGCAACTGGGTAGTAAACAAGAACCTGGAAGTTCCATTTCGTGCGGTAGGAGGCGACAACGCTCTAGAACATCTAAACCACTCCATGAAAGTGTCCAGAGGACTAGTCGGGATCACGCTAAATGCCAGCGCCTGGGCAATGTTTTTCATTATTGATCCAGAACAAGCAAGACTAGCAACGGAGGCCGAATCTATGGCAGGCCTGACTACAGATTCCAAAGAACAACACCATGACTTCTCTCCTGCTATTACGACGGACAAGAACAAAGCCATCCATCAGCTAACGCAGACAATCAAGAGCTACACTGACCCCTTTTCACTTGGTGATAACGCGGGATCAAATACCGACCTTTACAATGTGGTCACGAAGAAAGCTGTGTGCGAAAAAACGAAGAAAGATCTGGTTCAACAGAATGAAATAGGGCAAAAAATGTTCAGCTCGTTTGTAGAAGATAGAGTCAAATCTGGTAAGAGAAATCTCTGGGCTGTGATGAAGAAGCGTAAGCTGGAAAAATAATGGGAAGGTGATCAAAGTTAAGACAGTAGAGCGAGCGGTGGAGCTTAAAGAGGACAGGTCTCTGTTTGCGCGGCTAATGATGGTTTGCAAGAGTCGCCCAGATGTTGACATCAAAGAGGCTATCGGTCTCTATGAGTTCACGGTAGTTCCAAGGTCCTTGTTTGCTTCAGATGGGACAATGATGCGCGGCATTGCTCTTGCAAAAGCACGTTGATGCACATCCTTGAGAAACAAAGTGGAGTCAAGTACGAGTTCCATAGGCAGTAGCGATGTCAAATGTACAGTCGCAATCCTTGATGGCATGGCAGAGGTCCAATTGTTAGATAAGCCAGATTGGATCAAGACTTGCAAAGACTTAGCGGAACATTTCATCGCCCGTCTTTTCATCAAATACAATAACACGCAGCAGATCCGTTTGATTTTTGATAGGTATGATGTTCTGTCTTCGCTTAAGTCTGCTACTCGGAGCAAGCGACAAGGCACTCAAGAACACATTTACTACCATATCACGGATTCAACTCATATCGCTGAAGGTACGTTGAAGACATTCATATCCCACACCAAGACCAAAGCAGAACTAACAACTTTTCTGGCCCAGAAGGTGATGGAGAGAGGTGAGACTATAGAAAAGAAGGTCGTCGTGGCGTGGGCGACAGAGTGTAAAGCAACATACAAAGACGTGAGCCATTTGCAGAGCGACCGCGAAGAAGCGGACACAAAGATTATCCTCCATGCGCTAGACGCTACAGCTGACGGTGCTACGGAAATTTCGATCTATTCTCCAGACACCGATGTTTTGTCGCTAACTATCAGACGCTATCAAGAGATGTGCCCAAATACAAGTTTTCTGACTGGATCAGCAACAACTCGCCGAACAATCAAGTTGCAAGCACTTGGATCAGCCAAGACAGCTGCACTACCAGCATTCCATGCCTTAACAGGGGCTGATAACAAGGGTAGTTTCTCAGGAAAAGGGAAACCGACTTGCTGGAAAGAATTTGAAGAGGCCAATGAGTCAATCCTTAGATCCTTAGCCAGTCTGGGTAAAGTTGAAAAACCCGACGAAGAAAACCTTGATGGGATTGAGCAATAGCGCTTTGCACTATTGCTAAAAATAGACTTTGTCACATGAGCCCCCGGCGTAGACTCAGACAAACATTTCGTTCTACTGAAAGGAAATGTATGCGTGAGGTAAGCGATAGTGAAGGAAAAAAGAAGAAAACTTGATAAATCTGTGGAGTTGATTTCTAAAAGGGAGGTAGAATGGTTAGTACTTAACCCTCTTGATGTAAATCGGCCTCACAGTATGCAGATAAATGACCATAAATTGCCGAAATCTCTCGAAGAGTTGCAGGAATCAGGAGAGACATACCTCTGCAAAAACCATCCCAAAACATCAAGAAATCACGGTAAACCTTGGCTAATTGATTGAATCCGGAATTTTATAACTGTGAAAAACATATCATTTTGTGCCCTACAAAAGATCCCACAGCAAAATTTCCTGATGTCCACCAG
>NC_090878.1:32087949-32095449 GCF_036669935.1 Montipora foliosa
TGAATTAAATATTAAGTTTTACTGTGTTTGTATTAATAACGATGACACACTGCACTTGCAACAATTTAAGCCAATTAGTAAATGATCGTAAAATTAAATAGCCCAATCAAAGTTAATTTCTTGTGGAAAAGCTAATTACTGATTGGCAATGTCCACTTCATGGAATGAGATCACAGAAAATATAGAACAAAAATTACAAATTATTTTTTCTTGTGGGGGGAACTGTGTTTTCTTATGGGGGGATTCTGTTTATTTATAAAGTCTGTTCTTTATAAAGTCTACAGGCCATGTCTTGGTAGTATAAGTATTTGTCAGTTGATTGCAAACATAGGTGCAATCTAGGCTCTAAGGACTCTTGTTGTGGCATGTTAAATTTTCACGTAGGGCCTCCTCAGACAAGGCAAGTTGTTATTAGCAACTACATATTTCCAGTCAACAACATAATTGAATCAACAACTGTTAGTGCAGGGTTTGAGCCAGGGCGCGCCATTGCGCCAATCCCGCACTGATATTGAAATTGTTCCTTTAAAAAATGGCCAAGGGGACAATTTGTCCCCTTTAAAATCTGGGGGAAAACTCAGAAGGAAGCACACAAGAAGAGATACAGTTTAGAACAAAAATTACAAGGTGAAACTCAGACCATGGGAGGAATTTTATCGTGCATTTTATGTTCATTTTAAAGTCACTTTTCAGTCACTCTACTGATGTTCAACCAAGCGTGATGCACGCATGCATCTGGGAATTAAAATTACACGACGAAAACGTATTCGTACAAGATTGATCAGAGAAAAAAATACAGAAGAAGAACAGTGTTTTCATGAGGAAGAAACAGATGAAGCTCAAACAAAACCATGACCTTTCCAGAAAACTTGGTTGCGAGATCAAACATAGTTGGGCTATGAAAAGGAGGCACTGTTCTGCTATTTTTGTCGGAAATTTAAGAAATCAAACCTCTTTGCATCAGAAAAAGGGTGTACAAATTTTAGTACCTCAACTCTCCTAAGACACAACGACTGTAGAACACGTGGATGCTGTTAATTAGGAAACTATGGGGAATACACTTAGCAACACCATCACAGCGTCGTGTTTTTAGAGAACAATGGTCAAATTGCAAGCCATTTAAACCGTTTTCTTAACTTTCTGTTAATTTTTTTAATTACAAGTAACAGGTAATACAATATGTTTTTGTTGCCTTGCCTTTTTCTTTGTTTGAACATAAGAAAACGGAAAAAATTGACGTCCCCCTAACATGAAAATGGCCCCCCCAATTTTAGCAAAGGGGACCAACTGTCCCCCAATGGTCAAATCCTAGCTCAAACCCTGGTTACTGGGTTGCCTTATAAGGCAAACCCAGTCGAGGTCTTCGTTTAGTTTGTTTGTTTTCTTTTTTTTTGTTTTTTTTTGTTTTTTTTTGTTTTTTTTTTCCGTGTCGGTAAAAGTCTTGCCGGTCACTCCCCTGGTAAGTGGTGTCGTTGTGTATAGGGCCTTCTGCGCGTATTTTCTTAGGATCGAGAGGGTGGTGGAACTGTGTAGATTTCTCTGGTGGACACAGTAGAATCATTAACTTAGCCTGCAATGGCGTCGAAAGTCATGCAACGCGAATGGCGTTTTAGTGGATCCTTAAACAAAATATACCCTTATGGAGCTCAATAATGGAAAGTCAGTTGGATAAACTAGGCATGAATCTCAAAAGCGACGAGTACTGGACTTCGACAACAATCTATCGCCCGTCGAGACGAAATCAAAGTGAGCAGTATTTACCTGAAGTACATGGTAATTTGACCCAATTGAGTTTCTTGTCTTCACGCACGCAATCAAATAGGAAGAGGTTTTCGCCTCTAAGAGCAAATATGTTGTTTGTTTCAATAAAATTTTCGCTGGAAAGGGATTCTGTGGTATTTTCTGCCTTTGTTAATTATAATATCATGTTGTGTATTGAATTTTCGAGCTTAAGGTTCAAATGTGATATGGGAGAAGTTTTTTAGTATTGCTCTGTAAGCAGGAAGGGTTCACAGGCCTGTTGGAAGCGTGCTTGAGTTTCAACAAAATGAGGCCCAAAATCAGTGAAAACTTGTGACGCAGATGAATAATAAAGTAGCTGCTATTTCCAAAATGATGGAATTACCTGGTGATAAATAACGTCGTACGCGTCTTGGAGAGTAAATTTTGACTTTGCATAAACAAGAGTTGGGCGATTGTGATCTTTGTTTTGACTTCGCTCATTTCATTGTCAAACTTTATAACACTTGACAGAAAAAGAAACTTACAAAAACCCGGTATCTTGCCATCATTTGACACAGATGCTTCACTGTTTGGCGAGTAAACATGCCGCGGTAACTTAATCACGGCGCCCGCTGAATTCCGGCCATGTCACTTTCGATTTTGCAATTTACTTGAACGTAGCAAAAATCTCCCAAAATGTTTGTCGCTGATCGTAACTTTTTATATTCTATAGATCGTTTTCACGTGACGTCATCACCTTCCAAAATCTAAAACTAAAGATCCACCAAAGTTTTTATCCTCATCAGGCATAAGAGGTGGCATATCTATATCTGTTGACAATTTCACAGCTCAATAGCGTGCTTCGTTTGGAAACCAGAGCATTTTGAATTTCAGGATTATGTAGGTGCGTGACACAAAGCTACGATCAAGTTTGTTGAAAAATATATACTTATCTCATGATTTTGAGCCCTTTTAGAAGTTAGAGCATTAGGAAAAGTGCTTATGTAAATGCTTGTTTTTTCAGTAGTGATAATCAGTCGCCTAGATAGCCAAAGTCAGTTCCAGATGTTTACACTATTTTCCGGCCTGCGAAACATTTCGACGAATATCTGAAGTTTGGGGAAACGCAGAGGCCTAAAACTTGGACAAGTGTCTTATTTCTTTATCTTCTATAAGATAACAATTGCTTAGCGTTTTGCACTGGATAGTTTTTGATTTTTTTTTTTTATTGCGTGACAGTGAAAACGATCTATATTCAAGGTTCAAAATTAATGTTGTTTTCATGTCGTAAATATTTTATTCTCGATCGACCGTCCGGGAAACTTCCTTCTGCTCTTTCTGAAAACTGTGTATCAATATTTATTTGCTTTTTCATCAATATTTGTTTTGCATAAAGCACGCTAACAGAATCTGTACCTTGCTGAGTTCGCATTTGTTAGCGTTAATAGTATTTTCGGTCAGATGTTTCTGTTTTTTATGAGGAGTTTATTGTTTTGGTCTCCCATCCCAACACTAACCCCGCGAAACAGGGCTTGACTTCAGTGAAGTTTAGTATTACAAAGTTTTCGGATGCTCATAGGGCACACTTGTGGTGAAAAGAAGTTGTGAGGGAACTTGAGAATTATCAACATGTCAGCCCAGAAGCCAATGTTTCTCGCTTCTCTTTTATTTGTTATTCTTCAGAGACTGGAATGCTGTATTTCAATACCACACAATTCAGTGCCTTCTGATTTTCTGTAGCACGTACCACAGGCAAGCCAGTGTATGCTTCACAGAAGCATCTAGTTAGTGTTAGGAAATGGGTTTCCATGTAGGAGAAGTTTTGTTGTTGGTGACCGGTACGTTTGGTGGGATCCTGGGAACTTAATTGTTACATGTATGTGCATGTTTACAGTGGGCAAGTAATGTCAAGCTGCTGGCTTTAAAAATAGTGTGTATCACTGGGAAATAGACTTAAAGGAATCAATGACATGATCACAGATGGGAGAAAGAGAGTTCTCAGTAACAAGAAAGCCACATTTGTCATCAACAATTTAAGTAGTTTGTAGTCAATAACTTAATGATCCCCCTGCCCAGATCGTCACCTTGTTTTGGTGGAACAGGCTTGCGTTGCCTCAGTGAACCCTTCAGTGATCCCATCAGAAGCATAAGCTTCTGGTAGGGTCACCCATGGCGGTAAGGTCAAGGGTGAGGACATGATGTTTTGTTGTGGATAACCATATCAACTTGCCTCTTCTTTGGTGGAGGCCTTTGAAGCACATTTGTGATAGCAATACAGTGTGCTGACGTTAGGCGTTTGTGCTGGGAAGTGTCTGTGTTTGTTACAGCTTTGCCTTGGTCAAAGTTCACTCTCTGGTGAGATTGTGTGACTGAGCTAAGGCATTTTTACGCCTAGAGATATCTGCAATTTTACCGAGGTTTTCTTATTTGATTCAGACCACACTTGTGCTTGAACACATTTCCTTTCCATGCAGTAATTTTGAACATACATGTAAATCAACTTTGAAGGTACTGTAGATACAACCTTGTTCATTTGATTTACAGTGTGCTTTCTCCCTAGAATGCAATTTCCGAACAGGAATTAGACGAATCTTCCGCTGCACCAGAAGAATTGCAGTCTAGTGGAATCTCACTCAAGGTATGTTGAAATTAAGTCCATTATGACACCATTTAGAAATCACTGGTGATCCTTGCAATCTGATTGCCTCTCAGCAGTGCAATTTATTCTCAAATCGCAATATTTTTTGCTCTAAGTCGCTCCATTTCCCCATCCAATGAGACCTCTGCAATGCTCATGCAATTTAATACTCTACCAACTGAGGTGCGTTGGGCTCATGAGTCCAAAAGGTTAGTAGGAACTTGTATAAGCCAGGCACAAAAATTGAATTGGACATTCATGTAAGCCAAGCACAGAAAGTAGATGGACTTAATTTTTTGTCGGTGTTTGACCATATATCAAAAACACAACTGCGTTGTTTGCAGAGCCCATCAATTAAGGTACATCAACCTCTTCTTTGTTGTTTAACTTTATCATACAATGGTTATTAGGTCTTAGAATAAAATAATACTGAAGCATTAAAACTGCCAACTGGTGAGCTGCATTGAGTATTTTTCTGTGTTTACTCAGGGAGTTGGGAGAATTCTCAACCGTTATGCAAACTCTCGACGTTTGCTTAATGGTCTTGAATTCTCTTAACTCCCCCTCATGTTTACATGAAGCTACATGGCATCTGACAGGATGCGGCGATGCGGATCCGCATAATTCCCTAAAATCTGCATCCTCCGCATAATTATGATATTTTCGGCATAAAACTGAAGAAATGCCTGATATTAGTGATGAGACAGCTGCTTACCACACTCACAAACACAAAAGCCAAAGAGATTGACTATTTTAAAACACTTATTTTCCTGAACATTGAAGAAAACATGCCATTTCGTTCGCAAGATGAAAGTTCATAAGCAGTTTCCACTCATTTTTCGGGAATGAGCCTGGACTCTTGTTAAACCGTTTTCATAACATACCCTAGGCTCGAATTTTTAAAAAAAGATACAAGGTATGAGAATTTAGCCGCAAGTTCTAGTTGCAAATTAAAATTGCATCATTTGTAACTCTGGTAAAGTAGGGACAATCATTGCGATGAAGTTGTACAAAACAAAGAGCCCGCAATACGTATGTGTAAAAAACCGCTGAAAATGGTGAATGATCGAGGGAATGGATCGTGGCTCAACCACATCACAATTTTGCTCCATATCTCCAAATTGAAACAAAATTCATGACAAGAAACAAAAAATTTTTTTATCGCTTTATTTCTTTTAGCAAAAATTTCGGCAAAATGCCGATTACCAACCCTTTTATTTTAACTGTGAATGCTGGTCGCAAATTGGCAACTCGGCCAGATATCTTAATCGCAAAGGGAAACAGCGACTGTATTGGTTGCAATTTCGAGTCCTGATTTACCATAAGCATGTAAATACATTGGATGGGCCAAATTATTAGTTGTATAAATGTTTAAATTTCCGCATAATCCGGTGTAATTTCCGCATAATCATCGCATGTTTACGCATAATATGGCCAAAAATTTCGGCATATTCTTTAATTTTTTTCTGCGTCCTATCAGAAGCCCTGAAGCTATGTAAACATGGGAAAGGTCCTCTATTGCTTAAGTATAGGCCACTTTCAAAAATACCATAACACTCTTTGTTTTCCCTTCAAAATTTTGCATACATGCAAGCATTGTTTTTATTTTCTCTTGGGACCAAGTCCCAAGAGAAAATGAGGGCAAACACTGAGTATTGTCAAGGCTCACAATTGCAACCAATACAATCGCATTTGCGACTGAATTTTTTTCCTTCGCAACTTGTTTTCACCTTCACTCTTTCGAAACAAAAGGGTCGGCAGTTGCCACTTTGCTGCACTTTTGCTAAAGTAAATAAAGAAATGACAAAATTATTTTGTTTCTGGTCATGAATTTTCAATCTGGAGATAGCGTAATTGGAGGGTAATTTGGGCTGCAATGTTACTTGCACAACCCTATTCCTTCGATTATTTGCCATTAAATTCAGTGGTTTCTTTACACACACGTATTGGGGGCTCATATTTTGTTTCCAAATTGCTAAACTGCTGACAAATCAATGCAGCACAACAATTTTACGACTAACATTTGCGAAGTTGTGACTTAATTTTCGTGTCTTGTCGCAAAATTCCAACTGGATTTTTTTCATTAATTTCGAGCCCTGATTATGGTACATGTATTTTTGAAAGTGGCCTATGGAGGTTTGTGGGTCCCAACCCCAGCTGGGCCATTGCTCAGATTCATTCATTAACTGAGGATAAAGTGCTCCCATTGTAATTACATGTACATCCAGGTGAATTGTTAGCCTTTCAAGTCTTCTGGGATAGGGACGATAAACTATAGGCCTTGTCTCACAACCCTTGCTCATAAAACTTGACAGAGGGGGTGGAGTCCTTGGTGTTGTGGTCTGGCATTATTAAGAGCACGCTAATGTCAACCCCCACCGCCACATCTTCATTATCACCACAATGGTGGAAGATTGCAAAATAATACTGTATTAATTAATAAACAATAGTAGTTATTAAAGTATGTATTTTATATTAACAGAGAGCTGCTGAACAGGAGGAGAAAGATGAGGATGATATTTCCGAACCAGAAGAAGGTAAATTGACAGTGTATACCAGGCATTTATAATCACAAGAAAATCCACTTGTCAAGTTAAGTTCACACATGCTGTAATAACTGTGATAGTTTTTTTTTCTTACAGTTTGTGGTCATGTGTGTGTCTCAGTTTAAGTTGCACCTAAATAATATATAAATCTGCCCATCCAAAGCAAACATATGTCAGCATTGTCGGCCAGAATTTCACTTTTTCAGTGCCGTGCAAGCCATGTAAACTTGGCAGAACTAGCAGGAACTAGCAGGAATTTGGACCCACAATGGTCTATTCTCGATTTTTTTTTTTTTTGTTTTTTTTTTTAACATTTATTTGAAAAAAATATATACATACAATATTTACATTACTGATATTACAAATTACGAATAACAGACTAATAACAAATTACTAATAACAGACACAATACATAAGCGATCAAATTACTAATAACAAACACAATACATAAAATGTATGTATTATGAACCTTTATGTTATTGCCAGTTTGTGGACTTGTAAAATCCTTGTGTTTGGCATAGTTTATCATTTGCCTTTAATATTTTACAGCCACTTGTTTGTCTCCAGTAAAAAAGGCAGCAAAGGTTGATGAGA
>NC_090878.1:32100449-32127949 GCF_036669935.1 Montipora foliosa
TTTACTGCATCCTGGACATAAGTGGTTTTCTCGGACAGATGATAGGAATGAACTTGAAAACTCACGTTTCCTGCAAATGTGCATTCAGAGATTTATCAAAATAGATTGAGAATTAAAACAAGTAGTAAAAGCATTTGAGACTTTTATGCAAAGGCTTGTGTTGATCTTTGTTAATTTTTATAATCCTGTTATTTAATGATTGCCTCACTTTAACGTTAATGTTTTGTGATGTGAAGAATGTAGGGTTGCCTTCTGAATCGTCACCTATGAATATTTTTCAGACATTCGGAATTTCCAGTAGCGATTCCTCTGTGGCACAACAGAGCACAGATACCTCGCAACGCTCACACGAGTCTGCTCCAGGACAAAATTTAGAAGGAATAATTGGAGCATCATCCAAAAATTACTTTGAAGAGTTTCTTTCTCTGGGAAAGGAGTAAGTAAACTTGATCTGAAGGAAACAAAAGGCTGCATATAGTTTATGCTCTGGCTGATTTCTGGTTCAGATCCACAAATTGTTGGTGTTTAAGTCACATAAGTAAGCCCTGTTTACACCAGCAAGGTTTCCTTGATAAGGAAAAATTGTCAAGGATGAATTTTGTTCGTGTAAATGGACGACGTAGAAAATGTGCCGAGGATTATTAAGGAGATTAGTTCCCAGTATCACGTTCATGTTCATTGCTGTCAAAATATACAAAAGCATGTTGGTCTGGAACAAGCTTCAATGAGCTAGGGACTGAAACATTATTTATATTTAGTCCCTGAATAACAAGTATTGCAGGCACAGGCTAAACTTATTGCTCATTTACAAAAGCAATGATTGTCAAGGAAACTTGTAACTGTATCCTAAAAGTAAATTGGTATAAGTAGTTTCAGAGTAAGAATAGAGAATAAAAGGTTCTCATTTATGCGCTCGCGTTGTCATAAAAACCTTAAATTTGGTGGTTTCACGTTGTTGCTATGCGGAGCACCTCCAAAGAATTAATTAACGTGTGCTAAAATGCGTGCTTCACATGCAGCACACATTCTTTTTCCCCTTCTAACCAATGGTATTATTGTTTTGTGGCCTTGCCGTAGCCATTGTCGTTTCTCAAACCCAATATTAAAGAGAAGAGTGTAGTACTGTAATGTACATGTACTTGAATCATCAATGACACTTGGCAACCTGCAGTTGAACTTCTTATTTGTTCTTGAAACTACTGAAGCTAACTGATTGGAAGCCTAAAAGTTATTCTTTTCATTAGTTCTGACAAAATCGAAAAAAAATCCAAAGAGATTAAAGATTAAACAAAAATAACGACCACCAACCACCCCTCTTCCATCCTCCAGCCACCCCTATCCATCCCACCCCCACCAAAAAAGCATAGATGCTCATCACATGATGAAAAGTCATTGACTCTTAGGTCTTCTCAATTGTAAGCAAATTAACATGTCATTTCGTGTTTTAAAAAATGCATTTTCCCTGCTTTGTTGTTTAAAACACTTAACTGTAATTTTCAGATCCACTGTGAAAGCAGCAAGTGGATCATTTGTTTTTGGACAAAACATGAGTGATAGAGTTATGGTAAGGGTTGCTTTCTTTACATTCCTGTCTTATTTTTTTTCCTATGGCAATACCTTTAATTTTCTATAGTATTAGTTTTATTATTATATAATTGCAGTATGACCGTTTCTATTTTAATAACATTTACTCGGAAAACATTTTAAGAATAAGACAATGTGTGGAACAACCTGAGTAGTTATAAGTCTTATTTGTCTATATCATAGCAATGAATTGACTTTTCCCTATACCAAATTTTTAAGGTCATAGTTGTCAAAAAATCCAATTATCGACTGTCATACTTGAACTAGGGTGGACTCGTAAAACAGAACTATTTTAACAGGACGTTTGCTTCTTTCTTTCCTTGAAGAAATTGATTTGTCAGAAGTAAGTGTGCTGGTTTTTTTTTTAATCCATCTGATGAGGTGGCTCCACGCTCCTTCCCTAAACAGTAAAAACCCGCATAAAAGAACCTATGTTTTTTCAATTTCGGGCTGATGCCGTTCTTATATATTGGGTACTTATTGAAAAAGCAGCCTCAAGCTGTTCTTAAATTGTTTCTGAAAATTATACACTGTATTGCACAACTGATACGGCTTTATCAATTCTTTGCATTGTCAAGAAAAACAATTTGATTTATACATTTGTAATTTTGCAGAGAATACTTGCTGTGTTTTACTTTCACTGTGCTATAACAATTAAAGGACAAAGAGCACACAAAAATCCAGTGGAGAAAATTGATTTTAGAATGACATGGTTATCCCGAGCCAGTAGTTTTTAATCCAACTGGTACGCAGCATTTCCTTATAATTATATAAGAACCAGTTGAATTTATCAGGCTGAATGGGTTCCAATATAATGTGGTGTTCTTTTTACCAAATATCAGTGTGGAGGTTCTTAATCCACTTGTTCTTTTTTGTGCGGGTTTTTTCTGTATTGTTCTTGATTGTAGATTGTATATAAAACTGTAGAAAATTGTCAAAATCATGCTGCATAAATGTAGAGGGGAATCCCAAAAGCCTTGTACAATGTAACTGTAATTGTAGCTGAAATGATTTCAGTAGCATATGTTGATTGATAATAATTTCTATATCTTTTTAGTTCTCTGCTGATAGTAGTAGCCAGGAATCAGCTGTTAGTGATACTGCTGAAGAGAAGCCCACAACCAATGACGTTGCCTCCAGAATTCACAACACAGGTTGTTCCACATTATTTGACATGATTTTTCCCAGCTGTTTTCATCCTTTTCGGTTACTTTACAAGCCTCCTGAGCAAAATCTTCACGAAAGCCCTGCAACTGCAAGTCCAACCTCGTTCCCAGGGTCTCTCTTCTCTGCCTCCATTGTCGTTGAGAAGAGAGACCCTGGGAACGAGGTTGCTGCAAGTCTTGGGTTGCACGTCACGCAAGTGAAAACATAAATTCGCTTACCATTCAAGAAATTCAGTCATGAAATGGAATGTTATAGAAGAGGAATAACAGGTCCAAGTCTCAGGGCTGTGCGATATTCCGTGCTTGAGTTATTCGGCAAAATATATTACTCAAATTTGTAGAGTTTAGTATGGAGGCGCCATGTTGGTGTACAGCTGAAGTACACCAACTGGAATTTAGTTTGGCTGTCTTTATCACTTTCTGCTGTATAATGAGCTAGCAAACATTCGTATAGTCACGTCTCCTAGTATATTGGCTGTTTAGGCCACAAAGGGAAATCGATGTTTTTATGCAACTGGCATGTTTTTCGAAGGCCGTCAACATGTCACGCACTGTGAAAAACTCTGAAATTCAAACTGCTCTATTTTCGAAACGAAGCACGGTATCGAGCTGAAAAGATGCAAACAGATATATTTTTAAAACCTCTTGTAGCTGATCAAGATAAAAACTCAAAAGGCTCTTTAGTTTTGTATTTCATTTTTCTGTGACGTCACGTGCAAGCCAAGAATAGACCAAATCATTTGGTCTATAGTAGATTCTTAAGTTAAGATTTTGTCCCAAGCAAACGTTTGGGAAAAAATAGAGGCTGTAACTTGCGTAAAAGCCAGGAAGGGGGAGGGGACGGGTAACTTGGGTAGATTTTCGCTGGGTATGTGCCACTGGTCTCTCAGAACCCCTTCCCCTTTATAGTCTATTTTATGGCCAATTATAGACCCCATCTACATTTGGGTAAATGTAATTTTAGCGACCCCAGCTTAGTCACTTTCTGTTTATGCATAAACCTTACATATATGTATAGCTTTTTGTTGTAATTTCAAGACGGAATGTAATGCGACTAGTAAATATTAAATTGACAGCGCTACAGTTCTTTATGTAACAACTTTTTTTTACCACGAATTTTCCATTTGTAAATCCCACTAGCCCGAATTTTCTCACCCCCAAAATTCCGTCAATTTGCGACCCCATTCTAGTAACGCTGTCGGGAACTCTGTTGAAAACGCAACCTCATTATAGTAAATTCAGTCGTGAAAATGCTACCCGATCCAGCGGCACATCCCCGTTAGGCCATTAATAGGAAGTACACCCCCCCCCCCCCCCCCTCCCCGCTTTCCAGGGTAAAAGCCACCGAATGCATGAAAAACTGTCATACCTGGACTAAATTAACTGGAAAAGTCGCAAATTTGCGACTTGTTTTCGTCTTCGCTCTTTCGAAACACAAGGTTTAGCAGTTGCTACTTTGCTGCTCTTTTTGCTAAAATAAATGAAGAAATGACGAGATTATTTTGTTTCTCGCCTTGAGTTTTCTTTCAATCTGAAGATAGCGTAATTGCTGCGTAGTTTCGCTGATTCGCTGCGATGTTACGTGCACAACTCCATTCCTTTGATATCATTCGCCATTTTCAGTGGTTTCTTTCAACACAAGTATTGTGGGCTCATATTTTGTTTTGCTACACCGCTGACAACAATGCAGCTCGACGATTTGCGAAATTGCGACTACACTTTCGTATCTTGTCACAAAATTGCGACTGGATTTTTCCGCCAATTTCAAGCCCTGAGGTAGCCTCTATAACTGTGTCTTTTTAGGTGAAGAGCCAAAATCGCTTGCAGAAGTAGCGCATTCCTGTTCAGACTCCCCTGGGCCCAGTTCTCCCACTCACGAAAAACCCCATAAGTCACTCGCTGAGGCGGCCATGGAGTATCAAGAGCACATGAGTCCTCCCAAAGCACAACCTGCTCGCGTGACAGTAGTGACTGGAGAGGAAGAGGAAAGGAATGTTTTGCAGGTAAATATTGGTTAAGTGCTGCGGTAAATCCGGATTGTTTTAATGAAAGTCAGCTGCTAGCCAACACAGAAATGGGTTTATCGACCGGTCCTCGGTTGTTCAAAAGGTGGATAACGCTATCCGCTGGATACTGATTTATCCAGCGGATAGAGCGGTTGTCAATTGAGTGTCGAAAGCAATTAGCGAATTGCTTTGGTTTTGCATTTACTTCACTCAGTGATTGGTTCAAAGTTCTCGTGCCATGTTTTCAACCAATCAGAAGTGAAACCAAAACCAATTGTGGCTCGCGCGTGCACATTTTCCCGCGCGTTATGTCGGCTATTTGTAATTACTTCGAGTTTTGATTGCTTTATTGGATTGTCTCCGTCCTTTTTGATTGGCCAAAATAATTACTTTGGTTTTGGTTTTACGACAGTCGATTGAAACTCGCTCTAAACACCAGCAAAACCAATTGAGTTCTCCAGTAGATAGCGCTATCCACCCTTCGAACAACTGGGGCCGGGTGGATACGGTAAATTGACCACCGTAGAGAAATTTGAAAGCTGACGTTTCGAGCGTTAGCCCTTCGTCTGATCGAATTGAAAAGTCTGCTAACCAGTAGACTGGGCAAGGCTCCAGATGTTAATTTTCTGATCCAAAAGGATGATATTCAGTGTGATCCACTCCATCTTTCTTTTGGCAACCGCATGTGAACTGGTCAGCGCCCATCTTTCTTCTGGTCACTCTACATGAAGTTAATGTATGTGGTTTTCGATATACGGAATTTAATGGAAAGGAAAATCAGCAGAGGCTAAAAGCCGAGGTCAAGTCCACTTGACGAGATCAGTTGATAATACAAAATACCAAGGCAATTTACACGTTACCTCTCATTACTCTTCTATCAAGTATTCTAGTACGAACTGGCAATTGATTAGCTCCCAGTTGGCTTGATAGCTTAGATAGTTGGCTTCATAGTCGTCATAGTCAATTACATCTACAGGGGCTTACTGACAATAGAGCGATAACATCACGATTTAGTTGACGTACCGCGCACCGGTGGCTCAGTTGGTTGAGCACTGGGCTGCCATGCGGGAGGCCGTGAGTTCGAGTTCTGAGGAGAAAGTGCTGCCTTGGCCTGTTCCAGGCTCCCAGATGGACTGGAAAGATAAAAAAAATGCGTGCGAATAATGAGTGGGGGCTTGGGTCGCCTCCCCTCGACCCAAGCCACCACTCGCTTTTCACACGCAGTTGTTTTCGTTTTCCCGACTATCTGGGAGCCTGGAACAGGCTAGTGCTGCCTTTGTAATGACATCTGCAAATTGTCAGACTTTCTACATGTAGTCTTCTCGGATAAGGGCCGTAGGCCCTGTCTCACAACCCTTCAGTGTTTATGAACCTGTGGGACGTAAATGAACCTACACGCTATTTGCAAAAAGTAGGGCTGCTCTAAAATCCGTGGATAAAGAAAGATATGATGATGTCTACTGACGTTGCACAAGTCCCTTGACTCAATAGATGACTTCCGCTCACCTGGTGACCTTTAGATGGGAGGACGAGAACGACTACGAATACAAGTTTTTCGTACTGAGCATGCGCATAAGGTGTCGACACAATAACAATTCTATCTCTGAAAAGTTTGATGTAAAAGTGCTGGAGCTTTCAGGAAATGATCTTGATAATTCATGCTCCTGCATTTCATGAACAAGAGAAACTCCTTTCAGTCAAATAGAGCTACACTGTATCCCATTTTGACCGTGTAAACATAGTTAATCGAGGGACTGGTTATGAAACATTAAAACCTTCAAAAGCGAGAACCATGTTGTCGCAATCGATGTTGAATTGACCGTGACAGTGCACAATCTTTTGTTATTGCTTCGCACAGGTTCGCAAATTAAATGCGCATAATTTAATCGAAAGATTCGATTGGTTATCTTTCCGAAAAAAAGGTGTGTTTTGTGCACCGTCAAGGCCTAAAATACCGACAAAAACATGAAACAAAAAGACTTGTCGAGTTTCATAACCATCTTCCCATGCATTAACTATGGTTTATTATATGGCTTGTGTTTGCAGCCGATATAACGCGCGCCCTGATTGGCTAATTGTGACTGAATTGTAGGGCATTATTCTCCCGTAATGCCCACGGGCCGATTGCGGGCTTGCAAAAACAAAGCAAAAGGTAATTAAAGAACCATATAATAAACTAGTTACTAACCGAGCTAGCTCGAGCCGTACTGGGGAATATTGGCCCTCGGTCCTTGTTGTACGGACCTCGCCGCGCTCGGTCAGTACTGCCACGACCTCGGGCCAATATTCCCCAGTGCGACCTTCGCGCTCGGTTAGTAAGAAGTTGTTAAAGAGGGAGTAGGAATGGCGTGTAAAATCGAGAGCTTCAACCTACGTGGCCTGGGTTCGATTCCCTGACTTGGCGTCACATGTAGGTTGAGTTTGTTGGTTCTGTGCCAACTTACAATTTGATATTAGCTGTTTGATTGGACTTGATTTCAATGCAGTGTCCCAAATTTGTGTTGTTTTGTTTTGTTATTTGCAGAGCAACTGCCGCTTGTTTGTGTTCGATACAGTGACGCATTCTTGGAGGGAAAAAGGCAGGGGAGTTCTAAGATTGAATGACATGTGTCAATCAACGACTGAAGGCATCTTTCAGTCGAGGCTTGGTAAGGTTTCTTTCCCCTTGGTTACCGTCAAGGCTTGTGAACGCATCTTTTAACGCGTTTAGTTTAAGATGAGCTAACGTAAAATTTCAGGCTTTGTAACTGTAAACGCATCCATTTTTTTATAAAGCAAGTTCCCAGTTATGATGGCAACTTTCCCTGTTTAGAATAGACCTCTTTACAGTTGTGTGCTTAGTTACGTGGCCTGTAACTGAAAGTGAGGCTGGTATTGACCTTGTTATGATACAGACCTCCTCCTTTTCTTATGTTAATGATGTTTTTATTATGCTAATTAGGAAAATTTACATAAGAAAAGCAGTGGTTTCTATCAAAACAAGGTCAACTCCAGCCTCAATTTCATTCATAGGCCAGGTAACTAAGCACACAACTGTAAAATGGACTACTGAGATAGTCAGTACTCTAACTGGTCTCAGACAATAGACACGACTGAGTTTGATCCATTTAATTCTTTCGTATTCGCTCATTGAAAACAACAGTGTATAGAGCTGTTCTGAAAACTTGAGACGTGCTATGGTTGGCCAGTTATTTTCACAGAAAAGCTCTTTATGTGAGAACAATTAGGTAACCCAAACAAGTCCCAAATATTCAAGATGGCGGCGCCCGTGAAATTCATGAGTGAAATATTTTTTTGTTTCAGTTACAAACACTTGATTTGAAGACGTTACAAATTTGATTTTCAAATGCTATTTCCTCCTCTTAAAAGTTATTCTCCAGCAGGAACGGACCTTCTCCATTCGCAAGATCGAAACGTTCATTCTCCTAACTAGTACCATAGATTTTTTCGTTGGGTAGGCATGAGAAGTTGGTGTTATATCAAGTTCACACCTCAAACGCTGATAAAAATCTGTATTCTAAATACCTGTCTGACTGATATTTAATTGAAATTGTGAGGCGAATTGACATACTGATCACTTCTGGGAGTCAAAGAGTTAAAACCCATTCCTGTTTCAGTGATGCGAACACAAGGGAGTTTACGGGTTGTCCTTAATACAAAGCTTTGGCCAAGCATGACACTGGAGAAGGGCAACGAAAAGAGTTTGCGGATCACTGCTATGGACAGCGAGAATAATATCAAAATTTACCTCATAATGGTAAGATTTCTGTTTGAGTAGGTGGGCTCGTACTAGGAACGCCAGAAGGTTTTAAGTATGCATGCCCGAGTTCTATTCTGAATTAAAACGGTGTTTATTTCAGTTGAGTACTGTAACCTTAGAAATGAGGTGTCTTTAGTGAAGCCGGAATGCGATCGCAAGTCTAGTGTTATCCCCCTTGAATGTGTACTTGAGCAGATCAAAACACGTATATAAATTTATTAATAGCAGTACGTCAGAGGCTTTGGCTCAATCTGGTGAAACATAATTGACATGTGTCAATTGACGGACGAGGTTGTGAATGTGATTGAATCTAAAGTACACCCTCTGAGCGATGTCTGTAACGAAAATAACCCGTTTTTTGTTTTTGCTTTTGAGGCTGCACCGAATGACATTCAGCGCCTGTGGACCGCCATTGATCGTCGCATCCAGGCCCTCAAGCGCGGTCAAGATAAGGACTCTGAAGGAAAGTCAGCGGATGAAGACCACAATGCAGATGACGAAGGGGGAGGCAAAACCGAGCACGATGATGAACTTAAGGGGACTGAGGTCGAAGACGACGATGACTCGGTGAAAGATCGATGTGAGGTCCCGGATGAAAACAGCAATGCCAACTCTCGTTCCACAGGGGAGGGGAGAGGAAGAGAAACAACATCTGATGCAGATGACGATTAACTACACGCATTGGCAAAAAAAATTATCTTCCCGACACTTGATTTCTTTGAGATCGGTTAAACAGTCATTTATAAAAATTTTAGTGAGAACACCCGACGATGGTATTGTTTTCAGTAAGTGGGCAAAGCCGTATTTATTCCATCTCGAGTAAGTCTTTACTGATCTGGTTTCAATCTTCTCCTGGAGCAAGGGTTTTCTAATCTCTTCTTGCTGACGGCTTTGTATGAAAAATCCCAAAGGAAAAAAACTGCGTCAGACTGCTTATAGACCAGCTCAACATTGTTGGGCAAATATAAGTGGTTGTTAATGACATTGTTATTCAATGTAGGGCCTTTTACTTTCAATAATGTTGTGGCTTCCAATGCATTACAATGACCCGTGCTAAAAGCGTTGTTGTCGCCATGGAGACCACGTATAATGCATGTGTCACAAGTTAATTGAACTCATCAGAAAACGAATTCCAAGCGAAGGTCCTCGTACAAGAACCGGTGCACACTTTGTTGAAAAGTGGTTAATCAAACGCGACTTAGTTTTGTGGCATTCACAACTCGTTTGCTCTCAAACTGCCAGGTGTGTTATCCCTGTCTCTCCTAGAGTGGCACTCATACAAATATGGATTCTACTCGTCGATGGGAAACTGCTCTAGGCTTCCTTAACTTGGATAAAAGGACAAAAGCGCTCATCGACGGGACCGCACGCAAGAGCATGAAGAAACTCGTTCTGCAGTGAAAACAGATGTAAAAGCATTTTTCTCCTTTGTACGTTGTTGTGTACCGGCACTGCAAGCAACACTCAGATTCGACTGAGAATATGAGTTTTTCGTTCTGAGCATGCGCAGGTTTCGAGTCGGAATTTATCGGAATATACCTGGTCAAATGAAACTCGAAATCGTATTGTCCTGCTTTGTGTTCTTTCATCGCACTCACGTGATAAGACGGCCATTTTGGTGCAAAACAATAGAAAAATGTAGCTCACGTTTTGCATAATAATAGAGTCAAAGTTCCCTGTTGTTCTCTCAGCCAACATGGCCGCTTTGACGTCAGGTGCAATCAAAGAGAAAATAAGTGGGACCCCTTAGTTCGTTTGATCTTAGTCATCCTTTTGAAATGATAAAGTTCTCGCTATGCTTTTCTTGGTTCAAGATTTGGACATCCCACCGGATCATTGAGCGAGTAGATTTGAGGAACTGGAAGCACTATTGGTTTTCGCAGTAACGCAGTTTTGTCTTTCCATTCGTAACTTAAGAATTTACCGGTGACCTATAACAGATTAAACTTGACACTTGTGGCTGAAGTGTACTTGTGTAAGTTGTTGCACAGCAGATAATAGCGACCTTCAGATTGGAGCGCGAGGATGAGTTTTCAGTTCTGAGCACGCGCATTTCGAACATTTTCGTTCTTTGACTGAAATGCGCTTGCCCAGTACAGAAAACTCGTAATCGTTCTCGTTGTCCAGTGTGAAGGCCGCTAACATGGTGCCAGTTCTTGTCGTGCTAGTTTCTCGTTACGTGCGCTATAGCTTATTGCAATAGGCCATTTTTGAAATATCAAATATTTAGCTTGATAGTGAGGAAATGAGGACAAAACAATAGAAACACGTTGGAATGAATGTGAAAAATATTTCCATATCACTTTCCTTTGTCTTTGTCCTCACTGCCTCACTTTTAAGCTGAATTTTAATATATCGAAAAAGGCCTATTTTTGCGCGCGCTTTCGTGTTTCACCGGGCCAACAACCCCAACTCTTTCCTCCCCCACCCAAAGAAGGTTTCACTTGAAGGTGGAACAACCCTCAAAAATCGTCAGTTTACTCGTACCTTAACCCATCTCTCTCGTGAAAGTGAGACTTATTTAGAATGTATTTAGCCTCGTTCTCAGTCGTCCTCGCGTGACGTCACCGGTCGAGTGGATCGGGAAGAAGTCTCAGGCTTCTTGCGATTAAGCACTTAAAGGCCTGGGAACGAGGCTGGATTTTACTCTGTCTGGCGCCTTCAACCACAGGCAGACAACCCTAAAGATGCGAGAGCGCGTGACGTCACGTTATTTTGAGACAGTTGTAACGGCCGATTCAACTAATCGAGGAAAATGTTGCATAAAAACTTCAAATCGCGATGTTTTTTTTCGAAAATTCATTTTATGGACAGTCAGATAAATAAAGTTCACTCATCCACTATTTTCTGCCTTGTCCTGAGTGATTTGATGGGTTTTTGGGACGCTTCGATTTCCCCTTTAGATCTGACGCGTTATCACATCATGACAATTTCATAGCTCAGTTGGTGGAGCATTGCACCGACCTCGCATAGGTCCTGGGTTCGAATCCAGTTGGAGCCACCTGGATTTCTCGGGACTCTATTAGGGACAATTGCTATAAGTGTGGGAATCATTTTTCTCTTTCTTTGGTAAGTGAAATGTTGTTTCTACAATTCGCTTTCGCCCTCGAATTTTCAAGAATTCAGTTACCGTGCGCTCTAGTGCATTATTCAAGACTTCTAATCACGATTATAAGCTTAACTCAGACCACAACATTTGCTTGAATGAAGCAGTCTTAAGCTTAGTGGAAATTTCTATCGAGAAGTGGTGCCGGAAGAGATTTGAGCTCGTCCTCATTTGGGACTAACAGCAACAGCAGGCGCTTTGTCAAGAAAGTTCGCTTATTCTAACCCATTTTACTTTCGTTTGCTGAAGCAAGGAAGGTGCCAAAATAAACAGCTTACCATGAATTTGGCCGCATCATCATCGTTATCCCGTCTAACGATCTTTTGAAGAGATTTCTTACTTTCTCAACCAAATTATGCCTTTTTTGTTTTAATTTTCCAGGAAGACCTTCAATTATCGTTTCGGCATTATTAAGCACATTTTATTGTTTCAATATTTGAGTCAGAGACACTGACGAACAAATATCGTCAATTAGAAATGAATAGTAATCGATCCACTATGAACTGTATGCATGATCACTACAATACAGTGGGATAATTATTAATCACTCGTATTTATCAAGACCCACGAGAATAGGAGAGAATGGGTTCTTGACAAGATGAGTGATTGCTACTTCACATTGTCACATTATAATGCTACACCTGCTATTTACTTTACTCTGTATAACCGAAGAGATATTTCCTCAAACAAGAACATGCATGGCTCCTCAAATCGTGTTGATCTCTGGTTGTTCTAGTGGCATTGGGCTCGCCACCGCTGTGTATCTTGCCAAAGATGATGTGGACAAAATTCATGCATCGATCATTGGAATTTGATCAATTCAAATTAACCAATCAACATGCCCAGATTTTCCCCAAGAGGGACAAAATTATAAATGTGCGCTTTTTGATTGGTGAATTTGATTTGATCAATTTCCAATGATATGATGCATGAATTTTGTCCACATCATTTGGCGATAACAAAAACCTGAACGAAGCTTCAGCTTGAAAATCGAGCAGGATTTTGAGGTTGCAGAGGCGTGAAAATTTGATGATTTTTGGCACAATGCTAGTAAGTTTATCGACTTTCTACGTGCCCAAGTTTGGGAGGCGAGGACCTTTGGAAGTGGGAGAAATTCGGCTAAATTCTGGAGGCATTCGGTCGTGAGCGGTCTTGGAAGTTGCACGTCTTGTCTATTTATTATTGTATGTGACGACGCGTGTGATCTGAAGAGGAAATCGAAGCGTCCCAAAAACCCATCAAATCACTCAGGACAACGCAGAAAATAGTGGGTGAGTGAACTTTATTTATCTGGCTGTCCATTAAATGAGTTTTCGAAAAGAAACATCGCGATTTGAAGTTTTTATGGAACATTTTCCTCGGTTAGTTGAATCGGCCGTTACAACTGTCTCAAAATAACGTGACGTCACGCGGTCGACGGGGGCTGGACAATCTGTGAGCCAGCGAGCCATGCGATTTCGCATTTAAGTCCAAAGCCGTGTTCACACTCAACGTTGATTACGATCAACTGAAGTATATATCAGCCTATCATACTCCATTCAATTTTATTCAATTATGGTTCTGTTCACGTCTGCGAAAATTCAAATACAATACGCAGGGTAACCTCGCAGTATGAGACAAAATGGCGCCGTATCGGGCCAATCTAAAAATAACTCTGTAAAAACGTCGTTCCACAATTACAATGAAGTTGCACACTTCTTGTCATGGGCTCCTGAATCTATCTAACGCCAGAAGATTTTACTCCTCAATTAGGGGGAGCTTTAAGGTGGAATGAGTTAACAAAAAAATCGGCTTCAATTTGTCCAATCAAAAACTATGTACCCTTTAACAACATCTTAGTGCACTCAAAAGAAGTATGTACCCTTTAAACATTGAATTTCACTCACTGACTGTTACTGGCGAGCTGCAGAGATTTCTTCAAAAATGACCTCATTGTTTCGTAACATGAACCTAAACAATGAGACAAGGCTATTTTTGCAGCTGTTTCCATGCCAACCCTGTAGGAGCAACTGATGCTCCGGGGGGTGGGTGGTGGTGGGGGGTTGTCCACACTATAACAATTCTACCTCTAAAAAGTTTGAAGTAAAAGTTGTGGAGCTTTCAGAAAATTATCTTGATATGCTCCTGCATTTCATGAACTAGAGAAACTCCTTTCAGTCAAATAGAGCTACAATAGTACTGTATCCCATTTTGGCCGTTTAAACATAGTTAATCAATTGCAAGGGACTGGTTATGAAACATTAAAACCTTCAAAAGCGCGAACCATGTTGTCGCAATCGATGTTGAATTGATCGTGACGGTGCACACTCTTTTGTTTTTGCTTCGCACACGTTGGCAAATTAGGTGCGCAAAATTTAATCGAACGATTCGATTGGTTATCTTTTCGAAAAAAAAAGGTGTGTTTTGTGCACCGTCAAGGCTTAAAATACCAACAAAAACAAAAACACTCTTTTGTTTTTGCTTCGCACACGTTGGCAAATTAGGTGAGCAAAATTTAATCGAACGATTCGATTGGTTATCTTTTCGAAAAAAAAAAGTGTGTTTTGTGCACCGTCAAGGCTTAAAATACCAACAAAAACATGAAACAAAAAGACTTGTCGAGTTTCATAAGCATCATCCTGGCATTATCCCATGATTAACTATGGTTTAAAGAGGAAGAGGGGATGGCGTGTAGTGGTGAGAGCTTCAACCAACGTGGCCCGGGTTCGTTTTCCAGACTGGGCGTCACATGTAGGTTGAGTTTGTTGGTTCTCTGCCAACATACGATTTGATATTAGCTGTTTGATTGGACTTGATTTCAATACAGTGTCCCAAATTTGTGTCCCAGTGCTAAATCAGTTGTAAATACAGTTGACACTAATTACATAAACAGTCATAATCATTTTAAGAGGGGGAAAGCACCTCCTAGCCTTAGTGAAGGCCAATGCTCGTTTTAACATTACACAGCAGGCGATTTTTTACATCGTTTGCTCTCCGCAAGATTCTTTCTCACGTCTTAGACATGTTTCTGCTCCCTACACTTGACATCGGATGAAAGGAGCATCTAGGACAGTTTGAATGTGGGTGTAGCTAGGTTTTGGTATGGATCACGGAAGTTTGAAGGGAGGTGGGAGAGGCTTAGGAGAAAACAACATCGTAGGAAGAAATTGGGGGGGGGGGGGGCTATGTCCCCTCCAGTCCCTCCCTCTCCGTGGCCCCTATTAATTAAAGGAAGCACAAAAGTTATAAAATGCACAATATTCTATTACGTCACTGATTTGGAATTAGACCAACGCTATAAGCCACGTCTCTCCAAGAGCCTTGTTAGGACTGACCATGGAACTTTTAACATTAGTTTTCAAGCACCAAATGAATGGAATTCTCTTGGAATTCGCTCCTCGATCCTCGTTCTCCCGTCGACTATTGGTGACTGTCGTGCCTTGTTAATGATTATCACGCAAGTATGTGGCGTGACACAACTTCACAATATAAATAGTTTTACTTTGTTGAAAAAGGTTGTGGCTCAAAAATTATCGTCAACAGCCACTGGCTCTACACAAGCAATCTGGGCCCGGTTGTTCAAAAGCCGATTAACGCTAATCCCAGATTAAAAATTAACCAAAGAGTTTATTTGTCTTCTCCCAAATACTGTTCAACGCTGATATTTGGCAAAACTGTGCATTAGAAGAAGTAAATCTTGAAAAACAAAAATAAGCGAAATAAACTATCACCAAAAAGTTGAAAACATGAAAGAAAAGTTTACGCTAATCCTGGATTAAGTTAACCGGCTTTCGGACAACCGCGCCCTGCCTCCTTTTTTGACCCCGTACCACTCTCCCTAAGAGCAAGTTATCACTCTGAAACAAATAAAGGCGAGGTCACTCGGCATCACAACACACTGAGTGGCTTCTTTGAACTATTTCGCCCTCTTGAAAAAGGTCCAACTCTGATCAAATGCATGGGAAACATGGAAGTAACTCGAAGAAAACGTCGATGTTCATGAAAAGGTTTCTTTGAAATGGGAAACAATGCTTCAAGTTCGCGGTTGGCGGAGAATTTTTCCTTCTCGAATCGCACAGCTGTACCACGCTTGTCGGGTAGATCGCATCGATCTCTTCCTCCAGAGC
This sequence comes from Montipora foliosa, assembly GCF_036669935.1. Classification (NCBI taxonomy): domain Eukaryota; kingdom Metazoa; phylum Cnidaria; class Anthozoa; order Scleractinia; family Acroporidae; genus Montipora; species Montipora foliosa. The sequence continues at coordinate 32,116,178 of NC_090878.1, forward strand.
ATCGACGAGACCACCTTTTCGATGTTGTAATTCAGTTGAAGCACGAGGATAAGGACATTTATTCGTGTTTCTTTCCAAGTGACGACGATGGCGTACTGTTGACAGCGTCAAAAGTGGAACAAACGACTTTCCTTCGCCACAATCGCGAATTCTCCTCGATAAGGTTGTGGGACTTAAATCGGCGTCAAATCAACACGGGATTTCTTGCGGATTTTCCGAGATCCTTTAAGTCCTGCGATTTTTCACCCGACGGTCAAATGGTAGTGTGTATTTTTAGTGAAGATTCTCTGGCTTTAGTTCGAATGCGTTCTTGGAAAACGACTAGCGCCGAAGTAATTCACATGCGGAGATTTTGGCGAAAGAGAAGAGGAATGTTGATGTGTTGTTGTTTCTCTCCAGACGGTCGCTCTCTTGTTGTTGCATCAAAATTAACTGGAGATTTGAATCACATCTGCATTATTGATATCGCGACAAAGAAAATGGTGAGGAAAGTGACATCGGCTACGAACTCGAGTTCGAAAATCCGTGGGAACGCGCGCTCTTGTGTATTTTCTCCGGACGGTTTGTTCTTAGCCGTGTCCTGTTCTTCTGGTCAGCTTGTTGTATTCGACACGCAAGATTTTCACATTCATAGTAGTCTTGACTTAGATTCGTCTTCTTCTTCCACGTGTTTGTGTCTTCCTTTTCGACACCCAAGTCGTCGTTCGCTTAATCCACACATGCAGTGTTGGTACTTGTTTGATCCTCGTTTTGGGCACAAATATTTAACATCTTGTCTCGAGGATGGTACTATTCAGACATGGTCACTAGCTTCCGAGGAACCTGGCCTCACTTGCATTCAGTTTGCATATGCGCTGCAGACACCTTGGCAGAAGATCCGATCTGCTGCATTTTCTCCTGACGGCACAATGCTAGCAGTGGGCACGTCAGATTCCAAAATCTTGGCCCTGAATTCAGAAAGCTTGAGTGTGCTCTTTGTGTTAAATGCCCACCTTCAACCTGATGGCTTAAGAACTTGGTATCAGAACACTGAAGTTTCCTGCTTGGCTTTCACACGCACCTGTCAACAGGTTGCCGCTGGTTACAAAGATGGGCGTGTCAGGGTTTGGCAGCTGCCTTTGATTTTAAATCTTCAGCACATGTGTAGACTAGTTGTAATTAACCATGTTCCTGCACGTGAAATCCCCCTGTTGCCTCTTCCATCTCATGTTATAAGATATCTGTTGTTCTCTCCACTTAAGCAATTCTAAATTTTGTAAGAGCCCACACGGTTAAATTGACAGAAACCTCTTGTTAAGCTATTACTGCTCAGTCCTGGGAACCTTAAGCAAAAATGTTGATGATGATGAGTATGTTAAATGAGTCATGAATTTTGTACATTTCTTTTCCTCGTGTCCTAAAAACAGCTACACAATATCGCCAATTAGTATAATTACATTAGAGATTATTGAAAATTCTCTGTGCCGATTGGTTTTACTTGAGGTGATTATTACACGGTAATCACCCAAGCATTTTTTTTCAAAATGGCCACAAGCTGTTTTGTTGATGTGACAGAAAAAGAAATAAATAAATTGTTTTCAAGAAAATGCATATTTTTCAAATAATCACATATGTAATTATACTGAAACACCTCAGGCTCAGCGTCAATATCGATGAATAATAACTATTGTTAAATATGACATTTACACAAAGATATGAAGGTAGTATGCTAACATTATAATTTATCTGATTATTACACCACGTTTATGGCTTGTGCGAACTCACACAAAACAACGTTGTGTAAGGATTTTGTCTAATAATCTTTGGACTACATGTAGTTTTCTAGTGAGTTTGGGATTAAGTGGTATGGTGTTTTCAAAGAGAAAATCAAGAATAGCTCTTTTTTTTCCTGAGACTTTCCATAGAACTTAAAATTAATTTTTTTGGTCCGATGATCACGTCAGACTTGTGTAGACTAGTACAGAAATGTACTGGATTTCAATATGTTGCGGCATTGTTTTGTTCATACAATTCTATTACCGGTAATATATTATAGAAACATTCCTGTTTGTATTGCCACTGTTATAACTACAATTAGCTTCTTTTATAACTTTTTTGATGTAGCAATGTTCACTCTCAGGGGCCGGCTGCTCAAAACCTGATTAGCACTAACCTAAGCCAGGTTTTCAGTTCAGAAAATGGCTTGAAAGTAATTAATACCTCTGTGTTCAAGGGCCATAGAATATGTTATGACTGCCTTTTTTCCACTTCATTTTATTCAAATAATTATGTACAAGGCAGATATGCAACTTAGTGTACATCCTGAGAAAACAAGGCCAGTTATATATCCTATATCTAGACCTCTGAATTGAACAATGAAATCACACTTGTAAATTGAGTAGGCCATTTCGTACAAACCACCCACTAAATTGACCAATCATAGCTCACATACTATCTGAGAAATATGGTAATAAATTATTGTTATGAAAGAAATTTGATTATTTTAGGTCCAAAAAAATTATACTTTTATTATAATTTTTGGGAACTTTGTAAAAAGTAGGAATAACGCAGTCACAAAATAATATCCAAAAAAAATGAATTTCAAAAATGCTTGTTCAAATGTCCCGGGCACCGCCATCTTGAATAATTGTGACGTGTCGTGGTTGCCCTATTGTTCTCACACAAAGATTACTTAAGTTGGTTTTCAGAAATAGCAATCAAACCCTTTATATGAAGTGAAAATCATGCTTGCTTGTAAAGTGCATAGCACTGAAATGATAAAAGTTAATTTAAAACCAGGAATATTTAATGCTTTGTATATGCAGTTGACCTAAAGTGTAAAAAGTTGATGGTGTTTCATATTTTGAAGGCAGATATTTATTAATTTATAAGTATTTAACCAGCAAAGATAGAGTGATGTTGGATTGCCAAGGAAAATACAACAGTTTTCATAACAGACCAGGAATGGTTGATGGATGTTCCCAAAAAACAAATATTTTAATGAAACTTTCAAGTTTCAAAAAAAAAAAAAAAAAATTGTGACTTGAAGCTTCTTTGTGTTTTTGAAGTGTTCAGTAAGTTTGAAGATGAAAAATAAAATTAATTTAAAAGTGCAGTGTACCAATATCTTTCCTATAAGTGTCTTTATGCCATGTACACATTTAAATTTGTGGAGAGGCTGAAGTTTCACATGTACTGTTTTTTTCTGTGAAGTTCAGAATCCTAGCCGCACCCTTTTTTTGTACTCCCCACTTTTTTTCACTTTGTTGCGCCTTTCAAAGTCCTTATTTCCATCAAGAGTGCTATGTTCTCTTTTGCTTTAGCAGAGTACATCCGTCATCGTTAGGAAAATGATAAACAACAAGAAAAACAAAACTGCTGGTTGAAACTTGAACTCCATGGTCTGCATGTTTGTGAAAGGAATAAGAATGCTGCCTCTGCAGAGGTCTAGCTTTTCACCCCCTCTAGTCCAGTTTCTCTCAATCACTTCCCACCCCTGTTTACGATCTCTCATTGATCTCCCAGCACTCACTCAAATCTCTTATTCACTTGTCTCCCATTCTTTTCCCACTCATTCACTCCTGTTTCCCATTCACTTCTCATGTTCTTGAATTACCGGTATGTCTCCCTTAACTTCACACCTGTTTCACGTTTCCCATTTCTTCACACTCAATTTCTTTTATTCAGTCCCTGCCCCCATTTCTCCTAATTCCCATTCCCAACTCATCTCTTCTACTCCCACTCATCAGTCCAGCAAATCCAAAACACTGAACACGGGCCTTACATGTATTGGCACGGAAGCACTACTCACAATAAAGGGGTCAAACTTGAAAAAAAGGACACAAAACACAGCGAAGCGTGTTCCACCTCTTGGCTAGACTTCCAACAATCTTCCATTCACCAGAGCTATTGTAACACTCTATGGTATTCGTACCTCCCCCCGCAAATACAAACATCATATCCTGAACAACCCCTAAGCCAAAATCACGCCGGGGATGATTCAAAGGGGCAATGAAACTCCAAGCGTTCGTAGCTGGATCGTACATCTCTACCGATTTCAGCGGGGTATTTTGCCCATCAAGGCCGCCAACGACAAAAATTTTATTCTTCATCACTGTGGATTCGTGCCGACAGCGTTCTTTTTTCATGGGCGCAACCTGCTCCCAACGATTACTCGCAGGATTATAACACTCAACCGAGGCTTCTGTTTGGTCCCCAGGAATTGTAAGTCCACCAATCGCGTACACCTTTCCAAGAAGTCCAACGGCGCTATGAAAGCTCCTACGCATGCTCATACTGGGGAGCTGACTCCATGAGCGTGTTCCAAGGTTGAAGCTTTTTGCTCGTTTTCCTCCGCCAATCACATAAATAGATCCCATGCTCTCGCAAACAGCGCAGTTGCTTTCCTTCATTCCATTACCGACCTGGAACCACGAGTTCAATTTTGGGTCGTATTTTTCTACACGAGTTCCGCCACCAAGCACAACGTACAATTCTTCTTTCATGACAGCAGCGGTTCCTGTATTTTGCGCCATACTGGTAACAGGACGACAGCATCCATTCCCCAGATCAAATGTTTCGATTCGGCTTGACAGTTCTCCAATCAAATAAAGAACATTGGGTGATTTGCGCCTGGTCATTGCCTTACTCTTGCTTTTTAAAGGAGACGCTAGTTCAGTAATCGCTTCTTCAACGAGTTTTCTCCACTTTTCTATGTCAAGTACAAGCTCGTCTGTCAAGGCCACATTCTGCAGATACTCTTTGTTTATGCAGGGAAAGCGAACCAGTTGAAACGCTTCCTGCAGCCAAAAACCAAAAGAAGTCAAAAGTTTAGAGTATGATATTGATCTCTGTATCAACATTGCGTTGCGTTGTACCACAGGTAGACAACCCTAAGGATGCGAGAGCGCGTGAAGTCACGTTATCTTGAGACAGTTGTAACGGCCGATTCAACTGATCGAGGAAAATGTTCCGTAAAAACTTTAAATCGCGATGTTTCCTTTCGAAAATTCATTTTATGGACAGCCAGATAAATAAAGTTCACTCACCTACTATTTTCTGCGTTGTCCTGAGTGATTTCATGGGTTTTTGGGCGGCAGGTACAAAACGCAAGTCACAGGGCACAGGTCATTGTCTTACTTATAAAGAAAGTATCCTAAACATTCATAAAAGCTAAGCTTTAAACTAAAAACTTTTCTTTTGGCCAAATTAGGCCTAAAATTAGCTTTTATGAATGTTTAGGATACTTTTCTTTAGGTCTAATTAGGCCTAATTAGGCCTAAGGTTAGCTTTTATGAATGTTTAGGATACTTTCTGTATAGGTTAAATAATGACCTGTGACCTGCGTTTTGTACCTGCCGGTTTTTGGGACGCTTCAATATAAATAGACCTTGTCTATTTATCAGGACAACGTAGAAAATAGTAGGTGAGTGAACTTTATTTATCTGGCTGCTCATAAATTAATTTTCGAAAAGAAACAACGCGATTTGAAGTTTTTATGGAACATTTTCCGCATTTTCCTCGATCAGTTGAATCGGCCATTACAACTGTCTCAAAATAACGTGACGTCACGCGCTCTAGCATCCTTTAGGGTTCTCTGCCTGTGGTTGTACCGAGCTTCTGACCCAGAGCCTCCGGTATCCGGGCGATTCGCCCGGAAGTCAACGCACACGTTACGGCGACTCGCACGGACCAAATATCGTTTGCCTGGCAACAGTTACATCGATAAGAACGATTATCTCTTGGAGTGAGACTATTGAATGATGTGCAACTTACAAATTGGCATAAAATAGCTGTTGTTTTTTTTTTCCTGCTAACTACCATCAGGCGAGTTATCTTTGATCACCGTTGGGCGAATAGGCTTTAAATACATGAAAAACATTTTAATTGTGGAAAGAATCGTGATAAGATTTCATATCATCGTTGTTATGAACGTTACTTAAACAGTAACGAAAGGAAAGCCTAAAAAATTCATGCTTGAAAGGGATGTGAATACCAAGATGCAGTGCTCTTCCAATAGACCGTAATTCTGGAGCACCCAACGTCAATTTTCGGAAAATATCTGTTCGGAAGACGATTTGAGATCTAGAATTTTCGGAAAATTTGTTGTAAAATTTCTTGCTTGCCTGCCTCTCCTAGGATTTTCGAACATCTGAAAAATGGTATAATTGCCTATTTTTAACGGATTTTTACGCTAAAAAAGTCACCTAGAATTTTCGGGAGCCTTTTTTTCTGGCTAAAATTTTCGAAAAGTTACGATTTGATCCCTATAATTTTCGGATCACTAGACTTTCAGCTTGGAAATCCGAACAGATGAAAACTTTTTAGGGGATAAATTATGCCAATATATACCGTTTAAATACTAAAATACGTTTAACAATGCTATGTTTAAGTGGTTTTGAACTATATTCTCGTTTGGTGCCCCTTATATTTATTCATATTCTCAGTATTGGACTGGAACTAGCTTGCAATGGAGGCTAATGTGGGAAAATTCTTGCAAAGGCAAATAATTAAAATACTTTTTAATATATTCCCCCGAATTAGCCTCCATTGTGAGCTACTGTAGTTCTAGTTCAATACTGAGAATACGAATATGGTCTATTGAGTCACCAAACCAACTGGTTTCACGGTCTGACCTGGATTTCTCAGGCCCTTCCGCAACCACCGTAACTTTCTTCTGTACATATCTTTCTAAGATCGATAGCAACAACATCAACAGAGGGTGGTCAGCCTGTGGTAAAGGTGGCCGTGCTCGCAAACGAGGAAACGATCTTGCGGAAGCATTGTTAGCTATTGTTGCGGAAGCAAATGTTTCCCCGTTTGCGACCCAAGAAGCAAAAATGTTTCTGAATTTGTTCAGAAACAGTTTGCTACCTCAACAAATGTTTCCTCGTTTGCGCGCCGAGGTAACAGTTCGGGAAACAAATTGTTTCCGCAACAATCATGTTTCCTCGTTTGGCCGGGCACCTAAACGCTCTGAAATATACACTTTCTTCGGCGTTGAATATTGTTATCGATTTGTTAATGTTACAACTAGCCTCGTGTTTGATCCGTTCCTCTTTGTCAAATTTGTACCATCTTATCACAGCTTCGTAGACCTCTTCCTCGCGTTTCACATGCAGTCGATCACTTCCTACGATCGAGCACAGCTGCGCGGCAGGGATGAGAACAAACTCGCTGCCTCGTGAAACTTGTACGAAATTCCAAGTGATGAAACTCTTGACCTTAGATTCGAGGTTACGCAACGAATACTGCATCGCGAGCGATTCGATACCCAAGCAGTTTTCAATCCCGATCTGAGATTCTAAGTACTCGGCACATTTTTGAACGACCAAATGTATTTGGAATACCGCCGCTACGCGAAGAACATTTTCCACGTTCGACTCGTTCAACTTAAGCTTGCACGTGTACAGAAACTCTACCAGCTTTTCAACAGCGTTTTCTTCGCAATCTTGCAATGAGATTGTTCCCATATCGCGTTCAACGAAAGCCGTGGTTAACATGGCTCGAAAATATGGACTACAAGCTGCTAGAACTACTCGGTGAGCGCGCACTTCCTTTCCGTTCACTTTGAGCGTGATGTCGCATAATTCACCTAGGCACCGCATCTCGTGAAAGACAGCAAAACAATCTGTTTCATGATTTCCTATAATTTCAGTTTCCTTGTCGGCACATTCCAAAACAGCGGCCATATTGAAACCAAGGCATGTCTAACTCAAAGGGGTTTTCCCTCATTAGCGAAGTGGCTGACTACTTTATATCGCTGGCTCACAAATATTGGTGTGGAAAAATGTCGACAGGACAGGATTTTGGTTTGGCGAAGAAAATCGCTGAGTTACAAGCAGAGTGCACTCAAATTTGTAAGAATATGACAGGTTGGTGTTTATTTTTTTGGTGTACACAAAATGGATTGGTTTAATAAAATCCTACTTCTCACCCTCTACGGCCGGAGCTGATTATGTTTGCTAGCATTCCGCTCTCGTGCTTCTGTCAAGGACTCAGTCAAAAGCATTTCCATCAAAATAACTTTTGGGTTCCTCTATGGATTTTCGTAACATGTAGGAATGAATTTCAACTGCTAACGTACACTTCACGCTCTATACTTACCCTTCCTTGCAGCCCCTCCCCCCCTCCCCCACCCACTCACCCCCTCCTCCCTGCACATACTGTTTAACTCTTCCTTCTTCTGGCTTTGGAGTCATTTGTATTGGTTATTGCTTATTAGGGTTAACAGGGGTAACTGTTGTTTTTGGAGTACCATTTCAGTACTGTCTTTGGTTACGTCACCACGCCTTAATCTTTGTTGAAATGGCTCACGAGTAATTGGAGAACATTTTTGATCATAGAACACTTTCTTATTCTAAGATTGTTGCATTACTATAAAGAATGGAGTCAGTGGTTTTTCGTGCAATAGTTGTTCTTGTGTATCGCACTCGGGTGAAACACATGGTCTTTCTATCTACCTTCATTTTGACTGCCATTCTAGTTATTGAGACAGTTTGGTCGTTAAATACAACTAATTTGGAATTGATCAACTAATTGATTTCTCTGCTATTGTAACTCAGTCTTCATGACAATCTCGTCCCCATAATTTCTGTTTACATGTAGTTTTGCCTGAGCAAGAGTGAAGATTTATGACTAAATGACTTAATTGTATTGAGGCTATCGTGATGATTACGGTGATGCTGGAATTCATGTTTTCAGATTGTGTTCAGTTACAACTCCTGGAAAAAGCAGAGAATAAGTACAAAAAGTGTCTCTCAGTTCTTAAAACAGGGTAAGTTAAGCTGATTGGTATGATGTAATCCTACATGTATGTACCCTAGGTTTACTACTCAATTTGTCTTGAATGGACCCACTACAGAGTTTGTAGCAGAGCCATCTCAGCCATCACTGGAAGCGTGCTATAGTACGTAGATGTAGTTCTAGGTCTTGACAGAGAGCAGACAAATATTTCAGGAGCAAGTATCCAGAGCATGTGTTACCTGACAAGACCCAGTGAAAAACACTTGTTATCCTGATAGAATTTATGTTGTGTTACTAGTTCCAATACCTCAAACTATGTTTGTCTTGTAGACTATTAGCTGGCCATATGTCTCCCAGGCTTTTGCTAAGGCATAAGTGGGATGTGGTATCATAGGTGGTTCATATGGACCTTTTGCATCCATGCTAATTGAACATTATAGACGATGTTATAGAAGATGTTAATTTCAATCTTCACATTTGATAATTATAATGGCATGATGTCATCAAAACATCATGTTATTTTAATGGTTAATCTTTCTTTAAAATGAGTCTGCAACTTTTCTTTATTCTTCCTCCTTTTAACAGACAGATTTCAACAGACAGAGAGTTGGCAATTCAATTTTTTCAGGAGTATTCACAGGTATAATTAGTAAATAAGAAATAGTATCTTCATAATTTAAACTCCTTTGAACATCACATAGATCTACATCTACATCTACATGTTCCAGCACTCGGCAAAGTCCCTTTTTGGCTTATGGCTGTTTCTGCTTAGGTGGCCTGACATACACCGTAAGCCTTTTTAGAGACATCACTGCCAAGACAACCACTTCTGCTGGAGAGAACAGGACAGCCATAACACCGGGGACTACATCCCCTACTCTTGTTAAGGACGTTCGCGCCAATTGTTTCTGCGCATCCGTACTGCGCACGCAAATGCACACGCCACGTCATACACGAGCGCGCGCGCTAAGAAATAAAATGAGAAATGATAGGGCGAAAGGCCATTGCCATAGCTTTGCCTGGATTTAACGGTCTTGGACGTTCGGTGACCCCTATTTTTCTTTCCAGAAACGGATTTTATTTACAATTATCTCCACGTTGTCCAAAAATGAGCAAAAAATCAATGTGGGAAGTTAAAAAAATTTCAAGATTTCTGCTCACGGGACATCAAATCTTGCCATCTTGCTGCTACAAGGCTGTAATATATTAAGTACCCTATAGTACATATTGTGTTAGTACCCAGAGTGCATTGCTGTAATAAAGTTGTGTTGAAGCGGCCATGTTGTGTGTGCCTCGTGGTCCGAGTTAAATCACAGAATATTACATTTTTGGCGACGAGGATCGGTCGTTTTTCCATCTCAATTGATAGTGCATGGTTTTTGGACAACGCTGTGTGTGTTGTGGCGTACAAGATGACCAGCACTAACACGAGTGGCCTATTTGGGCGTGTTGGTGAATTCAACGTTGAACGTGAAACGTTCAGTGCGTACGTCGAGAGGATGGAAATGTTCTTTACAGCTAACAATATTGTGGAGACCACGGGAGAGGGAAGCGCTGCCGTCAACCAACTGGTAGCAAACAGGAAACGTGCAATTTTCCTTACAGAAGTGGGACCGGAGGTGTATTCAACGCTCAGTAATTTGTTGGCGCCCGCAAAGCCTAAGGACACGCTCTTTACTGACATTGTTCGAATCTTGGAGAAGCACTACAACCCGAAACCGCTTGAAATTGCTCAGAGCTTCCATTTTGGTACCCGAAATCAAAAATCTGAGGAGTCAGTTAGTGATTATGTGTTGGCCTTGAAGAAACTAGCCGTCCATTGTAATTATGGCGAGTACTTGAATCGGGCGTTACGAGACCGATTCGTGTGTGGATTGAACAACCCGAAAATACAAAACAAACTATTGAACACAGAAGATCTAACGTTTGAAAAGGCTTGCAGCATTGCGAAAACCATGGAGATGGCTGACAGGAACACCCATGAATTTCACCCTTCACGCAGTGATACCATTGAAGTAAACAAGCTGACAGAACACGGAAGGGAGAACATTAACAAGAACACTGAACAATTATCGTGTCCTAGGTGTGGGGGTAGTCATTCAGGTCAGTCTTGTAAATTTAGGTCAGCAAGATGCTACAAGTGCTCCAAAGTTGGGCATTTAGCTTCGGTTTGCCGTAGTAAGGACGAAAGAAAGAAAGGTAGAGTTCACAAGGTACATGTTTCAGAATCTGGCCATAATGAGTGTGAGAATGATGATGAATTAGGTATTTATTCTCTGTATTCGCTTGACCAAAATAGGCCTAATCGCAACAGGTACACTGTGGAAATGATAATCAATGGAAAACCATGTATGATGGAGTTGGACACAGCTGCAGATTTCTCGATAATGAGTAAGAGTGAATATCTTGAGAAGTTTGCAGATGAGCCTCTGACTCCCTCACAAGTAACGTTGAAGACATACACAGGTGAAGTACTTGATGTGTCAGGCGAAATGCATTGTGACATAGTGTACAATGGTAAACAATACTGTCTACCCATTCTTGTAGCTAATTATGATGCTAAACCTACCTTACTTGGTAAAAATTGGCTGCGGCACATTAAGATAGAGTGGGGTGAGATCTTTTGTAGTTCTAAGGGAGATGCTTTGAGTGCTGATAGTCAATTGAATGACTTGCTGTCTAAACATAGTGAATTGTTTACTGAGAGTTATGAAGGTATGAAGGGCCTTGAGGCCCATATTACCATGAGAAACGACGCAAGACCTACATTTGTGAAAGCGCGTAGAGTTCCATATGCGTTAAAAGAACAAGTGGAAAGGGAGTTAGACAAACTTGAAAAGAACGGGGTCATAAAGAAAACTGACAGGTCGTGTTGGGCGAGCCCAGTTGTGGTTGTGCCAAAGGCTGATGGCACAGTAAGAATTTGCGGAGACTATAAGTCAACTATCAATCAGTCTGTTGAAGATGAGCAATATGTTCTACCCACAACTCAGGATTTGTATACGGCGCTAGTTGGCTCCAAAGTATTTAGTAAGCTTGATCTATCAC
>NC_090878.1:32130449-32135449 GCF_036669935.1 Montipora foliosa
AGTACATATTGTGTTAGTACCCAGAGTGCATTGCTGTAATAAAGTTGTGTTGAAGCGGCCATGTTGTGTGTGCCTCGTGGTCCGAGTTAAATCACAGAATATTACAAAGGCGAGTGAAACTGTGGTCGCTAAATGCGAACTTGATCTTTAAGGAACCTCACCAGTTGACTAAATTCACTTAATAAGTCCACTTAAACAATATTTGGCAGAGAAGATTTCACTTCAAAGATTTAATTGCAATCTATTTGGGTTTACAGACACTGGCCTTATTCGCTAACGAAGCCCGATTTTGTCACATTTTGGGTGTTTTTCCGGGCATGTTCTCTCCAAAACGAAGTCGGTGACCCCCATTTTTTTTTACATTTCTGACATAACTAACTCATCATCTTACAGTGGTAAAAGTTTCAGAAAAAAATCAATGTTGAAAATTTTTCGCGCGAACGTCCTTAAATGGTGTGTGGGTTCTTTAAAGCCCTACAGGGAACTTATGAACATAGAAGGTATTTGTGAGATGGGGCCTACAGTTTATAGTCCTTATCCGAGAAGACTTGGAAGTCTAACCATTTGCAGATGAAATTACAAAGGCAGCACTTTCTCCTGAGTTATTTTAAGATCCTGAGTGTTAATGATCCGATCGGGATTCAAACCCACGACTTCCCGCATGACAGCCCAATGCTCAACCAACTGAGCCACCGGTGCGCGGAGAAACAAAATATAATTATTTTAAATTATTGACAGAGTTTCAAATGAGAGTAAAGTTTTACTAGAGAGCTCACTTTGAAGATAACTTACCATAGTTTACAAAAGACCATGAATTAGATGTGATCTGGAAATGACATAAAATAAAAACTATTATTATACACTGTAGCAGAAAATTAGGATTGAAAGAGAGAGTGAGCCAACTTGTGGACCTTTTGGATTTAGTCATTTATTTGGAATGTTGGGAAGCAGAGATGGTGCAGTGATAAGACAATAAAGTGCACTCGCCTTCCACCAATGTGACGCGCGTTTGATTCCCAGACTTGGCGTCATATGCAGGTTGAGTTTGTTGGTTCTCTTCTCAGCTCTTGAGAGGTTTTTCTCCAGCTACTCGCGGTTTTCTGCTCTCCTTAAAAACTATGATTTGATATGAGTTGATTTGATTTTCTGTGCAATGCCCCCAAATTACTGCCCCAATTCTAAATACGGTTGACCATTAAATTAAATATTAAGTTCAGTAGTAAACTTAAAGTTCAATAACCACATATAATCAAGGTGGCTGTTGGAAAAAAAAAAAACACTAAGGACTTGGGGTTGGATATGGGAGGGATTCAGAAAATGGTTGGCTACACTCAGGCTACTTGAAATAATCATAAGTGATTTTAAGCCATGCTTGATGGTTACCGTTTTGTATTTTTTTAAGGCTCTGCTTGATGTTACATATGTTGTTGAATGCCAGTTGGTAAATGAAGATTTTCCACAGGACAGGAGTGCAGAGGAAATTAAGCATTTAATTGGTGAGTGTCATATGGCCGGTTGCTGTTATTCATCATGGTGAAGTACAACAATAATGAAGTATTCTTGTCAGTCTCGACTGCATATAATTATTCTTACTTTTCAAAATTTCATGATACATCAATCTGCATTAAGCACACATTGCAATAATTATTGCTTCCTACTTATGTTCTGTAAGAGAACAGATGCACAAAGTAATTAAATGTCATCTTTGTTGCTCAAAATAGAGTTTGTGTTGTCAGTGGTGTGTCTCTTTAGTAATAGAGAACCGAATGAATCATTTTTCACACTAAATGGAGACAAAAAAGGACTGTTACAGTAATAAAATTTCTTTCAACAAGACTGAAAAACAAAAAAATAATTTGTATGCCACGAATGCTTCCCTGAAATCTTCTCTAGCACAGATCTCGTGCAGCCCTTCAAGTCCAGGGCTCACACAGTCAGCATGAAACCCATTTACCTCTTTCAAAAAAGATATTAAAATGTCTAAAACAATCACTGAAGACATCAAAATGTGGTAAGAGCATCTGTGACACACTGCTACACTTTTAGTTTTGGTTCAAATGACAACAGTTATGATTACAGTGACAGAAAAGATGTGGAATGACATGAAGTAACTTTATAAGGTTTTTCAAAGTGATGATGATGATGAGACAACAGATCCTAAGAACTCTGTCTATAGAAGCACACTATGAAAAAAAGAATCCACTTTTTTCTAAGACAGATTAGACCAACCCGAACAACTGGTGAAAGAGATGTTTGGATCAGATATGAGGGTACGTAAACATTTTCATTTACATTTTACAACTACCCAGGAGGGAGGGCGGGGAATACTTTGGAGCGTTGGCAGTTGGTGTCACAGCCGCCATCTTGCTCTCCTGGACTATTTCCCCTGGAATCAAAGTCTATTTGTTTCCTTTCTTCAACTTCTGTTTAAGCCTGAAATTTTCAGGCTTTCCTTTCATTACTGCGCACCGGAGGCTCAGTTGGTTGAGCATCGGGCTGCTATGTCTGACCAACACTCATGGTCTTAAAATAAATGAGGAGAAAGTGCTGCTTTTGTAATTACATCCGGTTAGGGGTGCATGGTTAGACTTTCAAGTCTTCCCGGCTCACAACCCTTTTTTATAAACTCCGTGGGACGTTAAAGATCTCACACACTGTTCGAAAAAAGTAGGGCATGGAGTTTCCGGTGTTGATGTTTGGCCTTTCCTTCAGCAATGTGGTCGGCTTGGCGTAATATTCTGAATGGACTACTGGTCCCAGTTGTTCAAACGATGGATAGCGCTATCCGCCGGATAAATCACTACCCAGTGGATAAAGTCACAGCGAAAGCAATTGCGATATCCAATTGATAGTGATTTATCCGGTGGATAGCGTTATCCACCTTTTGAACAACTGGACTACTGATCTATGAGGCCACACAACAGCAAAAACAGACAGTAGTCAAATTGAAGGAGTCCAAGTATTGAAAACTCTGGTAAACCTGGTAAACAGCTCAAGTGATGTTCATACCTACGATGGTAAAAAATCTTGGCATTTTTTTTCCTTAAAAAAATGGCAGCTCGTCTCATGAATATGCTCTTTTACTAAAAAAAAACCCTGGATGAAAAGCAACCGGGGAGAAAAATCTTAACGCCGTATTCCACAACCGCGCGCGGCCTTCTCTTCGAATTCAACATGGCAGAGGCGAGATTAGATCTCGTCGGCGGTCTACTTGAATTCCAGAGTTTTGAAGCAAGCAACCGTGGACAATCTTCCTGTCGCTGTACGTTAGATCAGTGGCTTGATCTGATCGGCGTAATTACAAGTTGAGAAACTAAATATTTTAAGCAAGAGCCGATACAACGTAGATTTGATATTTTAGTGGTGTACTATATTATGGCTGGCCAAACCAGCCTTCTTCAGGTACAATGAGAGTTTACATTGGATTGCTTCTATGTACATATATATAGTAAATGGATGTTGACGTAATACTGGAAAAAGTGTGATAAAACATGACAGTGACAACGAATTTGAATTCAAATACTAAGAGTAACGGAAAAATAACGGAAATGACTCTAAATAATAAATTGAAAACAATTAACTACGTTTCTTCTTGGATATTAAGACCGTTGGGATCAATTGTCCTGCCTTTTGGAATTAAAAAAGCCTCCCTGGCCTTACGGATTGAGTCTCTGTTAGAAAATATTTTTTTCGATAGGAATTAATTGCATGTCCAAAGAGATGTTGTGGGGAGAGGAGAGGAAATGTTCTGCGACTGTAGTAGGTTTGGATTTGGTGTTAACTTTATCTAAAATGCGGCGGTTGTTCATTAAAATTAATTAAAAATGTGGTAGACACGCAATGATCTGTTGAGTTTTGGCGATGAAAATACTGCGGGGAGTTTGGAAACAACCCCAAAGGCCGCGCGCGGTTGTGGGATACGGCGTTACAATTTTTCTTCCCAGTCCTCCGAATCACCTGGGATTCCACTTATGTCCAGGATTGACCCTAATTAGATGCACACCCATATTTGACATTCAACATGAAGTTAAGTGTCCCTTGAAGTATAAGCATTTGCTACCAACAATACGGTATAAGTGTAAAGGTTAGCGTTATTTTTTAGATTTGGGTAAATGCAGCTGTTAATCTTTACTTAAAGAGCATCATTTGGGGAACACTTTGTGACGTTTATTTTTTTTATTAATGGTAATGATAATGGTAATTAATTTATATAGCGCATTTTCTATTAATATATTCAAATGCGCTTTACAAGCAAGGGATCTCAACCTCAACCTCGGATAATGCATTTCGTGTGCTCTGATTGGTTCACTCAATCTCGGTTATCAGCTCGTACACCTTAGTTTGACCTTATATGGTAAATGACGGCGCTGAACGTTGCTAAGCAATTTTTTTTCCGCCGGAAACCGAAATTTCTCTCTGAATAAATCCAAAACAGAAAAAAAAGATTTTTGTGGAAAGTTTGGACCAATTCCAACCTTTAGAAGTACGCGAAAAGTCAACTGAGAAATGTTTTTGTGACGAGCCTACGTCTGTCAAACCTCAAGGTATTACACATTATCGCATCTTCATCAAGTTTTTTCGATTTCGCTCGGATTTTCTCGCTTTTTTCGCTCTTATTTCGTACTGCCAAATTTGTGGAGTTCAAGGAATTTAATAAAACAATTCCATTCGCGCTTGTTGGATACGAGACTGGCTATAGCCAAATCGGCGCTACCCGCCTCCTTGGCTGTTTGACGCGGTCGTCAACGAGACCGTCGCGAAACAACAATTTGATTGGTTAAAAGAGGAAAAATAATCGTGCTGCACGTGCGACATGCAATTTAGCAAATATTCGTGCGGTACTCTACACAACAACAACGTGATATCACCAAATTTTGAAGTTTTGACGACAACGCGAGCGCACAAATTTGTATCTTTCATTCTCTACTTTTACTCTAAAACCGTTTGTACCAATTTATTTTTGGAATACTTCGCCCACATTGTACGACGCGAACGAGATG
>NC_090878.1:32150449-32160449 GCF_036669935.1 Montipora foliosa
ATATTACGATATTTACGCCCGAAGCCAATCAATTGGCACTACACCTCACGGTTGTCTTGTGAAACAATAAGGAGGATCCCTGAAAAGATGTTTGGAACAACTTGTGAAAATACACTTTTGCTTTACTGCATGAACTTCTTTTCTGCAAGTTCGGCGCAGCGACTGCAATTTTTTCATTTGTCAACAAAGAGCTTGGAGATCACACTAGTCGCTAATAAATTATATACACGAAGCACTTCCCGTTAAAACATTTCCTCTTTTTTAATGATGTCAGTTTTTAAAAATGAATGGATTTTGCCAACGTTAATCGCTTTTCTGTCTATATTGGAGGGTTTTCCCGAAATTAATTTTAGAAAGTGTAACCAACTTCCTTAATTAAATAGTCTACCTCTTACCTAAGCAAACTAAATCTGTTAAATGGTGCCGAAGGGGAGGCTAAATTCATTCAAGCTAATATTCAACTGCAAAATATTAGAGCTAGTCTAGTCAGTTAGCTTCCTGACCTTCAGCCTTATAGTTCGAATACACGCGGCGGACGTATGTCTGTACGGGATACAAGTTAAAATTTAACTTCCTTTGAATACAGAAACCCTCTATCAGCCATTATTGGTTTTTTTGTTTGTCTATTAAATTTCAGTCTCTCAAAACCGAGGGGGCTTCAATTCCCGTCTTTCATGAGTGTCTCCTTGGACGGATTCTTGAAATGCCGGCGATCATTCAGTAATGCGATGTACGGAGCACGCGTTTCTAGTTCATTTTATTCTATGCTCAAAATTTACCTCTCTGTAGTAAGGCCCTAAAAAGAACTGGAAGCGTTTGACTCACGCGATGACCTAACGCTTCCACCAGCCCCATCAAACATCTCTTCGCTTCATTCAGTCAAATCATTGTAAGTTGTTGTTTTTTTAAAGTCGCGCCCCTGTATGGAATGGTTTTAATCTCCTTATAGGGGTTGGCGCGTGGCGTAGAAAAAGGATTAAGACTTCGAAATTTGCCATCATGTAGAACTATGAGAAATAAGAAGTTGCTTTTAATGTTTTCTATGACAATACTATGATTGTTATCTGTGTACTCACACCCGTTTTTATAATACTGTGCGAACATCCTATTCTTTGTCGTTGTAGGACAGGACTTTCAGTTCTCATCAGCATATTTTTTTGTTCTCTCAGGATGATGTTTACAGTGTTCAGTGATCGTGTTTAAAAATCCAGTTTTTCCAACCTCCGGAAACAAGCCAGACGTGGATAATAAAAGAAAGGCTTTCCTCTGATCCCTCGTAATACAACATAATGAGTGTCCGACATTCTGACAAAGATCTTCAGCGATTTAATTGTAATTGCATTCTCAGGCAGCGCATTTAGAGCCAAAAGCAACATTTTTCCAGTGACAAACATATTCTTGAGTGAAATAAAGTAAACTGTTTTTGACAACTTATTTGTACTTTTAACAACTCGGAGGCAGATGCTTTGACCAAACAAATATACAAATATTATTTCTTAAGCAATTCCCACGTTTCTGAAATAGCTTCGTGTTTTCTTTATACAAACATCGCAAGTCTCGAATGGTAGGCTCCATTAGCGAGACAAAGGCTTAATGTCCTCAATATGGGGGCAAAATAAAGACAAGTGGAAGCCTCTAAAGAAAATATCGCGTCAAGCTGACGTGGACTCGAAACAAGACGTATATTGGCCTTTTTTTCCGAAGTTAATTATTTTAATATCGTGAGAAGCCCCTGAAGGAGCCATCAGGAATGAACAAGGATGACCTTTGTATTTGTAAGGGATTACCGAAAGCTTTGATTGACAGGAAGTGTATTGACCCTTATCAGTGCTTATCGAGTGACGAAGTAGGTTTTTATGCAACCACTCAAGATTGATATTTTTAGATCAAGATAAGCGTTAAGAGAGAGTGGGAAAAACGGAAACTGTCATTCTAAAGTCGCCACGTTGGAAAGCGGGTCTTCATTTGCGTTTTGTTCTCGAATAGTGAAAAACCATCTAAAAGTCAGATCAATAAGCGCTAAGGAAACTTGTCAAGTGGGTTTACCCGTGCTTCGAAACTACGTCAGGCAAGCAAAATGGAAATTTCAGCGAATCTCACCCTTCATTTGCCTGGCAGCAAGCGTAGATTGTACACAGAGCGAATAAAGAAAGACAAGCTGCAAAGATCTATTTCTATGAACAGTCTTGGATTTCCAAATGGCAAATTTTACAATCGCTATTTGAGAAGACACACTGTCCCACAAACACATGTACCAGCTATTGTCATCGACTCCGCTGAAGATGACTTAGAGGTTTTGGGAGATCTTAACAATAACTTCATGTACGACGAAGGATTTTTACATCCTTCGTATGTGTTAGATGCAGCCGTGGCAAGCAACGACTCTCGTTTACTTCACGGGATTTTGAGTACTGGAAACGTTGTTATGAACACTTTAAACGCCAGTGGCGGAACGGCCATGCATGAAGCAGCTTACCAAGGCAAAATGAACTGTTTGGAAGTGTTTTTGAAATTTGGCGTTCCGGTAGATAATAGAGACAAAGAGGGTTGGACGCCTCTTCATGCTGCAGTTTGTGGGGGCGATATCAGAGCTGTCATTTTTTTAATCAAGAATGGAGCCAGTTTAAAAGCCTATACAAAGGACGGACTTACGCCCAAAGATATCGCAGAAGATGCGAGGGACAAAAAAATGGTGCAAGCGCTTTCAATTTTGTCCGGTCGAAACGGGAGGTTTAAAGCTTAGAGATGCTTGATTTAATTGCGTGTTCCTGTACTCTTTACGCACTTGCAAGTTTTAATAGTGCGAAAATATTAACGTCGCTTCGCTTCCTGGTTACGAGAGAACAGAAGAGCACACTCGATGAAACACACCGTTCTGGCCTTAAAAGGTAAAATCATTGGAGAGTAACGGCTTCACGAGAAAGTTCCATCGCCTTTCGAGAGACAGTTTTCAAAAAAAAAACAAAACAACAGGAAAGGGTTTTGACTCAATAAGAATGATCTAGACCAAAGAGGATCAAAATAACAAAAATATGTTGAATATTTGAGTTGTAAAGTATTGAATCACGGAAGGAACTAATCAGTGTCAAGTTTAAGGACTGCATACTGCGTAGTACAGACGCAGTGTTTTCTTTGGCGTCCACATATATGCGAGCTTCTCAGTTTTAAATCATTTCTGGCAATTGGTGTAAAGCTTGAGTAAAATTGTAGAGAGCCCGTTGTTTTACAGTAAGGTGACTAAGAAATCATTGAATTGAGCGGAAATACGTAGGAAGTCAGAGAATGAAAAATTTGCATGGTCGCGCTTTACGATTTCAACCACACCGCAAACAATTGGACTTGTTGAGCTTTCGAGCGCTGTTTAGTGACGAATCACTGCTGTTTACGGGCCGTATCAACCACTAGACTCGCCGAAAAGGCTGTGAAAAGTTAAGGAGGACATAATGCGCCTTAAGTTACAGGAGGGTCTTAATAAAAGTCTGAGAGCGATTTTACAGTCGCTGCTATCTATAATTAAAAGTTTATTTAAATCCACTACTGAGGCACAATACCGTGAGCACAAACTTCTCCATCTCGGATGTCTCATAGCTCTCGATCGCGTTGTAGTCACAAAGGTCTCCCATCAAGTTTTAATAATTGGAGTAACAGCGAGCACAAGGGCCTATACCGTTAATTAAAAATACATTTGGTTCTTAACGAATATTCCATCCCACCTGCCATACAGTTTGTAAAGGTCTGGGTATTTTTCATGATACTTTTGTAGTGATCTTTAGGCGATATTTTCTATCTGTAATAAGACTTTTTGATTGGTGAAACATTTTCTCATGAGCCGGTAGATATTAAAGGTGTGCGGCTCTTGAAAGGCATATTTATCCTTTGGAACAAAGGGACTTTGAAAAACATTGTTCATAAATTATTGTTGGGATTAAGACTCAATATGAAGAATAATAAAGGAGAGAAAAGTTACCGCAAAAGTCTATTGTATTATGTATAAGTCGTATCTAAGTTTAATTAAGATGACGAAAAACTGAAATATGTGTTATCAAATTTGCAGTTTTATAATAAAGCACTTCTTTGAGGCTTTTAAACATGAAAATGTTGGAGATTTTCTATTCGGGTCTGTGACTTGATCAAAGGCTGCAGGGAACCTGCAATACATGAAATTAAATTAAATTAAAAAGTTTAATATTGTTTCTGGCAAAATCATCAATGTTTGATGTGAACGTGGTCTTTCCTAAACCACTTTATTGATTCTATTAATACCCAAGGCCACAGTCAACTACAGATTTCAGGTTTTCAAAGACACTTTCCTTTCCACATCTCAAATACACGTGTTTCATATATGGTCTCTTCTTATCCACACCCTCTTCTGGTTTATAACGAAGTCACCCTTCCCAGTTAGCTTGTTAGCTCAATTCACGGTAGAGCACGGCTCGCGGTATCGCGCAGAGGTTATATTAGACCTCTTTAGCTTGTACATTTTGTTTTCCCATTTCAGACCACGTGATGTTACTCTAGGGAAAACTTTCTTTCAAACGTCGTCCTATGTACGTGAATATGTACGCATAGCTTATGAAAAAACAAAAGGAAAATTCCCTTGAGAACATCACGTGGTCTGAAATGGGAAAACAAAACGTACAAGCTAAAGAGGTCTATTCGGATCACGTTTGAGTCTGAAGATTTGTTCCGTTGTTGCTTTCGTTGCTACTAATTAGAACGTTATGCGATGAGCTTCAACCTTAATAAAGGTCGACCGTCGCTTTTCCTTGCCACTGAAGACAAGTCTATCGGTCCATACAATGGGCCCTGTGCAACAATTCGTCAAGTGACCTTTCTTTTTTTTTTTTCATAAACGCCATGATTCTGCTGGTTTCATGAAATTATTTTTCCACAAATAAAAGAGCAGCTCAAAATATGCTACCATATGTGAGCATATCTTTTAAGCTGGTGTTGTTACAGTTGAAAGAAATTATAACGCTTTGTATGCCGAAAAGGGCTCTGCGCCACCCAGTCACTTTTGGATGATTTTCATACAAATCCTTGTATTTTTTTAAGTTTTCAAACCGCTTTAAAATCCTTCCTTCGAAATATCATGAAAAACAGATTTTCGTACAGCACAGGATATTGATCCAAAAATATATCTATAATCGGCTCAATGAACAGGAAAAGCTCCAAAGCCATACGTTGATGTGAGGGCGGGAAAGCTCATCGGTTTGCCAGGCGTTTAGTAAAACGGCCACAAAATTGTCGGCCGCGCATTGCCTAAGGCAGAGAATAAAGATAAGTGCTGGCGTCAATTTGCTGAAGAAGGGCTGCGATAGAGGGATATAAAAAAATAGCACATGAGCAACTTTACCCTTTGATATTATCTAAAAAAGGAACTGAATGAATTTTCGTGAATTTACGGTGAAGATCGTTTTTCTAAATCTCGGACCCAGTATATCTCTCAGAATTACTTTCTAAATAGTTTTCAAAATTATAACGGATTTTTAAACATGCATAAGGGTCAAATTCATAAAAATGCGTTGCTTCATTGCCTTTTGTGTTTTACTTCTTAGATGATGCATTTAATGTCCCATACGAATTTAATCGTCAGACATTAGGGACTTTAAGATAACATTTCGGCAACTTCGACGAAAACGTCACCTCAAAATACAACTTTGCACTATCGTAAGTCTTTTACGCCTTACAATGTTACGGCCGACATATCCCAAAAATGAATTGAGTACAAGCGGTTTCAGAGTAGAAATAGAAAATGAAAGATTCTCTGTTGCTTCCTCACGTTGTCGTCAAAAACTCGAATTCGTGATTTCACGTGGTTTTTATGCAGAGTACCGCTGGCCTCTAGATAACATGCGCGCCGTATGTGGAGCAAGATTATTTTTCCTCTTTTAACCAACTTGCGACATTATTGTTTTGTGGCGTTGTTGCTACATGTACATTTATACTTGGCAAAAGTTTCCCATCACACTCATGTCACCGTCGTACGGTTTCTAAAGAATGTTTGCGAGTTTAAGCAATGACAACGAATGACGGCTACGAAAACGCCACAAAACAATAGTTCTAATAAGGCCTGGCCAAACGCTCGCAACATTTCAACGCAACGTCTTGCAACATTGTTGGGCACAACATGTTGCGTACGTTTGGCCACCCTGTTGCGATATGTTGCGTACGTTTGGCCAGTCATTCAACACATGTCGCAACATTATGCAACAATGTTGCGTTGAAATGTTGCGAGCGCTTGGCCAGGCCTTAATGAGCAAAAACAAAAGCTTTGCACGCCCTGCACGTGCGTTTTAGATTTGCGTGCATTCCTATACCGTTCTCGCCCTGAGAACGACGTGAATTGACAAAAATTTAAGGTTTTGTGGACGACATGAGCACCTCAGAGCACCTCAAGATTAGTTTTTCATTTTCTCTCCAACTATTCACGCCTTTCTCCCCAATTTTATTCCTGGAATGTTGACGCTCACTTTCAATTCCGAGCGACTTGAAGTAATCACAAAATTATGACAATAACGGGAAATAGCTCCCTGTTGTCGTTGTCATGGAGCACGATTATTTTTCCTCTTTTAACCAACTTGTGATATTATTGTTTTGTGGCGTTGTTGGTTCATTTACATCTAAACTTGGCAAAAGTTTCTCATCACGCCCACGTCGCCGTCGTACGTTTCTTAAGAATGTTAGGGAAAACGACCACAGCTACGAAGACGTCACAAAACAATAGGCCTAAAAATTGAGCGAAAACAAAAGCTCTGCCCGCCCTGCACGGGCGTTTTTCATTTGTATGCATTTTTATGCCGTCCTCGCCTTAACAACGCTTTGGGAGTAGGGAGCTTACGAAACGAGGACGGCGACGGCTACGACGACTTCATTTAAAAATACAAGTTCGCGTTATTCATATCACTGCGAAACTATTTCATGTCGTTTCGCGTTAAAAATGTGTATTAACTGT
The DNA here is from genome assembly GCF_036669935.1 of Montipora foliosa. NCBI lineage: Eukaryota > Metazoa > Cnidaria > Anthozoa > Scleractinia > Acroporidae > Montipora > Montipora foliosa. The sequence continues at coordinate 32,157,405 of NC_090878.1, forward strand.
CGAGGAATTAAACTGGTATGAGTGAGTTGGAAGCGTAGAGAGAGAACTGAAAATTCATCGTCATGTGCTAACGTCCTCCACAGACTCTATCACGTTATTTTCTAAATCAAAAGACGCTTAAATTTCGCTTGAAGGCTGGGGCACAAAATATTTGTAAAAGGCCTGGCCAAACGCTCGCAACATAGTTGCATGATGTTGCGACATGTGTTGAATGGACTTGCCAAACGCACGCAACATATCGCAACAGGGTGGCCAAACGTACGCAACATGTTGCAATTGCATGTGCCCAACATTTTGCAATATGTTGCGTTGAAATGTTGCGAGCGTTTGGCCAGGCCTTAAATAACTTGAAGTCATAGGTCATTGAAAAAAAAATCATTTTGTCCTAGCTCCGCTTGAGATCGAATACAAGTTACCTTAAAACGAATGGAATATAGTGGAGGTGTTTGAAGGTGAAATTTAATGAATTTTTGACGAGGAATCATTAATGACTTCCCTAATGGCCGAGGCATAAGTTTGGAACTGTATCACAAAAGGACACCCTCACGAGAATTTCAGTGTTTTTAGGTCACAAGTTAATTGCCAAAATGCAATATAGCACTTAAGCTCACACACACAACATATCAAGTGAAAGAACGTTTACTGCATAAGGCTTGAAACAAAAATGGCCAACTCTATGAAGTTTCAATCAATTTTCACCCCGTCTCCTATTTTCGCTATTTATGTCCAAAAGGACCTTCAGAGAACTTACATGTTTTTCTTTTTGAAGAGAGAGCTTTTGGAACTTTTGGACGTCTCTATTGGTACAAAGACAATTTCAGTCAGGTCATTAGAGAAAAGCTAATATAGCGTGAAACTTCCACTCGAACTATGATTGAAGTGTTGGCAAGAGTCATTTGATATTGCTAGATGTAATTCATAAGTTTTGTATTGTTTGTAGTTCTCATACTTTGACTTACCACTTACAACAGTTATTTCGAACGTCATTGGCGTAAAAGGGCCTGTTTATTAACAATTAGACGCTTAGCCCGCAAGGGCTACGGGTCAATAGCCCATGAGGCGAAGCCGAATGGGCTATTGAACGGTGGCCCTTGAGAGCGAAGGGTCTAATTGTTTTAGTATCACCCAACTAGTCGGACAGAAAAGACAACAATAAAGTTAGCAAATGCAAGTTGAAGAAATATTTATTTGGGAATAAAACGAAAGAAAACGTCACGCTTTTCGCTACTGGAGGACTATTACTAATAGTCCTCTTGCAGCGCAGCCAATTAAAATGCAGGATTTGCATTAGTCCACTAGTTGGGTGATACTGATTGCTCTTAATCGGCGATAGCCATTCAGTCTGGTATTATGTTAAAATTGAAGTACTGAAATCCGAAAGCATTAACATTTGAGCACTGTTTTCTAGTTATAAAATGTTTTACGACTGTAATTCATTTTTTTCGCAGATCAATTGAGACACTTGTTTGGACGCCACTAGTTTCAGTTGAAATATCACTGATAAAAGCTTGGATTCGTCTTCGATTTCTTTCTCAAATCTGAAGGTCATAAACGGGACCATGAGTTGTGTTCGCTAAATGAGCAAACGAAATGCGTAGCGCAAAACTTACTGTCATATTACCAGTTTAGACTAATTTTATGCCAATATATTAATTGATTTTCAGTATGTTAGGAACAAAACACCGTCCTTGATTACTTAACATCTGTCGCTCGATACTTCTTGAAAAACAAGCCAATCAGCTTGGACGATCCGTGTTGCCTACCCGCTTGAAGATCAGAAAGTCATGCACCAGCTTTGCCTAATGAGTTAACTTTGCAAACTAGCAAGATTTGCGAGTCATGGATACTTTAATAAATAAAGCATTATCCAGTCAGATGAACGGGACCTTTGCGGTGGTCTTTGGTGTTCACACAAATAGTGCTTTTTTTACTCGGGAGATTGGCTTTAATCCCGGCGCACTTTATCCGTTAATAACACAAAACGTCATATATTTTACCCTTAATTCTAATGGAAGAAGCAATACTAGACTTACTGTGTCATTAAAATAAAAGATCAAAACCGAGAATACAGGACTTCGCGACATTAGCCTAAGGTCCTGAAAGTGCTTTCAGAATATATATCGGACAGGCGCGATGCAGTAAATTAATTAAAGATTGAACCTTAATAAGCAATATTTCAAATTAACGCTCACTTAATAATTGCTGTCTGCATTTTGTCTCCATTTACAATATCGCAGTGATGTTGGATGCAACAGTTATTCCAATATTTTCGGAAAAGACATTAGCCATCGGGAAGGAGTGTTACTGAGAATTGAGGAAATCATTAATTACTGAAGGAGACCATAGACTCTATCTTGCAGGAAAAGCTACCTATTATAATTAACTTCTGGTGTTTCTTTTTAATACCGCCCCTATTTAGAGAAAAAATGGCTTTTTTAAAAAAAAGTTAATCCTCGTAATCGCTAGCTGCAAACGAAAAAAAATCTTCAGTTCACTATCTGATTATCGGTAATAAAATTGTGGCACTTTTAGACTTCGCGTTTTCTTTTATTCTTTATAGCAACAATAATAATAATAATAATAATAATAATAATAATAATAATAATAATAATAATAATAACAATCATGAACTTTATTTAAGTGTCAATTGTATTTAGCGCTGGGGCACAAATAATTTAATAGAGCGTTTTCACATGACGTCACGGCGGCCATCATTTGGTGTTCCAAAACAAAGGAATGGCGGCCATGATGGTGTATCAAACCAATCCTCCGGCAATTGAGCTCTATTTTTATGCAAATACTTTCTTTTGTTTCAGTAATCCAATATGGCTGCTGGTCACGTGAGTGAAAACGCCCTATAATTGTGTATACTGTACAGAAATCGAAACAAATCAAGTCAACTCATATCAAATCATAGGTTGGTTTTTGAGGAAAGGGGGAAACCGAAGTACGCAGAGAAAAACCTCTCGCAGTAGAATAGACAACCAACAAACTCAACCCACGTGAGACGTCACGTCTGTCAATCGAACCCGCGCCTTATTGGTG
>NC_090878.1:32172949-32177949 GCF_036669935.1 Montipora foliosa
AACCAAATATAAGAACAATGGGCGGTAACAATTTTTGGCGAATGGCAAATTTCTCGGTCGGTTATGGCTCCCGTTTTAGATCCAGGAGGGCTCTTTAAAGACCATAATTTACACAAGGTCGCACAGCTTTCTACCACCATTGAAATGTATGCAGTAACTTTGAATTACTGGCTTAGCAAGTTTGTGATGGAGGTGGTCAAGACGTGTGGGGAGAGATATCCACCAAATACCGTTTATATAGCATAAAGTGTGTTAGTATATACTTAAACAGTGGATAGCGTTCAACGGGCGCGCTTATTGGATATCCTTTGTTATTCTCAACCTCGGATAATGTAATTCTAGCTTTCTCATTGGTTCACTGGATCTCGGTTACCAGCCAATATACCTGCGTTTGACCTTATATGGAAATGAATGTAGTCTGTTCCAGGCTCCCAGATAGTCGGGAAACGAAAACAACTGCGTGTGAAAAGCGAGTGGGGGCTTGGGTCAGGCCGACCCAAGCCTCCACTCATTTTTCGCACCCATTTTTTACTCTTTCCCGACTAACTGGGAGCCTGGAACAGGCTAAAATGAATGCGGCAAATGTCGCTCAGCATAATTAAAATTTTTGACGTCCGGATGTCACATCACTTTCCGATCATTTCTTACGCTTAAATAACATTTAGCAAAACCGAAGGTTGAGAATTCAATAAAATAATTATTCCATTCACCCTTGTTGGATACCATCTCGTATCCAACGCGGGCTCATGGAATAATTGTTAACTATTCACCTCCGAGCAATTCTCGCAGAGTTTGCGTCCGAAAATGTTGTAATCTTTACAGGAATAAATGAGTTAAAATCATCTTTTTGTGCTATGTTATCTCACTTTTTATTATGTACTAGTCAGTGTCGGTACGTGGCTAGGGAAGGATATTTACCGAGCCGCGAAGCCACCTGCACTTCGGTGAATGGTTGCTAAGTATCCGACGCTATCTGGAGGAGAAGAATTGTGCAGACGCGTTAAATCCCCTTGATAATAGCGACTGAAGGTGAGGTGAATAGCTTTCTCTAACTGTTCTGTGAAAATCAACGTTAATTACGTAAAAAAATATTCAAGTCATTACTGGAATTCTTGTTAACGATGTATTAATTATTGAAAATGCAAGTGTTTGATCCGAGATCAAAACCATGTTTGATATCAGGTCAAAACCTTTAAGATTTTCATCTGAGTGTTCATTGGGTATCAAGGTTCATGCATGTGACCCAAATATGCTTTATTTATTGGCTGTTGCTTCATGAATAATTAATGAGTTTGAGAAACTATTTTCTCAATGCGGCAGTTCCATCTTAGATCTTTCGTAAGTGTAACACGATGTAACACCCAGATAAGGATGGTCTTTCAGTGGTGACAACTTCTTGCCATCATGTAATTATCTGTCAAAATGGATTCCTTCTTTCGTGAGATTCTCATTGTGTGGCATTTAGACACATTAAATTGCATTTGCCATGTCTTGGCCCAAGAGGTTAATTTGTCAATATCATTCTGCAAGATAACACTTTCATTTGCTGTATTAATTGGTCGATATCATTCTGATGTGGTACCTTGTCAAATGCTTTGCTGAAGTCAAAAGTTTGACAGGTTTCGCGCACTTTCCACAATGATATTTGTAAGTAGGTCTAGGATTTTGCTCGACGTGGCTAGCACCAAAAACTTTTTAGTTTGGCCTGTGAAAAGGATGACGGATTGCTTTGGTTTACGAGGAAACCGCTGCAGAGCTTCGAAGCCAATCCCAGAAGGAAACTTGGAGAAAGATGACTCGAGAGGAATATAGTCCGTACCATAACCGAGAAAACCGATTATGAAGGCAAGGAAAGGAATGATAGTCGGAGCGGTAAAATTTAGGTTGTGACTAAAATGGATACTCCAAAATAAGGTGAGACACTTAGTTATGTGTACATAATGTATCAAACGATCTAACTAAAGGTTTACTAAGTTTAAACATGGTGTCACCAGAACAATTTATGAAAACTAACCATTTCGAGTCGGCGCTTATTCCTAATCACCACAGATCAGTGCCTAAGCCAGCAGTTATTCTCTGCCTAAACAGTGTTGTTTATCTGCCAGAGCGGGTTAACACTGGCACTGTCAGGTATTGCCATGTAACGTGACCAAATGTTACACCTTTATATGTGTCACGAAGTGTCTCACCTTATTCTAGTCCTAACCATAAAAAGCTATAAAAGTTGTAGCCGTCATGTTCCACGACCGCTGACAGCCACATCGTTCACTGTCAGGCAACAAAAAAATAAATCCTAAACCGTTCAATAAAACATAGGAAGCCCTGCAAAGCTGATGATGCCGTTTTCCATAATGGAGATGATAGATGTGGGTAGTGTATCGAAGTGAATTTAATATTGTATGTAAGTAAATTTAATGTGTATAAATTAAAGTGAAGCTAGAGTTTTTCTCCAGTCTTGTTTTTTTATATATCATGTTTTATTATACTGTAGATTCATTGTAGTATCCTTCATGCAATAACCGTAGACTCGAAGTCTTCTATTTCAATTGGCAGGTCTTTTCTGTCGGTTGAAGGTGGGCCTTTATAAGGATCTTAAATAGAGCGTTTTCACATGACGTCACGGCGGCCATGTTGGTGTTCCAAAAGAAAGAAATGGCGGTCATGATGTACCAAACTAATCCTCCGGGAATTGAGCTCTATTTTTATGCAAATCCTTTCTTTTGTTTCAGTAATCCAATATGGCTGCTGGTCACGTGAATGAAAACGCTCTATAAGCCGGCTTTGTATTGAGGCGCCATATGGTACACAAAAATGGCCGCCAGAAATCAACAAAAAAAAATTGGAATTCGCTTCGCCATGAAAACCAGTTCTTTTCATAACATAACTTTACCATAACTTTATTAGTTATATAGCGCTAAGAACATGGGTATATGATCTAATGCGCTTTACATTACAGTGCTTATAATATTACCATAAAAAGGATATACAGCTTTTCTAAATAGTTAATAAATGAATACTAGATAAAAATATTATACATATATATGGATGCAGAAATCTATGTTAAAATACTATAGGTTGTAGGCTAAAAGCTAATTTAAAATGTTTTTTAGCCGTGCTATAAAAGTTTAGAGATTACACAAAGCTCTCAACTCATCTGGAAGGGCGTTCCACAAAGCTGGCTCGGCTGCAAAGGACGCCCTGTCTCCTGTTGTCTTCTCGGTCTTGTTGGGAAGATCGAGCTGAAAATGTTTTGATGAAAATATTTGGGAGCACTACCATGTAAAGCTTTGAATTTGTAAAAAACAATTTAAACATTATACGGTATTAAATGGTAGCCAGCCAATGCAAGTAAGTCTCTCATAGCAGGAGAAATGTGATCAAAACGCGTGGTATTGAAGATGGGGCTTGCGCCAGCGTTTTGAACCCGTTGCAGGTTGTTAATATATTATACGGTACGGTGTTATACGGCATTATACGGTATTAAATGGTAGCCAGCCAATGCAAGTCTCTCATAGCAGGAGAAATGTGATCAAAACGCGTGGTATTGAAGATGGGCCTTGCGCCAGCGTTTTGAACCCGTTGCAGGTTGTTAATATATTATACGGTACGGTGTTATACGGCATTATACGGTATTTAAATGGTAGCCAGCCAATGCAAGTCTCTCATAGCAGGAGAAATGTGATCAAAACGCGTGGTATTGAAGATGGGCCTTGCGCCAGCGTTTTGAACCCGTTGCAGGTTGTTAATATATTATACGGTACGGTGTTATACGGCATTATACGGTATTTAAATGGTAGCCAGCCAATGCAAGTCTCTCATAGCAGGAGAAATGTGATCAAAACGCGTGGTATTGAAGATGGGCCTTGCGCCAGCGTTTTGAACCCGTTGCAGGTTGTTAATATAACTGGCTGGTAAGCCGTACAGTAGACTGTTACAGTATGAACTCATGAAATGGCACACACGCATTAGCACAACCTTATGAGACTTGAAACGTTGCAACTGTTTAATATTAAAAGAGAAAAGGCCTTTTTCTCCAACCAAATGGCCACTATCTTGGTGTCACGCAAGGCGAAATTCGCAAATTTTAAAAATGCTGTATTTCCCAAAAACGAACATTTGAATTGATTTGCGTTAATTTGTTGATTTCAGTTTACAGTGTCCCCAATTGGTGCTCCAGCGTTAGAAGATTCAAAATAATTTCAACACTTTCAATAAACTGTACTATTTGGAAGGATCGAATCCACCCAACTGTTTCACGTAACGGCAATGTTATGGTAACATATGAAACACCAATTTTTGCTTAACAAGATGCACTCATTTATGTGGCAACAAAACAGCGATGTAAAATCACCTTATATTTTTTCTTTAAACGCTTACATCTCAAAAACGAACTCGGTGACCCCCAGTTTTTATTGCTAGAATGTGATGAGCAGACTAAGACAACTTTGTCTGAGTTAAAAACAATTCTCTGGAGAGGGTTTTTAGCTGCCTTCACAATTGGAAAATTTTAAAGTAGCCCCGAATCAGCTCCAGAGAGTTTTGTAAAAATTTTTATCTTTGCATGCTAATCACTTTCCACCTATAAAAAGGGGGGAACACCGAGTTTGTTTTTGAAATATAACTGTCTAAATAAAAAATATATATGGGTTATTGACCAAGCTTGTTCGGTCAAGATGGCTGGATATTGGCCAAGTTCTTTTTTTGGGTGTTTATGGACCGAGACGAAGTCGAGGTCCATAAACACGCAAAAAAAGAACGAAGCCAATATCCAGCCATCTTGACCGAACACGTTAGGTCAATAAAGGATTTATTATATGACTTAAAACACCAAAAAATGATCTTTGATCTTGCGGGACCAAGCGAGAAACCCCGAGCGGGCAAGACAGCTCCATCGTACCCATCTTACTCCATCTTCCCCGCTCGGGTAGCCAATCACAGCGCGGGGTTTGGTTTATCTTGCCCGTTCACGGAGCTACAATTGTAGTCATATAATAAATGAT
>NC_090878.1:32187949-32197949 GCF_036669935.1 Montipora foliosa
CAAATTCAGTGACTGTCCTTTCTTAGGAGAATTCTAATGGTTCAGTGACTGTTGCCAAATTGGGAACAAACTTTCCTAAATAATTCACTGTTCCAAGAAGTCTCTCAACTCCCTTTTTGTCAGATGGTGCTGGCATCTCGTTAATGGCATGGACTTTGTTGTCGTTTGTTGTCGTCAGGTTTGATTCCATCTTGTGTGAGTTTGTGACCAATATATGTAACCTCTTTGCACTTGAAGACGCATTTTTCTTTGTTTAGTGTTAAGTTGATCTTTTCACAGCATTCCAAGACTGAGTGTAGACGCCTACCATGTGTAACTTCTGTTTCTGCATGCACTATGATGTCATCTATGTCAGTTTCTAAATCACTGAAATGTTAAGTCATGCCGCTTTTGAAAGACCTCTTGGGCAGATTTGATGCCAAAGGGAGTGACCTGAGAGCAGAACCGTCCAAATGGTGTATTGAAAGTGGTCAGCAGCTGACTTGCTTCATCCAAGGGTATCTTCCAATAGCCTCGATTTGCATCTAATTTGGTGAACCATTTTGCATTTGCCATTCGTGTTGTAATATCCTGAATTGTGGGGAGTTGGAAGTGTTCTCTTTTAATGGCTTTGTTTAGATCTCTGGGATCCAAAAAGATACGCAAACGCCCGTCAGGCTTCTCAACGATGGCCATAGAACTCATCCAGTCGGTGGGTTCCTCTACTCTACGAATAACTCTACGTTTCTCTATGTCTTCCAACTCTGGCTTTACCCTGTCTCTTAGAGCTGCTGGTATCGTTCTGGGAGGGTTCACAACCTGCGTCACTCTGGGGTCTACTTCGATGTGGTAAGGTTTCTCCAAACGGCCCAATCCAGTAAAAACGTTTCCATACTTCTGCATGACTTCTTCTTTCAATTGATATGGGAATTTATCACTTTTCAAATCGGTATCTAGTTTGGATCGTTCTTCCTCTGCGTCATCACCACTTTGATTAAACCCAGGTCTTGAGAAGACCTGAGTCCCAGTAATCCTAGTTGGTTTGTGTCAACTATGTGGAACGTAAGCTCTTTCTCTACATTTGCTTTGTACTTTACGGGCAGTTTTGCCGTGCTAAAAACTGTTAGCTTGTTTCAGAGTAGCTGACTAGTTTGTGTGTACACGGATCCATGCATGGGTTGCTTCCAATTATCTTCTTGAGTTCTCTGACAGGTAAGATGTTGACTTGAGATCCGGTGTCTAGCTTAATTCATGTAACATGTCTTTAATCTGCACTGGCAACATCACAAAACATTCATCATTTTGAAGTTCAACATTGGTGGTGATGGCTCCAACAAACAGGTTTTTCTTCGAATGGTGTTCTTTGGTTACTTCTTCAAGCCCATGAACTTTCTTTCGTGATCTGCACAAGTTTTGGAAATGATGCTGTCTTTGGCAATTGTGGTACATTTTTCCATACGCGGGGCATTCTCTCACACCATGTCTTTTTCCGCAATTCAAAATCTTGTTTGGAGGTGGTTTTTCCTCCTTTTCTAAGAGCTGCTTCTTGAGGACTGATTTGCTCTTCTCCTTGCAATACCATGTACTGATGAATCACTTTCCAGTTCTTGAAGTTGCTTTTCTGTCATTAGAGACCTTTAGCACCGACGTTTTCGGAATATACCGCAAACCGCAAACCGCGGTTTGTTGTTAGTCGTTTGCCGTTAGAGGTTATCTTGGATTTTTCATTGCTACAACTGCTCTTAAATAAAACAGCTCAAATTTTCCCAAAACTTATATTTCATCTTCAAAATTGTCCCCAACGTGAGTGACATGGTCACACGGGAGGTCTGATTGATCTCTGGTTATAAAACGCTGCCATAAATCACTTACCGCAAAAGTGGTGTCTTGAAGTTGAAATTCCAACCGCAAACCGCAAACGTGATGGCAAGGACAAGATCACGTGATTTCCCGAGGTTTTCGGTTCGCGGTATTGCCTGAAAAACCCGATGCTAAAAGTATCTAGGGTCAGTTCCTGTACTCTGAGCAATCTTTCCCTCGCGATCGTCTTGCAATTATTTACACCAAGCACAATTCGATCTTTGATAAGAGAGTTCTTTTGTGTTCCAAATTCACAGGTTTCACTCACATTTTTAAGTACAGTCACATATTGGTCGATAGTTTCGCCGCTCTCTTGAGCCCTTGAGAAGAACTTGTATCTTTCGTAACTAACACTTTCTTTTTGGTTCACAGTGTTCTTGAAATTTCTGTAATACCTTGTCAATCCTTGTGTCATCACCTTCTGCATCCCACGTTATCGTGTTGAAAACATCGATAGCATCATTGCCGATGACTGTTAGCAGCGTGGCCACTCTAGACACACTTTCTTTCTTGTTTATTCCAGTGACAATTTCATAATTTAGTAAACTTTTGTCCGAACTTCTTCCAATTTTCGGAGATATTATCGCCGCATAAATCAAGTGGTTCCGGACTTGGAAGGCCAATTAAAGTGCGTAGCCATTTCTTGTGAGCTTACCTCTTGACTTGTTGTAGGTACGTTCTACTGTGACATGTGCTCCGATCTGCGAAGTTGGCGGAGTTAACGGTGCGTGCTTTACTTCTTACGCCATGTTATGTCGATGTAAGCAGATAAAACACAGATACAAAGTGAACACTAACAGTTTAATCCATCATGGCTTTCAGACCCCGCGCAGTGCGCATGTCCTTACAATAATTGTGAGAGAAAGAGCGCACAGGCACTCATAAATAGCAAGAGCTAATTGCACTGAGTGCCTGGGGCATAATTGAGGATGACAGATTATTTTAAGAGCTTTTTAAAGCGAAAACCCACTCGCTGATTTTGTATCTTCGTTCATAGCCTTCCAGAGTTTAGTCCCACCGAAACGGATATTAAATTTTTCACAATTAGTCCTGGCTTTCGCTAAATACTAAGACATCTTAGAGGCCAGTCTGGTTGCATAGTGGCGTGTTTTATTAATCCTTTAAAAGAAATAATTGAAAGTACTAGCAAATCTATTAGAACAGTAGTCATGCATAAGGAGAGCACTGTCTAAATATATTAAATCCCCTAATTTAGGTAGCCCCAACTTGCGAAAGGGGGGACTAGAATGAGAATTAAAATCAGAAAAGGTTATTATTCTAATTTTTTTCTGTTAGGTAATAAGAGGCTGTAGAGAAGTTGGATATGTATTCCCCCAGTTAATTAAGCTATAAGTTAAAAGAGGATAAAGAGGTCTGAAGTACAACTAAATCTCCTGCTAAATCTTCTCCAGGTTTCATCCCAACAAACGTATTGCTGTCTATTACTAAATTCAGTTTCCTTCGGTAAATACCCATGCCAGATGAAAAGAACAACCAGTGATTTGGCTAGAGTTACAGTCTTCAAGACTAAATCCTTGCACAACCCACCACCTTTGAAAAGCAGATTTGGCGCAGTGGTGAGAGCACTCGCCTCCGCAAGGTTCCCTATCGTAAACGGTCGTTGCCATTTCTCAGAACGGTCGTTGCCATTTGAAACGGTCGATGCCATTTATAACGGTCGACTACACACTTCACTTCAAAGAAAATTAAAAAAAACAAACTAAGAAAAAATATTACAAAGAAAAACTGGAGGAAAACAAAGAGTCCGAAAATTTCAAGACTCGAACTCGGGTTCTTAGCCCTCAACATAAACAGAAACCTACTCTTAACCCTGAAGGTTTTACCGTGTTTAGATAATGGTAAACAATAGATAACCACTAAATGACAAATACACCACGTATCTTCCAGCATTTTTGATTTCCGGATTTCGCCTTGCTTGACACGAAGATAGTGGCTGTTTGGTTGAAGAAAAATTCAACAGTTGCAACGTTTGAAGTCTTAAGAGATTGATGCAGTTCATGAGTGAAAAGAAGGCTCTTCCATGGCGAAGCGAATTCCGAACGTTTTTATTGATTTCCGGCGGCCATATTGGATCACCATATAGCTCCTCCGTACAAAGCTTGCTCCTGAGATTTTTGTAAAAAGGTCTATCTTTGCATGCCAATCACTTTCCAGCTATAAATAGCTGGGATCACCGAGTTTGTTTCTGAAATATAACCGTCTAAATAAAAAAATACATGTTTTTACATCGCTGTTTTGTTGCCAAGGTGACTTATTACGTCACATGAATAAAAGCATCTTGTTGAGCAATAGGCCACTTCGAAAAATACCATAATACTCTTTGTTTGTCCCCCCAAATTTTACATACGCTTTGTTTCCAGTTTCTCTTGGGACTTACAATGGTCCCAAGAGAAAACAAAAACAATGCTTATGTAAAATTTGGGACGACAAACAAAGAGTATTATGGTATTTTCCGAAATGGCCTATTATTGTTGTTTTATTTGGTACCAATACATTGGCGTTACATGAAAAAGTATTGTTATAAAAATAACGACACATTTGAAACTGAATTTACAAGACATGCTTCGGTCGTTCGACGACCATCTTCAGTTGAAAGTAGAATTAATTTAAAGTACATTTGAATTTATAATATAATGCTAAACAAAGATAAATAACAACGTGGAATAAATTAGGAATATGACATAATAACCAAAGATAACAGAAGAGTGTACAATAGAGACATTCTGATTTGAACGAAAGATTTAAATTAACATGATATAATTGCTTGTTTAAAGAAGGTTGCTCCCAGGAAAAATGTAACGTTTCTTTTATCTGGACCTGGAATTTTGTGGTCGCATGATCTATAACTTTACAACATTCAGCAGAGCAGGAATTACGGCATGCCTCGGATTGTTGAAGGTGTTAAAAGATGTGTGAGGTCCTGTCCCTGTTTAAGTGTTCGCCAATGCTTGTCGAGAGGTGTCGGCTAGTTTCGCCGACATAGCAAGAATTACAGCTTGCACAGGTTTATAAACTTGTAGACAACATTCGAACGAAGTTCGACAGGCACAGGGTCCTTCACACTAAACATGTTACGGATCTTGAAGGAAGAAAAGGCTAGCTTAACATCAAGATTGTTACAATAACGTTTGAGTAGTTTACGTAATCTGTTTTGTGCTACAATAGAGAAGGGCCCAACATAAGGTAATTTGAAAAAAAATGTGTAGAATTAGAGGGAGGACTAGCAGGTATGTTCGAGTTTTTGCAATATACTGCCTAATGACCCTCTCAACGTTATGACTGGGGAAAAGGTTTTTACGTAAGATTAATAACAATTTCATGATATCCTAATGAAAGCCTACCCACGTGTTGTTGATCTTGTATGTTCTGTCAACTAGGGTCCTGATTACGCCACGTTTGTAAGAGAACGGGGTAAAACTGAAATAATTAATTAATAGACAGGTGAAAGTTTTCTTTCGATAGACCCTGGTAATAGGAGATTGACGTTGACTGTTGTCAATCAGAACATCCAAAAAGGGGATTTTTTAATCCATCTCTTTTTCCATGTGGAAACGTATGTTGGGATGTCTGTCGTTGATGTAGTCAAAAAACAAAGTAGTGTCATGTTCAGTGTCAAATAGACAAAAAGTATCGTCAACATAGCGTCGGTAAAATAAAATACCAGAGGTCTGATAGTTTTCCAACCAAATCCCTTCATGGTGACCCATAAAAAGATTAGCCAACACCGGGGCGAGGGGAGAGCCTATTGCCACACAATCAATTTGGTCAAAAAACGAACCCCTAAACAAGAAATGTGTTTGAGCATTGGAAAAAAATAATTCTACTTAACAAATAAAGAAGCCTTGACTGTGCTCTGTTCTGTTGTAAAGCACGCAGGAAGCGGCTAGAGCTCGAAAGAAGTGTAGGGGGAAACACGAGCCGATAGGCGCTTGTAAGAATATTTAAACTTATTTGATTGGTTAATGAAACAAAGGCTTGTCAAAACATCAATCAACTGGAAAGTGACTCGACAGAAATCACACAAAATTCGAATTTATGGAAAACAAGTGCTTCAATGTTCGGTTTCAGTCCGTCAAAAAACAGCAAAAAAGAGGATCTAAATAAGTTCAGTGAAAACCGGACGAATTGTTGCCCATGAAAACCTGCACGTTTCCGACATGACAATTGGAAAACAAACTGTTTATTGCTTGCGGCTGGAATCTGAAAACCTGTTGGGAATTTTGTAAATGAAGAACTCCAGCGTGAGGGCTTTCTGAGCTTGAAAGAACTGCTGGACCGGGCGACGGTCTAAGTCTTCCATCCAAAGCACTTGACAGAATATCTCAGCAAGCCTTTAACTGACAGCTTCAATAATACCCAAGGAAAAATTCGGAAATTCATCTGCCATTTCAGCGGATGATGACCTGAACTTTCGTTTGTTCCGTGCTTTGTACTCTCATAAAGCACGCTGTTTAAACCAATGAGAGCGCGCGTTATATAGAAACTTTATTATAATTTCAAATGACGATGGTCGTCGAACGACCGAAACATGTCTTGTAAATTATTTAGTTTCAAATGTGTCGTTATTTTTATAAAAATTGTTGTTAGTCTGCTTCTTTCCAGATCTTTTAAAAAGTGTTGTACAGTTAATCCTTTCAATAGAACTACCCCTCCAAAATGTTGAAACTCTTTTAAGCCACCTTAAATGAACGTTCATTTCGTTTCCTTTCTTACTGCCAAAGATAAAGACCATTACAAAACAAATTTATCAAGAGAGCCACCCAACTACCTAGTTCAGGTTGATGGCTCCTCAAACCTCATATGATTTTGGTAATGTGCAAGAAGAAGCCGCTCGCTGCTCAACTCCTCCTGGCAAACCCAACAGCTGTGTTTTACACCCTGGTTCGAACTATGATCTTGCCAAGTGCAGGGGTAATGAACCTCCACCTCATCTTGATTTGAAGTTGCAGAACCTTCTTGTGCTTTTTCATGTTTCCTCACAGTTCTTCTGTTCTGGAAAGACCTTCCAGTTGGCTGACCTTTAGAACGCTTCTCTCCAGTATGTACTCTTTCATGTGTCCTCAAATGTTCTGCTTGGCTAAAACACTTTCCACACTGTTTACATTTAAAAGGCTTCTCTCCAGTATGTACTCTTTCATGTGTGCTCAAATGTTGTGCTTGGCTAAAACATTTGCCACATTGTTTGCATTTAAAAGGCTTCTCTCCAGTATGTACTCTTTTATGTGTGATCAAATGTTGGGCTTGGCTAAAACATTTGCCACATTGTTTGCATTTAAAAGGCCTCTCTCCAGTATGTACTCTTTCGTGCCTCCTTAAATTCACTGCTCGGCTAAAACACTTTCCACATTGTTTGCATTCAAAAGGCTTCTCACCAGTATGTACTCCTTCGTGCGCCCTTAATTGCACTGCTTGGCTAAAACACTTTCCACATTGTTTGCATTTAAAAGGCTTCTCACCAGTATGTACTCTTTCATGTGTGCTCAAATGTGATGCTTGGCTAAAACATTTGCCACATTGTTTGCATTTAAAAGGCTTCTCTCCAGTATGTACTCTTTCATGTGTCTTCAAATTTCCTGCCTTGCTAAAACACTTTCCACATTGTTTGCATTCATAAGGCCTTTCTCTAGTATGCACTCTAACATGCGTCTTTAATTTTCCTGCGTGACTAAAACATTTGCCACATTGTTTGCATTTAAAAGGCTTCTCTCCAGTATGGACTCCTTCGTGAGCCCTTAAATGCTCTGCTTGGCTATAACACTTTCCACATTGTTTGCATTCATAAGGCCTTTCTCTAGTATGCACTCTTTCGTGTCTCCTCAAATTCGCTGCATCGCTAAAACACTTTTCACATTGTTTGCATTTATAAGGCTTCTCTCCAGTGTGGACTCTTTCATGTCGCCTCAGATTCGTTGCTTGGCTAAAAAATTTGCCACATTGTTTGCAATCATAAGGCTTCTCTCCAGTATGGACTCTTTCATGTCTCCTTAAATTCCTTGCCACGCTAAAACACTTTCCACATTGTTTGCAATTATATGGCTTCTTTCCAGTATGCACTCTTTCGTGTGTCCTCAATTTTGCTGCATTCGTAAAACAATTTCCACATTGTCGGCATTTAAAAGGCTTCCCTCCAGTATGTACTCTTTCATGTGTCCTTAAATCATTTTTGTTGCAAAAACACTTGCCATATTGTTTGCATTTATAAGGCTTCTCTCCAGTATGGACTCTTTCGTGCGTCCTTAAATTCACTGGTTGGTTAAAACACTTTCCACATTGTTTGCATCTATAAGGCTTCTCCTCAGTGTGGACTCTTTCATGTGTCTCAAACTTTCCTGCTTCGCCAAAACACTCTACACCAGTATGGACTTCTATATCTCTCGTAAGACTTCGTTCTTCATTGAGACAGTTTCTTCTCTCCATACATGTAGACCAGGAACCCCTGTTGACAGTGCGGGAGTTCCCGCGGTTAACTGATCTTGACATCATTAACAGATTGTGATATTACGTAGCACTAAAATACAAAAGAAACAGAAGTCATTTCCACGTCAAAGAGGCAGCTTAGCGAAGGACAAGTCATTGGCCATCTTTTAATGCACAAAAACAATTCCTAGGAAGTCAATAAAAAGGCAATCAACAACTGAAGGGAAATACGATAGTGTAGGTACTTATAAAGCGCGTGACCAGAAAAAAATGAAAGTTCTTAACCTAATAAGAGCTAACGGAACAAGGTAGACCTTCTTAAAAAATAGAGTTAACACGTGCATGTAGGTACCGCGTATTTCCAATAAAGAAGGGGAAATATTTACAGCAATGCGAAGCGTTGTCTTCAGCAATTTTTCTCCTCAGTCTTGCGATCTAGAGAACTAGCAGGGAAAAGCTATTGCTGATGCTGTAGTGTAAAACAGCCTTGCCGTGCTACCAGTAACCTGTTTAAAGTCCTTTTAAAATCATTTCGCAAAACCTATAAAATCTCTCTCCACGAAAACTTAACCTGAAGCGAAAGTAAAGTAGTCCTTATTAATCTCTATGTGGTTTTATACATAATTAATGTTGGCTACCGCTAATATGATGTTTTTAGCTATGAAGTGTTTAGCTTATCTGGTCATTGTTAATAGCGTATTGTTACTTTAGCTTTGTTTTCCCAGTCTGCATGTTACACAGAACTCCAAAAGCTAAAATAAATTATCATGACCTTTCTGCATAGGGAAGTATTGACTTCCAATTCTAAGGCCCCTACTATAGCTTTATTTATTAACTGCCCCTAAGTTTTAGAAAATAACTTTTATCAAGACTTCCTAGAATCATTTGCCTGGTGTTGCTGTGGAATCAGAAAAAGATAAAGTTATACCCCATTCACACCAAAATGACATGTTTAATTGACCTGCGTTTCACAAAATGAAAATCAGTCACCGAAAAATGTAGGACTGGCTTTTACATGAAATTCTGGTAATTTTCAATCTGTGGTAAATGAGAAGTCAACAAATCAGTATACATGATTTAAAATGACCAAACATAGTTAGGGTTCGGTGTGAACGGGGCATTAGTTAAAAAAATTTATTAAGTATTGGCTCTTGGGGAAGAATTTCAAACATTTTAATCCTCTATTTGTTTTTGTTTAAGTGCCACTACGATGAAAATTTTGCATGTCCTTTTTTCTTTAGATTTTGAAAATACTTATAAGTAGAGGTTTTTTAAAACATTTTGTAGTAAAAACTATCGGGGTAAGAAAGCGACGTTTCGACCGTTCAACGGTCATTATCTTCATTTTGAAAATAGACGTACTTAATAGGTATCATTCCAATTTTTATCTCAAAATTCCCGCGGAAAGTATGATTATTGTAACGTAGTTTTTCGGTTTTCGCTGTCCGCCATTACTCGAACGGCAAATGACCGTGAGCAAGGAAAAGGGTTGGGTCTAGCTGGATCGCCTGGGGTCTGACGTCATATGCGCAACGCTCAAAATAAACGCGGCTAATTTCCCATGCCGTCTATGAGATGTGAGAGATCACCGAGTTGCTTTTTCCTGATATTATATACATTACTCCTTGATCGACTTGTTCGCTTTGTCAAACGCCCACGAAGCGATGCGCGTATGACGTCACGAGCCAAGTCTTGCGTGAAGACCGATTACAAAATAATCGTA
>NC_090878.1:32200449-32207949 GCF_036669935.1 Montipora foliosa
CCCTACTCCAAAATAGAGCAAATACCTGTAGTGTAAAAATGGACAAGATATCCAGCTGCAACATTTTCGTAAATTGTTGTAAAAAATGTAGTCTTGAGGAGACCTTTCAAACTAATTCTGGCACAAAGATTTCGAACACTTAACTTATGTCCTAAGTTTGCTCTTGAAGGTAAATAAACTGGAATATGCCCTGTGATGATGCAGCAATTGAAAAGTTAACATCACCCCAGATTCATTAACGCTAAGTATGAGATGTACTGACTCTAACATGCGGGCTAACTTTTCGACTACTAAGGTTTTGTTAACTTAAACTACATGTATCAAGTCTTTTAAGGTACACAGTACCATTTCTTGAGCCCTACATGTAGTATGCTTTAAGGGCTTATTCTAGGAATTTCTGTATATAAAAAGAAAATATCAGAGTTACCAGTACATGTAATTCTTTCTACTTGATAATCTCATCACCGCTTACATCTCCTGCTTAAGACATGCTGTGGACTGTTTCACACACTCAGTGTCTTCAAGGGAAGGAAGTGGAAACCCCATTTCACAATATTACACAGAGGACGTATAGTACATCATTTGTAGAATTGGTTTCCATAAAACTTTCATTCAACCTTTTTGGAGAATGAAGCTGTGATCAACAGTAGTGCAAACACACTTTGAAGTTGATCAACAGTCAATTGTAGGTGTTCACTTTGAACTACCTGTAATCCTTGCTTTACTAACTTTTAGTGTATATAATTTACCTTAATAGTTTGTTTAATACTTGTTAGTACATAAGAAAAAATACATGCTCTGATTGACTACTGAAACTTTGAATATCTTTTGTTATTAAAAACTGAGCTACGGATATCAGATTTCCAGCATTTTCATTGGCTTGCCGGACACAGGCTATCAGTTCATATACCTGCTCTACCTAATATGGTCAAGGAACATGTCAACAATAAAGTGAGCTGAAAACACTTTTGCAGCCCTGAGGAAAATGGCAGACAAAAGCCGTTTTGGACTCGAATTGACAGAGGCAGAAATCGATGCTTTACTTGACAACATTGTTGATCCTGGAGTTTTTAATTAAACAATTATTCTACTCTGGATTGCTGAGGCACATTAGCTAGCTATCACTTCAATAATTATTGTTAAGTATTCACCTCTGCACAACTCTAGTGGGATTTGCGTCTCTCTGTTTTAGTATATACTGAAACAACTATTCACAACTAGTCACCAACACTGAGGTTATTAACAATTAGACCTGTAGCCCGCAATGGCTACGGATCAATAGCCAATGAGGCGAAGCAGAATGGGTTATTGACCCGTGGCCCTTGAGGGCAAAGGGTCTAATTGTTTTAGTATCACCCAACTAGTCGGACAGAAAAGGCAATAACAAAGTTAGCTAATGCAAGTTGAAGAAAATACATAATATTCATTTGGGAATAAAATGAAAGAAAGCGTGACGCTTTTTGCTACTCGAGGATTATTACTAATAGTCCTCCAGTAGCATAGCCAATCAAAATGCAGGATTTGCATTAGTCCACTAGTTGGGTGATACTAATTGTTAATATTATTATTTTGCTGGATGCGTCTACTTTTCTGAGGTAAATAATTTCAGTTTTTCTGCTGACCACTAGCCATTCAAACCCATGGCCAACTCTACTGATGTGTTCACTTTATTTGAACGACTCAGCATACAATAGATGTTATTGATATAAAAACAATTTGCGGAGTATTGTAATAACACTGATAAACAGTATTTAAGTCTAAGTACTGATAAAGGTTCTTGTCGCAATCATTGAAGAATGCTACCCGTTTTAAAACGAGCCCGCAGTCTGAAAGTGTCAGACACTGGTCACGGAAATGGATTCAAGACGGCTTTTATTGACTATTTGTAGCTGTCTAAACAAAGATAGCGGCTAAACTTCAGAATACCCGGCCACTTAATTGCATTTCACTGAATAAGAATAGGCTCTTGTATTAAGTCTCGTTCTTCAAAAGATGCCGCATAGGGAAAACAATAGTGGTTAGCTGTGGCCGGGTATTCTGAAGTTGCAAGATAGCATTGCAGGCATAGAATATTTAGCGAAGATCGACACGAAACTGAAAAAATCATCGGACTGCAGCCGGACACGGTGCATTTTCAAAAATTCTGTCATACCTTGCTGCACGACATCTAGATGCATCTAGACACCGACATTTTCCGAGATGGAGGAGACAGGCCCACAAATCTTTCAAAAGACTGATCTCTCACGTAAAATGCAGTAAACAACTTCCTTACCTTTTTTAAGATAGTGCTCACAACAGCGCTCAACACTCCTGAACACACTCCTCTTCTTTGCAATCTTGACCAGCGGACTTCACAGAATTTAGACGGGTGTCATGTTTGCGCTAATGAAATGAATACATGTAATGATGGGAATGTGGAAGTATAGGAATACAAGTCGCTTGGCAACGGGAGGAAGGACTCTGATTTTTCAGTTGTCCCTTCGCCCGTTGCCAAGCGACTTGAATGAAATGAATGTATATTTGAATAGTTGTTTAAAGAAAAAAAAAACAGCAGTAGACTAGCAACCTTTTTGGCATTATTATGGTGCTCAAGCAAGAATTCCAGGTTTTTAGTTCCGTGACGTCACCTAGCGTGACACCACCATACAAAGCCATTTGGTTGGAAAAAAAAGAAAGTCTCTCGCTACAAATCTCGTTTGACTCGTTCAAGAATATTCGGAGATGTGTTCATTCGAATGTATTTTGACCACTATCCAATGCGTTGCGACGAAAAATGTGTTCTCGTTCGTTCGCTTTAGCCTCACTCGCTGAGGCAGCAATTGTAGCTCTACCAATGTTATTTATTTGTAATCTTGCAAAGAGTATTTGAACATTTTATGTATATGAATTTATCATTATTATTATTATTATTATTATTATTATTATTATTATTATTATTGTTGTTGTTGTTGTTGTCGTTAATATTTTATCATAACTGATTTAGTCAGCCCAACTGGATCTGACTAGTCTTTTGTGAACTTAAAGTATTCCTCATAATCTAAATGACATCAGCCACATACAGCACATATAGCACTCGATGAGTGACCAATAAGACCGACGAGAGGATAACAACAATCTACACGAGACATGCGAGGTCCTTATTCTGTTTATGAGCTTCCTTATTCTGTTTATGAGCAAGCCTTAAAGCACGTCGTTGTACCGTGACAATCTCATTAGCAAGGTAAACTTAGCATATTCAAGGAGAAGTCTTGGAAAGGATTTGTAGATCAAGAGAAAAAGTGTTCATACTAACTATTCAGACAGTTCGTTTTGTAAGTCCCAAGACCGTCTTGGCTCATCCTCGGTGCAAAAACCTGTGAAAATCACAGATGACGTGACACAAAGGAAAACAAAAGAGTAAAAAAAAAAAACATCAAACAATAACCTAACCCTACGAAAAGTTAACAAAACAAAGAAAAAGTTTCCCAGGTTTTTACACTGAGGTAAACCCACCTTACTTGACTTTGTTCGCTCTAACGTACACTGATTTGTCTGCTCCACGTTAGGTCATAGTAACACAAGAGTCCTTGAAAGTGATTTAACAGTTTCAAAGATGTTGGTATTGACCTCAAGCGCAGGAATCTCTACCATTGCTTTTCTGCGGAAATCTATTCGGAGTTGCTTGCACTTAAGTGTGTTCAGTTTGAATTTGTTGGCGTTTAACCAGTTTACGATATGCTCCACTGTGGCTTGTAAATTACTTCCGCCAAACTTTGGAACAATTTCCGTGACCGTTGTATCACCAGCAAATTTCCACATGGCCGATAGAAAGTTGTCCGTAGTAGTGATGAGGTCATTTATCATGACCATAAAGAGCCACAGACCAATGCGGGTACCCTGTGGAATCCCGGTAGGGACTGGGGTGAACTCTGAAAAACAGTCAGACTCTAAGTCAGAGCCGAGCTTGACAAATTGGGATCCCTCACGTAGAAAGTCCGCAAGCCAGTTGACAACGGTGGGTTTAACTCCTAGACTATAAAATTTGACGACCAGTAAATTATGGTCTACAAGATCAAAAGCCTTTCTTTAGTCTAGGAGAGCTGCCATGACATTGTAGCCAGTCCTATCTGTTGCTTCAAGCCAGTGGTGCAGCATAGAAATGATTGCGAACGTGGTGCAAGAATTAGGTATAAACCCAAACTGGTTAGGATCCATGCACTCCAGCATCACAGGTTTGAGTTCTTTATCAATAACAAACCCCTCGGCAACTTTGGACAACGTGGAAGTTAGAGATACGGGCCTCAGATCGTTGTTGAAATCTTCGATAGAGGTGCCTTTTGGGACTAGTGGAAAGACCACCATGTAGACCTCAGTCAATTATCTTCTGTCTCATTCTTTTTCACTGCATATTTTGAAAGAAAAGCATAGACCATTTGGGTTTTTCCGATCAATCAGCTTCTTGGTGGTAAAAGTGAAAAACAGTTAGCTAAGGTGCTAAGAATGCTTTAGTTTGTATCGTTTTGAAGCTTTAAAATGCACCGCTATTTCGGTTCAGATTCCTTGTATTTTTTTTCAAACGCAGAGCAAACCGATGTTTGTTTTCCGATTTTGTCTGCACCTTGTCACGGAACGAGCAGTAAATCTGTCACGTAATCCAGTATTGTAACCCAATCTGACTTCAAAAACCGTTCGTACAACATTCCTTATTGTGCTCGTAATACAAAAGTGTAAAATCATTAAGAGAGAAAGAGCGCACAGCCACTCACGAATAGAAAAAGCTAATCGCGCTAAGTGGCTGTGCCGCGAGGAAGAGTAACTGGATATCAAAGTTAAACTGAAAAAAAAAAATAATAAGTTGAAAAAAAATATATATATTTAGGCTGTAATAAATAAACTAATATACAGACGAACAAACAAAGAAGCAAGACAAAACAACGGCTGTACACACAATTAAACTGCATATAAAGCACACCAATCAATATTTGGAGATGACAGATTCCTTTAACAGCTATTTAAAGCGAGAACGACTCGCTGATTTTATATCTTCTTCAATAGCATTCCAGAGTCTCGCCCCATTGAAATGGATATTAAATTTTCCATAATTAGTTCTGGCTTTCGGTAAATAATAAGACTTCTTGGAGGCCAGTCTGGTTGCATATAGTGGTGTACTTTATTAGTGCTTTTCAAGAAATAATTTAAAGTACTTGGAAGTCTATTAGAACAGTAGTCATGCATAAAGAGAGCACTGTCTAAATATATTAAATTCCTTAATTTAAGTAGCCCCAGCTTGCGATAGAGGAGACAAGACTGAGGAAGAAAGGAAGAAAGGTTATTATTCCAACTGCTTTTTTCTGTAAAGTAATAACAGGCTGTAGAGAAGTTGGATATGTGTTCCCCCAGTAAATTAAGCTATAAGTTAAAAAAGGATAAAGAAGTGTGTAGTATAACTAAATCTTCTGCTAAATCTTCTCCAGGTTTCATCTCAACTAATGTATTGCTGTCTATTACTAAATTTAGTTTCCTTCGGTAAATACCCATACCAGATGGAAAAGAACAACCAGTGATTTAGCTAGAGTTACCGTTTTCAAGACTAAATCCGTGCACAACACCACCACTTTTGAGAAGCAGAGTTGGCGCAGTGGAGAGAACACTCGCTTCCCACCAATTTGGCCCAGGTTCGTTTCCCGGACCTGACCTAAGTGGGTTGAGTTTGTGTTGGTTCTCTTCTCTGCTTCGAGGGTTTTTCTCCTGGTTGTCTGGTTTTCCTCCCTCAGCAAAAACCAGCATACGGCTGATTCCAGCTGGCTGTAAGCTGTGCTCCAAAATCATGCATGGACCGTATAGCGACGGCCAGAGGTGCAACAATATACTTTCGGCTCGACCTTGTTGAGCTGCGTCATTGCTGTACTTTGTGACGACGATTATTTCTGTGACGATATTGCATTGTTAGTAGGAGCCAGTCAGATCTTTCTATTTACATGTGCTCGATTTAGCTTATTATTGTCTCTGGTCTTGGACATGACTGCTTTGTAAGTTTATAGTTCGGTCATTAAACTTCGCTTATTATTCAGTGTCTCTGGTCTTGGACATGACCGCTTGTAAGTCTATAGTTCGGTCAGTAAACCGGTTGAGTTTATGTACTTTGAGTCCTCACTTTTCAATTACCACTAGTACATCGTTTTCCCTGTCATGCAACGCAACGTTTTTATTCTAAACCGTTCAATGAAAAAGGCCACGAAAACGCAATGTTATAAAGTTAGACTAATACATAAACAACGAAGTCTCAATGCTGTGTGGTACACCATTTTTTAAAGTCATTCGCCAAAATGTCTAACGCAAATTTTACGAGGTTTTTTACACGATTTTTGTACGGAGGCGCCACGTGGTAGAGCAATATGGGCGCCCGAAATCAACAAAGACGTTCGCAATTCGCTTCGCTATGAAAACGCGTTCTTTTCACTCATGAATTGGTACGAACATACGCATCAACACAATCTCTTAAGACTTGAAACGTTTCAACTGTTGAATGTTAAAAGAAGAGACATTTTCCTCCAACCAAACAGCTACATGTACTATTTTGGCAATGTCATGGTACCATGTGAAACATCAAGAAGCGCTTAACAAGATGCACTCATTTATGTGGCGGCAACAAAACAGCGATGTAAAAACACGCTATACTTTTCTTTAAACGCTTACATCTCAAAGAGGGTTCATACATGTACCTACCTTCACAACTGGAAAATTTTAAGCTAGCCCCGAATCTGCTCCAGAGATTTCTTTTTTAACTTTGCGAAAAGTTTTATCTTCGCTTGCTAATCACTGTCCAGCTATAAAAAGAGGAGATCACCGAGTTTTTTTTTGAAATATAACCGTCTAAATAAGAAATTTATGGTGTTTTTACATCGCTGTTTTGTTGCCACGGTGACTTATTGCGTCACATGCAGTTGCATCTTGTTGAGAAATTCTTGTTGTTTTATTTGGTACCAAAACATTCCCGTTGCACGAAAAAGTGTTGTAGAATTTATCCTTTGAATAAGATAAAAGACTCTTTCAAGCCACGTTATATAAATTTCCGTTTCCTCCCTTTAACTTTTCTTTTTTACCGCCAAAACAAAACAAAATGATCAAGAAAGCCACCCAACTACTAGTTCAAGTTGTTGGCTCCTCAAAGGTCATATGATTTTGGTAATGTGCAAGAAGAAGCTCCTCGCTGATCAACTCCTCCTGGCAAAGCCAACAGCTGTGTTTTAATCCCTGGTTAGAACTATGATCTTGCCAAGTGCATGGGTAAGGAATCTCCACTTCATCTTGATTTGAAGTTGCAGAACCTTCTTGTGCTTTTTCATGTTTCCTCACAGTTTTTCTGTTCCGGAAAGACCTTCCAGTTGGCTGACCTTTAGAACGCTTCTCTCCAGTATGTACTCTTTCATGTGTCCTCAAATGTTCTGCTTGGCTAAAACACCTTCCACATTGTTTGCATTTAAAAGGCTTCTCTCCAGTATGTACTCTTTCGTGCACCCT
>NC_090878.1:32212949-32217949 GCF_036669935.1 Montipora foliosa
AACTTTTAGTGTATATAATTTACCTTAATAGTTTGTTTAATACTTGTTAGTACATAAGAAAAAATACATGCTCTGATTGACTACTGAAACTTTGAATATCTTTTGTTATTAAAAACTGAGCTACGGATATCAGATTTCCAGCATTTTCATTGGCTTGCCGGACACAGGCTATCAGTTCATATACCTGCTCTACCTAATATGGTCAAGGAACCTGTCAGCAATAAAGTGAGCTGAAAACACTTTTGCAGCCCTGAGGAAAAATGGCAGACAAAAGCCGTTTTGGACTCGAATTGACAGAGGCAGAAATCGATGCTTTACTTTACAACATTGTTGATCCTGGAGTTTTTAATAAAACAATTATTCTACTCTGGATTGCTGAGGCACATTAGCTATCACTTCAATAATTATTGTTAAGTATTCACCTCCGCACAACTCGAGTGGGATTTGCGTCTCTCTGTTTTAGTATATACTGAAACAACTATTCACAACTAGTCACCAACACTGAGGTTATTAACAATTAGACCTGTAGCCGGCAAGGGCTACGGATCAATAGCCAATGAGGCGAAGCAGAATGGGTTATTGACCTGTGGCCCTTGAGGGCAAAGGGTCTAATTGTTTTAGTATCACCCAACTAGTCGGACAGAAAAGGCAATAACAAAGTTAGCTAATGCAAGTTGAAGAAAATACATAATATTCATTTGGGAATAAAACGAAAGAAAGCGTGACGCTTTTCGCTACTCGAGGATTATTACTGATAGTCCTGTAGTAGTATAGCCAATCAAAATGCAGGATTTGCATTAGTCCACTAGTTGGGTGATACTAATTGTTAATATTATTATTTCGCTGGATGCGTCTTCTTTTCTGAGGTAAAATAACTTCAGTATATCTGCTGACCACTAGCCATTCAAACCCATGGCCAACTCTACTGATGTGTTCACTTTATTTGAACGACTCAGCATACAATAGATGTTATTGATATAAAAATAATTTGCGGAGTATTGTAATAACACTGATAAACAGTATTTAAGTCTAAGTAATGATAAAGGTACTTGTCGCAATCATTGAAGAATGCTACCCGTTTTAAAACGAGCCCGCAGTCTGAAAGTGTCAAACACTGGTCACGGAAATGGATTCAAGACGGCTTTTACTGACTATTCGTAGCTGTCTAAACAAAGATAGCGGCTAAACTTCAGAATACCCGGCCACTTATTTGCATTTCATTGAATAACAATAGGCTGTATTGTATTAAGTCTCGTTCTTCAAAAGATGCCGCATAGGGGAAACAATAGTGGTTAGCTGTGGCCGGGTATTCTGAAGTTGCAAGGTAGCATTCCAGGCATAGAATATTTAGCGAAGATCGACACGAAACTGAAAAAATCATCGGACTGCAGCCGGACACGGTGCATTTTCAAAAATTCTGTCATACCTTGCTGCAAGACATCTAGATGCATCTAGACACCGACATTTTCCGAGATGGAGGAGACAGACCCACAAATCTTTCAAAAGACTGATCTCTCACGTAAAATGCAGTAAACAACTTCCTTACCTTTTTTAAGATAGTGCTCACAACAGCGCTCAACACTCCTGAACACACTCCTCAACACACTCCTCTTCTTTGCAATCTTGACCAGCGGACTTCACAGAAGCTAGACGGGTGTCATGTTTGCGGTAATGAAATGAACACATTTAACAATGGCAATGTGGAAGTATAGGAATACAAGTCGCTTGGCAACGGGAGGAAGGACTCTGATTTTTCATTTGTCCCTTCGCCCGTTGCCAAGCGACTTGAATGAAATGAATGTATATTTGAATAGTTGTTTAAAGAAAAAAAAAAAACAGCAGTAGACTAGCAACCTTTTTGGCATGATTATGGTGCTTAAGCAAGAATTCCAGGTTTTTAGTTCCGTGACGTCACCTAGCGTGACACCACCATACAAAGCCATTTGGTTGAAAAAAAAAGAAAGTCTCTCGCTACAAATCTCGTTTGAGTCGTTCAAGTATATTCGGAGATGTGTTCATTAGAATGTATTTTGACCACTATCCAATGCGTTGCGACGAAAAATGTGTTGTCGTTCGTTCGCTTTAGCCTCACTCGCTGAGGCAGCAATTGTAGCTCTACCAATTTTATTTATTTGTAATCTTGTAAAGAGTATTTGAACATTTTATGTATATGAATTTATTATTATTATTATTATTATTATTATTATTATTGTTGTTGTTGTTGTTGTTGTTGTTGTTAATATTTTATCATAACTGATTTAGTCAGCCCAACTGGATCTGACTAGTCTTTTGTGAACTTAAAGTATTCCTCATAATCTAAATGACATCAGCCACATACAGCACATATAGCACTCGATGAGTGACCAATAAGACCGACGAGAGGATAACAACAATCTACACGAGACATGCGAGGTCCTTATTCTGTTTATGAGCAAGCCTTAAAGCACGTCGTTGTACCGTAACAATCTCATTAGCAAGGTAAACTTAGCATATTCAAGGAGAAGTCTTGGAAGGGATTTGTAGATCAAGAGAAAAAGTGTTCATACTAACTGTTCAGACAGTTCGTTTTGTAAGTCCCAAGACCGTTTTGGCTCATCCTCGGTGCAAAAACCTGTGAAAATTACAGATGACGTGGCACAAAGGAAAACAAAGGAATAAAAAAAAAGCATCAAACAATAACCTAACCCTACCAAAAGTTAACAAAACAAAGAAAAAGTTTCCCAGGTTTTTACACTGAGGTAAACCCACCTTACTTGACTTTGTTCGCTCTAACGTACACTGATGTGTCTGCTCCACGTTAGGTCATAGTAACACAAGAGTCCTTGAAAGTGATTTAACAGTTTCAAAGATGTTGGTATTGACTTCAAGCGCAGGAATCTCTACCATTGCTTTTCTGCGGAAATCTATTCGGAGTTGCTTGCACTTAAGTGTGTTCAGTTTGAATTTGTTGACGTTTAACCAGTTTACGATATGCTCCACTGTGGCTTGTAAATTACTTCCGCCAAACTTTGGAACAATTTCCGTGACCGTTGTATCACCAGCAAATTTCCACATGGCCGATAGAGAGTTGTCCGTAGTAGTGATGAGGTCATTTATCATGACCAAAAAGAGCCACAGACCAATGCGGGTACCCTGTGGAATCCCGGTGGGGATTAGGGTGAACTCTGAAAAACAGTCAGACTCTAAGTCAGAGCCGAGCTTGACAAGTTGGGATCTCTCACGTAGAAAGTCCGCAAGCCAGTTGACAACGGTGGGTTTAACTCCTAGACTATAAAATTTGACGACCAGTAAATTATGGTCTACAAGATCAAAAGCCTTTCTTTAGTCTAGGAGAGCTGCCATGACATTGTAGCCAGTCCTATCTGTTGCTTCAAGCCAGTGGTGCAGCATAGAAATGATTGCGAACGTGGTGCAAGAATTAGGTATAAACCCAAACTGGTTAGGATCCATGCACTCCAGCATCACAGGTTTGAGTTCTTTATCAATAACAAACCCCTCGGCAACTTTGGACAACGTGGAAGTTAGAGATACGGGCCTCAGATCTTTGTTGAAATCTTCGATAAAGGTGCCTTTTGGGACTAGTGGAAAGACCACCATGTAGACCTCAGTCAATTATCTTCTGTCTCATTCTTTTTCACTGCATAATTTGAAAGAAAAGCATAGACCATTTGGGTTTTTCCGATCAATAAGCTTCTTTGTGGTAAAATTGAAAAACTGTTAGCTAAGGTGCTAAGAATGCTTTATATTGTATCGTTTTGAAGCTTTAAAATGCACCGTTATTTCGGTTCAGATTCCTTGTATTTTTTTTCAAACGCAGAGCAAACCGATGTTTGTTTTCCTATTTTGTCTGCACCTTTGCACGGAACGAGCCGTAAATCTGTCACGTAATCCAGTATTGTAACCCAATCTGACTTCAAAAACCGTTCGTACAACATTCCTTATTGTGCTAGTAATATAAAAGTGTAAAATCATTAAGAGAGAAAGAGCGCACAGCCACTCATGAATAGAAAAAGCTAATCGCGCTAAGTGGCTGTGCCATGAGGAAGAGTAACTGGATATCAAAGTTGATAAAAAATATTTAAACTGAAAAAAAAAAAATAATAAGTTGAAAAAATATATATATATATTTAGGCTGTAATAAATAAACTAATACACAGACGAACAAACAAAGAAGCAAGACAAAACAACGGCTGTACACACAATTAAACTGCATATAAAGCACACCAATCAATATTTGGAGATCACAGATTCCTTTAACAGCTTTTTAAAGCAAGAACGACTCGCTGATTTTATATCTTCTTCAATAGCATTCCAGAGTTTCGCCCCACTGAAATGGATATTAAATTTTCCATAATTAGTTCTGGCTTTCGGTAAATAATAAGACTTCTTAGAGGCCAGTCTGGTTGCATATAGTGGTGTACTTTATTAATGCTTTTCAAGAAATAATTTAAAGTACTTGAAAGTCTATTAGAACAGTAGTCATGCATAAAGAGAGCACTGTCTAAATATATTAAATTCCTTAATTTAAGTAGCCACAGCTTGCGATAGAGGAGACAAGACTGAGGAAGAAAGGAAGAAAGGAAGAAAGGTTATTATACCAACCGCTTTTTTCTGTAAAGTAATAACAGGCTGTAGAGAAGTTGGATACGTATTCCCCCAGTAAATTAAGCTATAAGTTAAAAAAGGATAATGAAGTGTGTAGTATAACTAAATCTTCTGCTAAATCTTCTCCAGGTTTCATCTCAACTAATGTATTGGTGTATATTACTAAATTCAGTTGCCTTCGGTAAATACCCATGCCAGATGGAAAAGAACAACCAGTGATTTAGCTAGAGTTACCTTTTTCAAGACTAAATCCGTGCACAACACCACCACTTTTGAGAAGCAGAGTTGGCGCAGTGGTGAGAGCACTCGCTTCCCACCAATTTGGCCCAGGTTCGTTTCCCGGACCTGACACCATAAGTGGGTTGAGTTTGTGTTGGTTCTCTTCTCTGCTTCGA
>NC_090878.1:32225449-32232949 GCF_036669935.1 Montipora foliosa
CCAAGTAAACGAAATGTTATAAAACAACTTCTCAAAGTCTCAATCCTGTGTGGTACAAAGTCATTCGTCAAAACGTCTAACGAAACTTTTAAGAGGGTTTTCATAAGAGCTTTGTACGGAGGCGCCATATGATGATCCAATATGGCCGCCGGAAATCAATAAAAACGTTCGAAATTCGCTTCGCCAAGGAAAAGCGTTCTTTTCACTCATGATCTGGTACAGAAACGCATCAATACAATCTTTAAGACTTCAAACGTTGCAACTGTTGAATTTTTCTCCAACCAAAGAGCCACTACTTTCGTGTCAAGCGATTTCAGTTTACAGTGTCCCCACTTAGTGTTCCAGCGCTAGAACACTAGCCACAATAGCTTCAACACTTTCAATAAACTGCACTATTTCAAATGATCGAATCTACCCAACGGTCCTTCCAGTATAGAGCTGTCAGCTTATGGAATAGTTTAGATAAAGATCTTAAATTAAGTAAAAATCATGGAGTTTTTAAACGTAAATGTAAGCACATGTTATGGGACATTTAGGTATTTGATTCCTAGTTATTAATTTTTTCCTACTTATTATTTTTATTATTTATTATATTGATCATCGAAAGCCCCTCAGGGGAGTGTTCAATAAAGTCTTATCTTATCTTATCTGATCTCTGTTTCGCGTATATAACGGCAATGTTATAGTACATGTAGCACGTGAAACACCAAGATGCACTCATTTATGTGGCGGCATTAATCAACAGCGATGTAAAAACGTCCTATATTTTTCTCTAAACGCTTAAATTAAAAAAAAAAACGAACTCAGTGACCCCAATTTTATTGCTAGAAAGTGATGAGCAGAATTGTTGTTTAAAACAATTCTCTGGAGAGGGTTCATAGTTACCTTCACAATCGGCAAAATTTAAGGTAGCCCTGAATCTGCTCCACATATTTTTGTAAAAATGTTTATCTTTGCAGGTGGGGGGGGGGGGGGGGGGAGGGGGTCACCAAGTTTGTTTCTGAAACATAATTGTCTAAATAGAAAATATATGATGTTTTTTCATCGCTGTTTTGTTGCCACGGTGACGTAATACGTCAAATGAATAAATGCATCTTGTTAAGCAATTGTTGTTGTTTTATTTGGTACCAATACATTGCCGTTATATGAAAACGTGTTGTAGAATTAATCCTTTGAATAGAACTACCCCTCCAAAATGTTGAAACTAGTATAAGCCACCTTAAATAAATTTCCGTTCCTTCCCTTTCCTTTTCTACTGCCAAAGATTAAGACCATCATAAAACAAATTTATCAAGAGAGCCACCCAACTACTTAGTTCAAGTTGATGGCTCCTCAAACGTCATATGATTTTGGTAGAGTATTGCACCGACATCGCAGAGGTCATGGCTTGGAATCCCGTTGAAGCCCTCTGAATTTTTCACGCGTCTAAATAGAAAAAGTGACAATTGCTTTAAATTCCCAGCTAAGTGCAAGGATCGCTTCTATCTTTCGTCTATAACCCGCACTTTAAAGATGCAGTCATTCATTCGTTAATCATTCATCTACAACTCGTACATCGTTTCACTGTCACGCAACACAACGTTTTATATAAACCGTTAAAAGGCCACGAAAACGCAATGTTATAAAAGTTAGACTAATACATAAACAACAAAGTCTCAATCCTGTGTGGTACACCATTTTTTAAAGTCATTCGCCAAAATGTCTAACGCAAATTTTTTACACGATTTTTGTACGGAGGCGCCATGTGGTAGAGCAATATGGGCGCCCGAAATCAACAAACACGTTCGCAATTCGCTTCGCTATGAAAACGTGTTCTTTTCACTCATGAATTGGTACGAACATACGCATCAACACAATCTCTTAAGACTTGAAACGTTTCAACTGTTGAATGTTAAAAGAAGAGACATTTTCTCCAACCAAACAGCTACATGTACTATTTTGGCAATGTCATGGTACCATGTGAAACAACAAGAAGCCCTTACAAGATGCACTCATTTATGTGGCGGCAACAAAAGAGCGATGTAAAAAACACGCTATATTTTTCTTTAAACGCTTACATCTCAAAGAGGGTTCATACATGTACCTACCTTCACAACTAGAAAATTTTAAGGTATCCCCGAATCTGCTCCAGAGATTTCTTTTTTAACTTTGCGAAAAGTTTTATCTTCGCTTGCTAATCACTGTCCAGCTATAAAAAGAGGAGATCACCGAGTTTTTTTTGAAATATAACCGTCTAAATAAGAAATTTATGGTGTTTTTACATCGCTGTTTTGTTGCCACGGTGACTTATTGCGTCACATGCAGTTTGCATCTTGTTGAGAAATTCTTGTTGTTTTATTTGGTACCAAAACATTCCCGTTGCACGAAAAAGTGTTGTAGAATTTATCCTTTGAATAAGATAATAGACTCCTTTAAGCCACCTTATATAAAATTTCCGTTTCATCCCTTTAACTTTTCTTTTTTACCGCCAAAACAAAACAAAATGATCAAGAAAAGCCACCCAGCTCCTAGTTCAAGTTGTTGGCTCCTCAAACGTCATATGATTTTGGTAATGTGCAAGAAGAAGCTCCTCGCTGATCAACTCCTCCTGGCACAGCCAACAGCTGTGTTTTACTCCCTGGTTAGAAGCATGATCTTGCCAAGTGAAGGCGTAAGCAATCTCCACTTCATCTTGATTTGAAGTTGCAGAAACGTCTTGTGCTTTTTATGATTCCTGTCACTTTTTCGGTTCCGGAAAGATTTTCCTGTTGGCTTACGTTTTAGAACGTTTCTCTCCAGTGTGTACTTTTTCGTGTCTCCTCAAAGTCGCTGCTTGGCGAAAACACCTTCCACATTGTTTGCATTTAAAAAGCTTCTCTCCAGTATGTACTCTTTCGTGCACCCTAAATTCACTGCTTGGCTAAAACACCTTTCCACACTCTTTGCATTTAAAAGGTTTCTCTCCAGTGTGTACTCTTTCGTGTCTCCTCAAAGTCACTGCTTCGCTAAAACACTTTTCACATTGTTTGCATTTTAAGGCTTATCTCCAGTGTGGACTCTTTCATGTCCTCCTCAGATTCGTTGCTCGGCTAAAACACTTTCCACATTGTTTGCATTTAAAGGTTTCTCTCCACTGTGGACTCTTTGGTGCGTCCTTAAATTCACTGCTTGGCTAAACACTTTCCACATTGTTTGCATTTAAAAGGCTTCTCTCCAGTATGGACTCTTTTGTGCGTCCTTAAAGTCACTGCTTGGCTAAAACACTTTGCACATTCTTTGCATTTAAAAGGTTTCTCTCCAGTGTGTACTCTTTCGTGCGTCCTTAAATTCATGGCTTGACTAAAACACTTTCCACATTGTTTGCATTTAAAAGGTTTCTCTCCACTATGTACTCTTTCGTGCGCCGTTAAAGTCCACTGCTTGGCTAAAACACTTTTTACATTGTTTGCATTTAAAATGCTTCTCTCCACTGTGGACTCTTTGGTGCGTCCTTAAAGTCACTGCTTGGCTAAAACACTTTCCACATTGTTTGCACTTAAAAGGCTTCTCTCAGTATGTACTCTTTTGTGCGCCCTTAAATTCACTGCGTGGCTAAAGCACTTTCCACATTGTTTGCATTTAAAGGCTTCTCTCCAGTATGTACTCTTTGGTGTGCCCTTAAACCCACTGCTAGGCTAAAGCACTTTCCACATTGTTTGCATTTATAAGGCTTCTCTCCAGTATGTACTCTTTCGTGTCTCCTCAAAGTCACTGCTTCGCTAAAACACCTTCCGCATTGTTTTGCATTCATAAGGATTTCTCTCCAGTATGGACTCTTTCGTGTCTCCTCAATTCGCTGCTCCCGCTAAAACACTTTCCACATTGTATGCATTTAAAAGGCTTCTCTCCAGTATGTACTCTTTCGTGTGTCCTCAAATTCGATGCATCGCTAAATCACTTTCCACCTTGTTTGCATTTATATGGCTTCTCTCCAGTATGTACTCTTTTGTGCGAACTCAATTTTGCTGCATTCCTAAAACACTTTCCGCATTGTTTGCATTTATAAAGGCTGCTCTCCAGTGTGGACTCTCTCATGGGTCGCTACTGTTCCTGCTTCGCGAAAACACTCTACACCAGAATGGACTTCAATATCTCTCGTAAGACTTCGTTCATCATTGAGACAGTCTCTTCCTTCTATACATGTAGACCAAGAACCCCTGTTGACAGTGCGGGAAATTCGGTGGTTGACTGATCTTGACATCATTAACGATTGTGATCTCACGTAGCACTAAATAAAAAAGAAAAAAAGTCATTTCCACTTCAAAGAGGCAGCTTAGTCAATGACAAGTTATTGGCCAACATTTAAGCACAAAAAGAATTCATAGGAGGTTAATAAAAGGCAAGCAACAAGGTAAATACAATAGTGTAGGTACTTATAAAGCGCGTAACGAGAAAAAATTAAAGTTCTTGACCTAATTAGAGCTAAAGGAACAAGTAGACCTTTCTAAAAAAGCACAGTTAACGCGTGCATAGGTACCGCGTATTTCCAATAAAGACAGGAAAATATTTACAACAATGCGAAGCGTTGTCTTCAGCAATTTTTCCTCAGTCTTGTGATCAAGCTATTGGTGATGCTGTGGTGCAAATTTCATGACAAGAACCTTGCCATGTTACCAGTAACCTGTATACAGTCCTTTTAAAAATATTTCGCAAAATCTAAGATCTCTGCCCATGAAAACTTAACTTGAAGCGAAAAAAAGTAGTGCTTGTTAATCTCTATATGGTTTTGTACATAATTAATTTCGTCTATCGCTGCTATGAAGTGCTTTAGCTTATCTGGTCATTGTTGATAGCGTACTGTTACCTTAGCTTTGTTTTCCCAGTCTACATGTTACACAGGGCACCAAAAGCTAAAATAAATTCTCTTGACTTTTCTGCATAGGGAAGTATTGACTTCCAATTCTAAGGCCCTAGTATACCTTTATTTATTAGCTGCCCCTAAGTTTTGGGAAAATAAATTTTATCAAGCCTTCCTAGAATCATTTGCCAGGTGTTGGTGTGGAATGAGAAAAAGTAAAAGTTAAACCCCAGTTCACAAATAACATGACATGTTTTATTAAACTGGGTTTCTCAAAATGACCAATCCCAGTCACAGAAAAAGTGTAGGACATGCTTTTACATGGTAATTTCAATTCGGGCTTTGATCTGTGTTAAATGAAGGACGACAAATCAGTATATATGATTTTAAAAAGACCCAAAAAAACCAAGGTAAGGGTTCGGTGTGAACGGTGCAGGCATTAGTTCAAAAAAAAAGTTATTAAGTATGGCTCTTGGGGACGAATTTCAAGGAACATTTTAATCCTCTATTTTGTTTTTCTTTTCAGGGGAAAGAAAGGAAAAGGAAAGGAAACGGAACTTATTTAAGTGTCTTGTAAGATTTAGCGCTGGAGGCACCCAAATTGGTGACACTGTTAAAGTGAAATTAACATTTAACACAACAAGTCAAAAGGTTACGTTGATCGATTATTTTTAGATTCACTTCGTTTAGACGGATCCTCTAAAAAATGACTGGAAATTTGGATATGAACAATAAACAATAATCAATAAAATGAATAAAATTGAAAATAAAAAAAATATAAAAATTGATGACAACCAACCGCTAAAATGCTAGAGATTTGATATGAAAAACAATGCTTGAATGTCGATTCCGAATTGTTGAAAAAAATTGAAATTGGATGATGGAAGCGGTGTAATGATGACTCTGTTCTAGAACATGAACAATAAACGAATAATAAATCTCGGAAACGCCACACATAATCAAGATGCCATCACTTTGAAGCAAGTAAATGACGGTTTTGCAACTGTTTTACCGAAAACAATAAATATACAGACGAACAAACAAAAAAAAAGAAAAAATAAATACAGACGAAATAAATCAAGAAAAAAAAAATAAGAAATATGTAGACGAAAAATAGTGAAGAGTCATACAAATGGACACAAATGAGAAAAAAATGTGCTGAAATATGAGAAGGATGATGATGGGGAATTTACAGAAGATTATGGAATACAATGCCAAAAAAATCAATAAAAATTCACAACAAAAAAACAAAAAAGCATTTTCATTCAAGGTTCAAAAAGGCACAGATGGTTCCAGTCTGTTCAAAGGACGATTCGATTTTAATCTATTCAAACTGATACGTGACAATTATAGCGATATATATACTGTGTGTAGAAAATATATATTTTTGATGTGAGAAACGGTTTTGATGAGAGTTTAATTCATTTCAGGTTACTTTTGAAAAAAGAAACATGAACACTGATAGAACACAACAGTCAAAACCAACACAGATTATAAATATTATCGCTTTATCATGAACTTATCACCAGATGGTTCTTCACCAACTATCGAAAGACGGTTATATGTTCAAACTAACTGTTCAATCCACTTATGACAATAGAAGCCCAACTCTTTTACCATTGTATGTCCTGATAAAACGGTAAAAAGGCGAAGCAAAAAAACAACCTTGATTTCACAAATTTATGATTAAATTGGCTTATCAAATTGTAAACAATCAATTTCAAATGCATGTACCAATCAATATGAATGGTAATAAAATTTTAGGGTTATTTGATAAGATATTACCGTCTTACGCCTATGGAACCACTTCAGAATCATCACTGGGTTGTGATGATTTTTAATATTTCTAGAACAGTACATCTAACATTTACTAAAAAAATTTATATGATAAAAAAAAAAAATTTATCAAAAAAAAAAATTATCCATCAGAGTCGAATCACGATATTTTTTTTTATGGAGACGCTAGTGTATTTTTTATGACATAGATTTTTCAACAAGCAAAATACTTACTGTCAATATCAATCGATATTTTGAAAACATAACAAACATACGAACGAAAAATTTTGATGATGACGATGGGGATGGCGGGGATCTTATGGCGTATGTTTACATTACATTTTACATTATTACATTACTGATATAAAATATAATTAATAAAACATGAATATACATGCAACAGTATATGACATTGTATGTAAAAAAATTTAGATGTGAATTGATCTGAATTGACGACAATGGTGACAGAATTGAATACACCATTGACTATCACTCTGATGATGATTTTTTCAATATCAAGCTCAGCTAAATGATGTAAATGATGATGGACATGCTAAAACTGACAAAAATCTCGTCGTTGCTCATAAAAGGAAACCACCATCAAAAAAAAAAAAAACTCGATTCGATTTGAAGTTAGACAGATCGACTTTTAACATTTCGAACAGTCTACCTGGTATACCAGTGTTAGACAAAATCAGCATTGCATTAATTCCAGCTTTATCAGTAGTCACAGCCGATTCAAATGATAGAGTTAGTTCATGGATTGATGTGAATAATATCGATTTTTTCACAACAAACCAATTCAAAAAAGCCTCTTCTTCTGAGGGATTCATTGAAAAAAAAAACTTTTTTTTTACGTTTTGATGATAGTGATGACTATTTGGAAAAAAAAAAAATTTGATGTTTCT
>NC_090878.1:32242949-32247949 GCF_036669935.1 Montipora foliosa
CTATAGTTCGGTCAGTAAACCAGTTGAGTTTATGTACTTTGAGTCCTCACTTTTCAATTACCACTAGTACATCGTTTTCCCTGTCATGCAACGCAACGTTTTTATTCTGAACCGTTCAATGAAAAAGGCCAAGTAAACGAAATGTTATAAAACAACTTCTCAAAGTCTCAATCCTGTGTGGTACAAAGTCATTCGTCAAAACGTCTAACGAAACTTTTAAGGGTTTTCATAAGAGCTTTGTACGGAGGCGCCATATGATGATCCAATATGGCCGCCGGAAATCAATAAAAACGTTCGAAATTCGCTTCGCCAAGGAAAAGCGTTCTTTTCACTCATGATCTGGTACAGAAACGCATCAATACAATCTCTTAAGACTTCAAACGTTGCAACTGTTGAATTTTTCTCCAACCAAAGAGCCACTACTTTCGTGTCAAGCGATTTCAGTTTACAGTGTCCCCACTTAGTGTTCCAGCGCTAGAACACTAGCCACAATAGCTTCAACACTTTCAATAAACTGCACTATTTCAAATGATCGAATCTACCCAACGGTCCTTCCAGTATAGAGCTGTCAGCTTATGGAATAGTTTAGATAAAGATCTTAAATTAAGTAAAAATCATGGAGTTTTTAAACGTAAATGTAAGCACATGTTATGGGACATTTAGGTATTTGATTCCTAGTTATTAATTTTTTCCTACTTATTATTTTTTATATTTATTATATTGATCACCGAAAGCCCCTCAGGGGAGTGTTCAATAAAGTCTTATCTTATCTTATCTGATCTCTGTTTCGCGTATATAACGGCAATGTTATAGTACATGTAGCACGTGAAACACCAAGATGCACTCATTTAAGTGGCGGCATTAATCAACAGCGATGTAAAAACGTCCTATATTTTTCTCTAAACGCTTAAATTAAAAAAAAAACGAACTCAGTGACCCCAATTTTTATTGCTAGAAAGTGATGAGCAGAATTGTTGTTTAAAACAATTCTCTGGAGAGGGTTCATAGTTACCTTCACAATCGGAAAAATTTAAGGTAGCCCTGAATCTGCTCCACATATTTTTGTAAAAATGTTTATCTTTGCAGGGGGGGGGGGGGGGGGGGGGGGGTCACCAAGTTTGTTTCTGAAACATAATTGTCTAAATAGAAAATATATGATGTTTTTTCATCGCTGTTTTGTTGCCACGGTGACGTAATACGTCAAATGAATAAATGCATCTTGTTAAGCAATTCTTGTTGTTTTATTTGGTACCAATACATTGCCGTTATATGAAAACGTGTTGTAGAATTAATCCTTTGAATAGAACTACCCCTCCAAAATGTTGAAACTAGTATAAGCCACCTTAAATAAATTTCCGTTCCTTCCCTTTCCTTTTCTACTGCCAAAGATTAAGACCATCATAAAACAAATTTATCAAGAGAGCCACCCAACTACTTAGTTCAAGTTGATGGCTCCTCAAACGTCATATGATTTTGGTAGAGTATTGCATCGACATCGCAGAGGTCATGGCTTTGAATCCCGTTGAAGCCGTCTGAATTTTTCACGCGTCTAAATAGAAAAAGTGACAATTGCTTTAAATTCCCAGCTAAGTGCAAGGATCGCTTCTATCTTTCGTCTATAACCCGCACTTTAAATATACATTCATTCATTCGTTAATCATTCATCCTACCACTCGTACATCGTTTCACTGTCACGCAACACAACGTTTTTATTATAACCGTTAAAAGGCCACGAAAACGCAATGTTATAAAAGTTAGACTAATACATAAACAACAAAGTCTCAATCCTGTGTGGTACACCATTTTTTAAAGTCATTCGCCAAAATGTCTAACGCAAATTTTTTACACGATTTTTGTACGGAGGCGCCATGTGGTAGAGCAATATGGGCGCCCGAAATCAACAAACACGTTCGCAATTCGCTTCGCTATGAAAACGTGTTCTTTTCACTCATGAATTGGTACGAACATACGCATCAACACAATCTCTTAAGACTTGAAACGTTTCAACTGTTGAATGTGAAAAGAAGAGAAATTTTTCTCCAACCAAACAGCTACATGTACTATTTTGGCAATGTCATGGTACCATGTGAAACAACAAGAAGCGCTTAACAAGATGCACTCATTTATGTGGCGGCAACAAAACAGCGATGTAAAAACACGCTATATTTTTCTTTAAACGCTTACATCTCAAAGAGGGTTCATACATGTACCTACCTTCACAACTAGAAAATTTTAAGGTATCCCCGAATCTGCTCCAGAGATTTCTTTTTTAACTTTGCGAAAAGTTTTATCTTCGCTTGCTAATCACTGTCCAGCTATAAAAAGAGGAGATCACCGAGTTTGTTTTTGAAATATAACCGTCTAAATAAGAAATTTATGGTGTTTTTACATCGCTGTTTTGTTGCCACGGTGACTTATTGCGTCACATGCAGTTGCATCTTGTTGAGAAATTCTTGTTGTTTTATTTGGTACCAAAACATTCCCGTTGCACGAAAAAGTGTTGTAGAATTTATCCTTTGAATAAGATAATAGACTCCTTTAAGCCACCTTATATAAATTTCCGTTTCCTCCCTTTAACTTTTCTTTTTTACCGCCAAAACAAAACAAAATGATCAAGAAAGCCACCCAGCTCCTAGTTCAAGTTGTTGGCTCCTCAAACGTCATATGATTTTGGTAATGTGCAAGAAGAAGCTCCTCGCTGATCAACTCCTCCTGGCACAGCCAACAGCTGTGTTTTACTCCCTGGTTAGAAGCATGATCTTGCCAAGTGAAGGGGTAAGGAATCTCCACTTCATCTTGATTTGAAGTTGCAGAAACGTCTTGTGCTTTTTTATGATTCCTGTCACTTTTTCGGTTCCGGAAAGATTTTCCTGTTGGCTTACGTTTAGAACGTTTCTCTCCAGTGTGTACTTTTTCGTGTCTCCTCAAAGTCGCTGCTTGGCGAAAACACCTTCCACATTGTTTGCATTTAAAAAGCTTCTCTCCAGTATGTACTCTTTCGTGCACCCTTAAATTCACTGCTTGGCTAAAACACTTTCCACACTCTTTGCATTTAAAAGGTTTCTCTCCAGTGTGTACTCTTTCGTGCGCCCTTAAATTCATTGCTCGGCTAAAACACTTTCCACATTGTTTGCATTTAAAAGGCTTCTCTCCAGTATGTACTCTTTGGTGTGCTCTTAAACCCACTGCTAGGCTAAAGCACTTTCCACATTGTTTGCATTTATAAGGCTTATCTCCAGTGTGGACTCTTTCATGTCTCCTCAGATTCGTTGCTCGGCTAAAACACTTTCCACATTGTTTGCATTTAAAAGGTTTCTCTCCACTGTGGACTCTTTGGTGCGTCCTTAAATTCACTGCTTGGCTAAAACACTTTCCACATTGTTTGCATTTAAAAGGCTTCTCTCCAGTATGTACTCTTTTGTGCGCCCTTAAAGTCACTGCTTGGCTAAAACACTTTTCACATTCTTTGCATTTAAAAGGTTTCTCTCCAGTGTGTACTCTTTCGTGCGTCCTTAAATTCATTGCTTGACTAAAACACTTTCCACATTGTTTGCATTTAAAAGGTTTCTCTCCACTATGTACTCTTTCGTGCGCCGTTAAAGTCACTGCTTGGCTAAAACACTTTTTACATTGTTTGCATTTAAAAGGCTTCTCTCCACTGTGGACTCTTTGGTGCGTCCTTAAAGTCACTGCTTGGCTAAAACACTTTCCACATTGTTTGCATTTAAAAGGCTTCTCTCCAGTATGTACTCTTTTGTGCGCCCTTAAATTCACTGCTTGGCTAAAGCACTTTCCACATTGTTTGCATTTAAAAGGCTTCTCTCCAGTATGTACTCTTTGGTGTGCCCTTAAACCCACTGCTAGGCTAAAGCACTTTCCACATTGTTTGCATTTATAAGGCTTCTCTCCAGTATGTACTCTTTCGTGTCTCCTCAAAGTCACTGCTTCGCTAAAACACCTTCCGCATTGTTTGCATTCATAAGGCTTCTCTCCAGTATGGACTCTTTCGTGTCTCCTCAAATTCGCTGCTCCGCTAAAACACTTTCCACATTGTATGCATTTAAAAGGCTTCTCTCCAGTATGTACTCTTTCGTGTTTCCTCAAATTCGATGCATCGCTAAAACACTTTCCACGTGGTTTGCATTTATATGGCTTCTCTCCAGTATGTACTCTTTTGTGCGAACTCAATTTTGCTGCATTCCTAAAACACTTTCCGCATTGTTTGCATTTATAAGGCTGCTCTCCAGTGTGGACTCTCTCATGTGTCGCTACTGTTCCTGCTTCGCGAAAACACTCTACACCAGAATGGACTTCAATATCTCTCGTAAGACTTCGTTCATCATTGAGACAGTTTCTTCCTTCTATACCTGTAGACCAAGAACCCCTGTTGACAGTGCGGGAAATTCGGTGGTTGACTGATCTTGACATCATTAACGATTGTGATCTCACGTAGCACTAAAATAAAAAAGAAAAAGAAG
The DNA here is from genome assembly GCF_036669935.1 of Montipora foliosa. Lineage (NCBI taxonomy): Eukaryota > Metazoa > Cnidaria > Anthozoa > Scleractinia > Acroporidae > Montipora > Montipora foliosa. The sequence goes on from NC_090878.1 coordinate 32,247,428, forward strand.
TCATTTCCACGTCAAAGAGGCAGCTTAGTCAAGGACAAGACATTGGCCAACATTTAACGCACAAAAAGAATTCATAGGAGGTTAATAAAAAGGCAAGCAACAAGGTAAATACAATAGTGTAGGTACTTATAAAGCGCGTAACGAGAAAAAATTAAAGTTCTTGACCTAATTAGAGCTAAAGGAACAAGATAGACCTTCTAAAAAAGCACAGTTAACGCGTGCAAATAGGTACCGCGTATTTCCAATAAAGACAGGAAAATATTTGCAACAATGCGAAGCGTTGTCTTCAGCACTTTTTTCCTCAGTCTTGTGATCAAGCTATTGGTGATGCTGTGGTGCAAATTTCATGACAAGAACCTTGCCATGTTACCAGTAACCTGTATACAGTCCTTTTAAAATTATTTCGCAAAATCTAAGATCTCTGCCCATGAAAACTTAACTTGAAGCGAAAATAAAGTAGTGCTTGTTAATCTCTATATGGTTTTGTACATAATTAATTTTGGCTATCGCTGCTATGAAGTG
>NC_090878.1:32250449-32255449 GCF_036669935.1 Montipora foliosa
GTATGCCTTAAGGGGTTATGCTACGAATTTCTGTATATTAAAAGAAAATATCAGAGTTACCAGTATATGTAATTCTTTCTACTTGATGATCTCATCACCGTTTACACCTCCTGCTTAAGACACGTTGTGGACTGTTTCGTACTGGCAGTCCTTAGGTAAACACACTCAGTGTCTTCCACCATGGGAGGGAGTGGGAACCCCATCTCACAATATTACACAGAGGACTTATAGTACATCATTTGTAGAATTGGTTTCCATAAAACTTTCATTTAACTTTTTTGGAGAATGAAGCTGTGATCAACACTAGTGCAAACACACTTTGAAGTTGATCAACAGTCAATTGTAACTGTTCACTTTGAACTACAGTAATCCTTGCTTTACTAACTTTTAGTTTATATAATTTACCTTAATAATAGTTTGTTTAATACTTGTTGGTACATAATAAAAAACACATGCTCTGATTGGTTACTCAAACTTTGAATATCTTTTGTTATTAAAAACTGAACTATGGATATCAGATTTCCAGCATTTTCATTGGCTTGCCGAACACAGGCTGTCAGTTCATATACCTGCTCTACCTAATATGGTCAAGGAACATGTCAGCAATAAAGTGTTAACTATTCACCTCCACACAACTCGAGTGGGATTTGCGTCCAAAAATATTGTAATCGTTGCAGGCACAAATGAGTTAAAATCACCTTTATGTGGTATTATTTTCTCTCTGTTTTAGTATATACTGAAACAACTATTCACCACTAGTCACCAACACTCAGGTTATTAACAATTAGACCGGTAGCCCGCAAGGGCTACGGGTAAATAGCCAATGAGGCGAAGCCGAATAGGTTATTGACACATGGCCCTTGAGGGCGAAGGGTATAATTGTTTTAGTATCACCCAACTAGTCAGACAGAAAAGGCCATAACAAAGTTAGCAAATGCAAGTTGAAGAAAATAATATTCATTTGGGAATAAAACGAAAGAAAGCGCCACACCTTTCGCTACTCAAGGACTATTACTAATAGTCCTCTAGTAGTGTAGCCAATCAAAGTGCAGGATTTGCATTAGTCCACTAGTTGGGTGATACTAATTGTTAATATTATTGTTTCGCTGGATGCGTCTTCTTTTCTGAGGTAAAATAACTTCAGTTTTTCTGCTGACCACTAGCCATTCAAACCCATGGCCAACTCTACTGATGTGTTCACTTTATTTGAACGACTCAGCATACTGTAGATGTTATTGATATAAAAATAATTTGCGGAGTATTGAAATAACACTGATAAGCAGTATTTAAGTCTAAGTACTGATAAAGGTACTTGTCGCAATCATTGAAGAATGCTACCCGTTTTAAAATGAGCCCGCAGTCTGAAAGTGTCAGGCACTGGTCACGGAGATGGATTCAAGACGGCTTATATCGACTATTTGTAGCGGTCTAAACAAAGACAGCATTGCAGGCATAGAATATTTAGCGAATATCGACACGAAACTGAAAAAATTATCGGACTCCAGCCGGACACGGTGCATTTTCAAACATTCTATCATGTCTTGCTGCAAGACATTTAGCTGCATCTAGACACCGCCATTTTCCGAGAAGGAGGAGACAGGCCCACAAATTTTTAGGAATACAGCTTCTTTCAAGAGACTGATCTCTCACGTAAAATGCAGTAAACAACGTTTTTACCTTTTGTAAGATAGCGCTCACAACAGCGCTCAACACTCCTCGACACACGCCACACAACACAGCTCACTCCTCTCCTCTTCTTTGCAATCTTGACCAGCGGACTTCACAGAAGGAAGACGGGTGTCATGTTTGCAATACTGAAATGAATACATGTAACGATGCAAAATACACGTCGCTTGGCAACGGGAGGAAGGACTCTGATTTTTCAGTTGTCCCTTCTCCTGTTGCCAAGCGACTTGAATGAAATGAATGTATATTTGAATAATTGTTTAAAAGAAAAAAGAAAAAAAACAAAACAGCAGTAGACTAGCAACCTTTTTGGCATGATTATGGTGCTCAATCAAAAATTCCATTAAAATTATTATACAATAATTATCGAGTTATAAGACTTTAAAAGGTTCGCAGTCTAATTTTTAAAAGTTCCAAGCTTCTAATTATTTTTCACCACTTCAAATTGTCAGGTAATATCATTTCCATAATATGGCAAAGAATAAAAAAAACTCATCGAAGGATAGTACAAATATTACATAATTTAAGCCCAAAATAGGACTATGTCTGCCTGTCATTAGACGTGATGTTGCCATGGTAACGACCATAATTCAAACATTAACACCCAAATATAAGCCTTATTATATCGGTACCCATACTGGTAAATCTCTACAGGGAAAACTTTAGGAGAAATTAACTATGTTTTCTTTTGTAACTCTTGCCCTGTAGTGAAAGTATTTGCAAATTCTCTAGGGAGCGACTTACAGCGACTAAAGGCCACTTAAAGCGACTTAAAGCGACTTAAGGTCCCAAAGTAGGCCTATTTCTCATTTAAACCGAAAAGTGTTGAAGATCAACAATCTGCTATTCAGGCATTAGAATCACGCGTAGCTGACATAAGAAGGTGGATGTTATGTGATAGACTTATGGTAAACGACGATAAAACAGAATTCCTCCTTGTCGACACAAAAAGTCAACTTGGAAAAAGTCAGCATGGATCATGTCTCTGATAAAAACACGTTCATGACACCTTCCACAACTGTACATAATCTCTGTGTAAGAACTTGTGAAACTCACAGATGACGTAACACATAGAAAAACAAATTAAAAGAGCAAAAAAACATCAAACAATAACCTAACCAGGCTACCACTAGCTAAGAAAGCAAAGAAAACGTTTCACAGGTTTATACACCGAGGTAAAGCCACCTTACTTGACTCTGTTCGCTCTAACGTACACTGGTGTGTTTGCTCCACGTTAGGTCATAGTAACACAAGAGTCGGCTTGAAAGTAATGTTTATGCAGTATTCGCATGGCTTCACATTTATCGCTGTTGAAACGTAGTTGCCATTTACTCGCCCAGATATCAAGATTAACCAGATCAGCTTGAAGGTAAGGGCCTAAGTGTTTGACAGTTGATCCCAAACGTCTTAATACATCTTCGTTTCTCATAACTCATAACATTTCTGCGAAAACAGCTTTAGAGCTAGCTTGGAGGTGTGAATTAAAAAATATGGATATAAACATGCTTCCTTTGCTATCAGGCAGAAAACGCGTGGATGTGTTCACATCTTTCCTCTTCTCAAGGTCACAAGGTGATCCCAAAAAGCTTAAGCCAGCGACGGCTGTCTTCACTTTATCGGTTGCGCGATCCACTCTTTTTCGAACCCATGCAGTGGCGGAGAAAATATTTTGCCATCGTAGGTCCTGCCAAGTTTGAGTTCAAAAGAGGATAATCAATGGCAACATGCTGTGTCCAAATGCGAACAAGCTATCGAAGTCATCACGAGTGAAAAGCTCAGGTCAATAACTTCTAAACCTTCGTAGCTATGATCGGCCATTGGTCGTAACCGTTCTCTATGTGTTTACGTTTGTCAGTCGGTTTGATGTTATCGTCGATGCCAGGAAATATATGAATGCCAATTTAATAGTCGTTAGTAGAATGAACAAATTTTCAGCCGGCAAAAATTCTTGGTAGACTTTCCAATCTGTTTTTCTTGCATGAATATAGATATATATATATATATATATATATATATATATATATATATATATATATATATATATATAGTAGAAAGGTGAGGCTAATGAAACCAACACATGATTCACTGTTACTCCGAGTTTCGTGCTTACGCACTCATCAGACAGTGATGAGTGCGTAAGCACGAAACTCGGAGTAACAGTGAATCATGTGTTGGTTTCATTAGCCTCACCTTTCTCCGATTTAGCTCTACACTTATGTGTATTGAGCACCATTTAACAGTGTTGGCAGCCTTATTATTATTATTAGTATTATTATTATTATTATATATATATATATATATATATATATATATATATATATATATATATATATATATAGATACGTAGACTTGAACTAGGTCAAAAACATTTATTTGCTACTCCGAGTTTCATGCTTCTCACGAAGCAATCATCAGGCAACTGCCAAAAAGAAGGAATACATGGTGTTTTACAGTGATTTTGAAAATAACGGTAGCAATTCACTATAGGCTGGGGTGCATAGCAACGGTTAAACAATACAAACTGTTTCCAGTGAGCTGCTAAAAATAAGCCTTAAATAATTACGCTATTGAGAAGGAATTTCTTTGCATGTCTGCAACTTGTTACAAGCTCATTTCTGTTGTTAAGGGTCGCCAAATCTGGTCTACAAATTATATAGTATTTCTCCCACAGACATAAATTACACTTCTTCGTTACATTTGAATAGGATCTCGCATGCCTAACAATCCGCCATTTAATGTGATAGTCGACTTTCTTGTCTTTCAAACCCCATACATATTTACTAAGTTCAGTGGAATTTCTGTAGCGTTCATTTCTAAAGGAACATGTGTGGTTTCTATAACGTGATTTGAATGATGTGTCGCAAAGACCGATGTAAGTTTGCTTTGACTGAGATGTTGTGACCTCTGCTTGATAGATGGTATTCCGCACGTTGCACTTTCCGTCTAGAGGGCAGGATCTTTTGTCACGGCAGTTGCAAGTGTTGATAGTTTGAGCGGGTGGATTTGATGACTTGTTAATGACGGCTTTATTTTGGTTGGAGATAATTGTTTTTACATTGCTCATGCAGCTATAACTAATTTTGAGAGTGTTCCGGTTGAAAATTCTGTGCAAAGGGTGTGATTTTGGGAAGTGCTTGCCGATTAGGGTGAGGAAACACTTTCCAACCTTTGTTTTGACGTTTTGGCTGTACGGAGGATTGAACCAGGTGATGTTTCTAGGCCTATTCTTGCGGTGTTTGGTTTCTGGAGTTGTTTTTCTGTAGGTTAGATTATATATGTAGCCGCTCTTGTTGAGTGCATCTTGGTAGGTTTCT
>NC_090878.1:32262949-32265449 GCF_036669935.1 Montipora foliosa
GCCACCAAAATTTACGAGGACAGACATCCGAGACAACTAGTGTACAGGAGATAGCTTGACTCGAGAGAAAGTGCAGCAAATCAGGAATAAGAATAATCGGGGGAAAGGCGTAAGGGTTTGCAAAAAGATCCCTTTTGGGCGAAGGACTTTGAGCAAAAACGTTGACACCCGAAGAACCAGGAACTGGGAAAGGAGAGAAAAAGGGAAGAGAAGAACCTGAAATGAAGCTCTGGACATTCGACGGGAGTGCCATTAAATCAACAGAGTGACCCGAAAGCCCGCCAAAAGCACTTTGAATTCTCGCCCAAACACTTGGCGATAATTTGGAATCTTGCAAAGAAAGAGTGCGAAAAGGAGGGTCAGCAACATTACACTTGGAGGGAATGTTAGAGTCAGAAATAACAGCAAGCAATCGCTTCAAAGAAGCAATCAGAGAGGGAGATTTAGCTCCTTGGCGGCGCCAAACTCTCAAGAGCACTTGACTGTCCGTGAACTCGTCAACCCAGCAGTTACTAACGGTAGAAGAAAACGACTTCAAGGCATTACACAAGGCGAGAATTTCCTTACAGTTAATACCGAGAGAAGAGGCCAGTAATCCCGAATGGCGACAGACTTTGCATCGGGATTAAGCACAGACTGCTCCCCACGCGAAAGCACTAGCATCAGAGCAGAGTACTATCTGACGATGAAATTCAGACCGCCAGGGAAGAAAAACCTCCATGGATTCTAAGAAGGTCCAGGAGGCAATTCCCGCTTTCAAAGGCCCAGACAGGGTAATGGACGGCAAGAACGAGTGGCCTTACTAATAGCTAAATTAATCTACACCTGGGACTGCCAAGGCAAAAGAAGTGCACTTCCCAGAAAGCCGTTGCAAGGTCTTAAGGTCAAGCGAGTCAGATCCAAGGACTATACGAATGAGGTCACAAAACTTCTGTTTTTTGTCCTGCGAAAGCAAAAAGGCCTGTTTAACAGAATCCACCATAAAACCCAAATAAGGAACATCTTGGCGAGGAAGAAGAATTGATTTACTAAGGCCAGGAAATATCGAAGCGCAACAAGGGTATAACAGACAATGAAGATCGCAGAGGAAGCCGACGCAAAAGAACGCTCCAAAATGGGGAGGTTCTCATAAACTGAAGATTGAAAAGGTATGCACAGTTCCCCGGTGTGTCGGTCGTCGATATATAACGAGCATGGAATAGAGTGAGATCAAAAATAATGTGAAGAAAAAAAGACCTGTTGAATGATAAATGTACGTCGATGCCTTCAAACCGAAAGGGATAGTATTGCTAAAAGAATACCAACCAGCCCATTGAAAACCGAAGAATGTGCGGCTGTCAGAAGTAAGTAACAAATGATCATAGCCAGACTTATCGTCACAAACAGATTGGTATGAATTCGCAGAAACGTAGCGAGGGAGGGCAGCGCGAGAATCGAGCTTAAAGGGAGAATCCTTGATCCAAAGATTTAAAAACCTGTTATCATTGCACAAACGTGGTTTTGATGGCTCGATGGTAAGGGGCATTACTAAGTGAGGCGGAGCAACCTCCCCAACTTTACCCCAGATAGAGATAGCTCCCGAAGCTAATCTGTTAACTATAGTATCGGACATAAACTTTACATAAGGCTTACATGAAACAGAATTTTGAAAAACCCCCTAAGGGGGAATTTCAGAGTCATAGAATCGTCCTTTAAATTGTCCTTTATAAGATTGAAAAAAGGAAAAAAAACGCTACTTTTATTCCTTATCCAATCTAGAACGAGTGCGGTTTGTTCATAGGGAGCGATGGCTGCAATATGCTCCCAAACCTCGGTGTGGTTATGAAGATTTCCTGCAGTAAAGCTCTCTGGATCACGGAAAGCCAGCATGGAAACATTGGCCAACTGTTGTCCCGCAGCCACAGCATCTACAAAGCTATGTTCAATATGCACATTGTTGGCTGTCAATCCCTGAGTCTTATCTAAACAATTCCCATCGACATCAATCCAACGTGGAAAGGTACGGTTTACAGTAAGAGGATGGAAGGCTTCAGTACATTCACAATCCGGAAAGGAAGGATGAATGCGCAGTCGCTTGGGGAAAGGCTAAAGGGAACGAAGTCAAAAATAAGGTGAAGAAAACGCTTGGGAACAAAAAGGAGGGTATACAAAATAAAGGTAGACAAATATAGGCAGTAAAGAAATTTAATTATCGCAAATTGTAACATTAAAAGGACAAAAATCCTTGAACGTAAGCAACAATATCAAATAACGAAAGTCATAAGCTTGGACCTTGGCTTTGGCCAGGGCGCTGGCCGGAACCAAAACGAAATGGCCTGGAGTATGGAAAAAAGCGGGAGCCGGAACCAAATCTGCTTTGATATCCTTGCTGGCGCTTACGGAGAGCACATGGAGGCAACATGACCCAGGATTCCACAGTGGAAACAAACCACTCTTGAAGAACGAGGGCTGCGAGCGGAGGGTGCATTGGAAGAGGAAGCAGATGCGTTGCTCTTAAATG
>NC_090878.1:32275449-32282949 GCF_036669935.1 Montipora foliosa
CAGCCACTATCTTCCACGCAAGGCGAAATTCGGAAAACAAAAATGCTGTATTTCTCAAAAACGAGCATTTGAATTGATTTGCGTTAATTTGTTGATTTCAGTTTACAGTGTCCCCAATGAGTGCTCCAGTGCTAGAAGATTGGACACTTACGGAGACTCAAAATAATTGCAACACTTTCAATAAAGAAAACAAAACACCCTATATTTTTCTTTGAACGCTTACATTTCAAAAACCAACTCGGTGACCCCCAATTGTTATTTCTGGAAAGTGATGAGCAGAATAACACAAAACGTTGTCAAAGTTAAAAACAATTCTCTGGAAACGGTTCATAGCTACCTTCACAATTGCAAAATTTTAAGGTAGCCCCGAATCTGCTTGAGAGAGTTTTTTTAACCCTTGCGAAAAGTCTTATCGTGGCTTGCTAATCACTCTCCAGCTACAAAAAGAGTAGATCAACGAGTTTGTTTTTGAAATGTAACCGTCTAAATATATGGCGTTTTACATCGCTGTTTAGTTGCTACGATGACTTATTGCGTCACATGAATATGTGAATCTTGTTGATTTATTTGGTACCAATACATTGCTGCCGTTACATGAAAAACTGTTGTAGAATTAATCCTTTGAATAGAACTACCCCTCCAAAATGTTGAAACTCGTTTAACTGAATTAAGACACCTTAAATAAATTTCCGTTTCTTTCCTTTCCTTTTCTTTTTTACTGCCAAAGAATTAAGACCATTGCAAAACAAAATGATCAAGAAAGCCACCCAACTACTAGTTCAAGTTGTTGGCTCCTCAAACGTCATATGATTTTGGTAATGTGCAAGAAGAAGCTCCTCGCTGCTCAACTCTTCTTGGCAAAGCCAACAGCTGTGTTTTACACCCTGGTTCGAACTATGATCTTGCCAAGTGCAGGGGTAATGAATCTCCACTTCATCTTGATTTGAAGTTGCAGAAACGTCTTGTGGTTTTTTGTGTTTCCTGTCACTTTTTCGGTTCCGGAAAGACCTTCCTGTTGGCTTACGTTTAGAATGCTTCTCTCCAGTATGTACTCTTTCGTGTCTCCTCAAATGAAATGCTTGGCTAAAACACTTTCCACATTGTTTGCAATTAAAAGGCTTCTCTCCAGTATGTACTCTTTCGTGTTTCCTCCAATTCGTTGCTTGGCTAAAACACTTTCCACATTGTTTGCAATTAAAAGGCTTCTCTCCAGTATGTACTCTTTCGTGCGCCCTTAAACTCGTTTCTTGGCTAAAACACTTTCCACACTGTTTGCATTTAAAAGGTTTCTCTCCAGTATGTACTCTTTCGTGCCTCCTCAAATTCGCTGCTTCGCCAAAAAACTTTGCACATTGTTCGCATTTATAAGGCTTCTCTCCAGTATGGACTCTTTCGTGCGCCTTTAAAATCACTGCTCGGCTAAAACACTTTCCACACTGTTTGCATTTAAAAGGTTTCTCTCCAGTATGTACTCTTTCGTGCCTCCTCAAATTCGCTGCTTCGCTAAAAAACTTTCCACATTGTTCGCATTTATAAGGCTTCTCTCCAGTATGTACTCTTTGGTGTTTCCTGAAATTCGATGCATCGCTAAAAAACTTTCCACATTGTTTGCATTTAGATGGCTTCTCTCCAGTGTGGAATATTTCATGTGTCCTTAAATCACCTGCTTTTCGAAAACACTTTCCACATTGTTTGCATTTATAAGGCTTCTCTCCAGTATGTACTCTTTCGTGTCTCCTCAAATTCCCTGCTTGGCTAAAACACTTTCCACATTGTTTGCATTTATATGGCTTCTCTCCAGTATGTACTCTTTTGTGTGAACTCAATTTTGCTGCATTCCTAAAACACTTTCCACATTGTTTGCATTTATAAGGCTGCTCTCTAGCGTGGACTCTCTCATGTGTCTCCAATGTTCCTGCTTCGCGAAAACACTCAACACCAGTATGGACTTCTATATCTCTCGTAAGGTTTCGTTCTTCATTGAGAGAGTTTCTTCTTTCTATACATGTAGACCAAGAACCCCTGTTGGCAGTGCGGGAGTTTCTGTGGTTAACTGATCTTGACATCATTAACAGATTGTGATCTCAAGTAGCACTAAAATACAAAAGAAAGACAAGTCATTTCTACGTTAAAGTGGCAGCTTAGTCAAGGACAAGTCATTGGCCATCTTTTAACTTACAAAAACAATTCATTGGAATTTCAGAAAAAGGCAAGCAACAAGGTAAATACAATAGTGTAGGTACTCTGAAAGCGCGTGACCAGAAAAAATAAAAGTTCTTAACCTAATAAGAGCTAAAGGAACAAGATAGACCTTCTTAAAAAATAGAGTTAACACGTGCATGTAGGTACCGGGTATTTCCAATAAAGACGGGGAAATATTTACAGCAATGCGAAGCGTTGTCTCCAGCAATTTTTTGCCTCAGTCTTGTGATCAAGCTATTGTTTCCTGCTAGGATAGGTCTCTTTCCTTTTTGCTTTCGCTGGGCTGGCGAGTACGGGAAAAGAGAACTCTGCTAGCAGGGAAAAGCTACATGTATTGCTGATGCTATGGTGTAAATTTCATGACAACAACCTTGCCGTGCTATCAGTAACCTGCATAAAGTCCTTTTAAAATCATTTAGCAAAACCTAAAATCTCTCTCCATGAAAACTTAACCTGAAGCGAAAATAAAGTAGTCCTTATTAATCTCTGTATGTTTTTGCACATAATTAATTTGGGCTATTGCTAATATGATGTTTTGTAGCTTATCTGGTCATTGTTAATAGCGTAGTTGTTACTTTAGCTTTGTTTTCCCAGTCTGCATGTTACACAGGGCACCAAAAGCAAAATTAAGTTCTCTTGACCTTTCTGCATAGGGCAGTATGAGGGTGTGAATGGGGTTAACCGACTAGTGACAAAGGGCTAGAAAATATTACTGACTACCGACAAAACGAGGGGAAAATTACCGACTAGCGACAAAAAAATTAACTGGGATTTACCGACAACCGACAAAGGTCGAAAATTTTAACCCACAACCGAAAAAGTAATAAAATTTTAACCGACAACCGACATGTGGACCCCCCCCCATTCAGATCCTCCAGTATTGACTTCGAATTCTAAGGCCCCTACTATAGCTTTATTTATTAACTGGCCCCAAGTTTTTGAAAATTTTTATCAAGCTTAAGACTTCCTAGAATCATTTGCCAGGTGTTGGTATGGAATCAGAAAAAGATAAAGTTATACTCCATTCACACCAACATGACATGTTTAATTGACCTGGGTTTTACAAAATGAAAATCAGGCACCAAAAAATTGTAGGACTGGCTTTTAAATGAAATTCTGGTAATTTTCAATTCACGCTTTGATCTGTGCTAAATGAGAAGTCAACAAATCAGTATACATGATTTAAAAAGACAAAACATGGTTAGGGTTCGGTGTGAACGGGGCATTAGTTAAAAGAAATTTATTAAGTTTTGGCTCATGGGGGAGAATTTCAAGCATTTTAATCCTTTATTTGTTTTTAATTATGAATTCTATATATTGTAATATTGTTAGGGTTTCAATTTTTATATACCTCCTATTCATTTATTATTATTAGATTGTTAATTTACAATTTTACTACTGTGATGCGCTTTTGATCATATTCAGATGTAAAAAGTGCAATATAAGAATTAAACATTATTATTATTATTATTATTATTATTATTATTATTATTATTATTATTACATCCTCTCTCAGGTATCAATATTTACAATCAATCACCAGGCTCTAACTGCTTGGAATGATGTATTAAATTATTTTATTTGAAAAGTAAAGTATCAAAGAAAATTCAAAAATTTATTTTGAGCCTAACAGATAGATAGTTTTTTTCCTGGATATAAAATTATTATAACCAGCTTGGCGCTATGCACCTTGTTGTTTATCTATCACTTCAATAATTATTGTTAACTATTCACCTCAAAGGAACTGCACCCAAAAATATTGTCATCGTTGCAGGCACAAAAGAGTTAAAAATCAACTTTATATTGTATATCATCTCACTGTTTTAATATATACTAAAACATTACTATTCAACAATAGTCATCAATACTGAGGTGAACAGTGGTTAATATTATTATTTTGCTGGATGTGTCTACTTTTCTGAGGTAAATACTTTCAGTTTTTATGCTGACCCATTCCAACCCCTGGTCAAAGCTCTGCTGATGTGTTTAAATGTTTTTTTTTTTTTTTAATAACTTGCGGAGTATTGAAATAACACTGATTAAAAGTATTTAAGTCTAAGTACTGATAAAGGTACAGTGTACTTGTCACAATCATTGAAGAATGCTATGAACCGTTTTCAAATGAGCCAGCAGTCTGCAAGTGTCAGACACGGTCAAAGAAATGGATTCAAGACGGCTAAAATCGACTACTTTTTAGCGGTCCAAACAAAGTCAGCATTGCAGACATCGAGTATTTCGCGAAGATCGACACGAAACTGAGAAAATTATCGGACTTTAGACGGACACGGTGTATTTTCAAAAATTCTATCATGTCTGGCTTCAAGACATCTAGACAAAGCCATTTTCCGAGAAGGAGGAGACAGGCCCACAAAGTTTTAGCAATACAACACTTTTCAAGAGACTGATCTCTCACTTAAAATGCAGTAAACAACTTTCTTACCTTCTGTAAGAGCGCACAACAATCCTCGACACACTCCTCTTCTTTGCAATCTTGACCAGCGGACTTCAAAAAAAGAACACGGTGTCATGTTTGCAATATTGAATAAATACATGGAATGATGGTAATGTGGAAGGATAGGAATACAAGTCGCTTGGCAACTGGCGAAACGACTCCGATTTTTCAGTTGTCCCTTCGCCCGTTGCCAAAGCGACTTGAATGAAATGAATATTTTAAAGTGCAGGTTATAGACGAATGAGAGAACTGAGTGATCCTCGCATTTAGTTACACAATCCTTCCGCCATAGACACCTAAAAAATTCTAGCCTGGGTTGTTCAAAAGGTGGATAACGCTATCCATCGGTTAAATCGCTATCCAGCGAATAAACACTAGCAAAAACCAATTGAGTCATAGTGGATAGCGCTATCCACCCTTCGAACAACTCAGTAATAGGTGTTACCCTCTTTAAATAAAGGTTATTATTATTATTATTATTTAGGCCAGGTGGCTCAACGGCATTCGAACTCATGGCTAGCCACTATTCATTCCCATTGATATCATGCCATAGAAAATACAGCCGATCAGAATGCCGGGAAGCCCTTGTATATTCGTCATTATTATCCCACTATTGCGCAATTTACCATGATTGGTCAAGAGAATGCGCAAAATACGAGACGGTAATACACTGTAGTGTCACGGTTTGACCGGTTTAGAACAGAGCAAATACGGACAGAACGGGAGTTTTTCAATGAAAGAAATTGTTTTCAACAAGATTCAAAGCCTGAGAATTTAGCTTGTCATCACTTGTCACTCTTCATTCATTCATTTATTTTATCCAATCAAAGAAAGGACATTTCCGTGGCTTTTTGTGCTGTTTACATCGTTCGCACGCGCCCTGAAGGACAGTGATGCTTTTCCTTAAAACACTCTAACGAAATAAAATTGATGCAAAACGACACTTTTTTTTATGGAATAATAAATCTCTTATTCCATGGTTTAACTTATAATACTCGCGAACATTTTGCTTATTGTTCGTATTTTTCCTCGATCCCGCGGAGCTCGTTAAAATACTACGCAACTCGGAAAATATCCACGCGTATTATATGTTAAACCATCGAATAAGAGTGTATGTATTCCAACGAACCTTCCCATCGATCAGTGCAATTTGGCGGTAGCTAGCACACCCATGCAACCTTCCCACCGTGCCATTCTGGCCACTACATTTTTTTATCTCATGGAATAAAATAGTTATGCAACGCTTTCGAGTGTTAAAACAGTGTACATAACAGGTGGCTCCAATGGGATTCGAACCCACGACCAGCTACCATTCACATTTATAAGAATAAATGTGAGAAGGAAGCCTCAAGGCTGTCCTCATAAGAACTGAAACCCCTTTTAAAAAGTGCGCTATTACAGAATAACTATCATAATGCACATTATTCGAAAATATACTAAAATTATCCAACAATAATTATTGAGTTATAAACCTCTCAAAGTTGTCAGTGTAACTTTTAAAAGTTCCAAACTACCTGCTTCCAAAATATTTATGGGTAAGCTACTCCACGAGCTGACTATCCGCATGAAAAAATAAGGAATGTTTACAACATTTTTCATTCAGCGCCATTTCCCTCATGTTCATACTTATGCTCACAACACTTAATTGTATTTCATGGGCCTACTCTGGGAGCATAATTAAGTTGCCGTAATTTAAGGCGACTTAACCCAACTTAAGAAAAAAGATGTCCAAAATATCACCCATTATTTTTTTTTTTGGAAATCAACCAACAGACAATTATATTAAGATGCCTCGGTTGATCTGCAACTACTTTGTTAACTCGTTCTCAACTGTTTTAGGCTAACTTTAAGATATGTTGTGTTTATTGAATTAGGGTGACTTAAGGAGGTTCCCTAGAGTTTTAGGGCCGCATAAAAGCTGAACACTAGTATGGCGCTTAATGCCTAAATCGTGCGGGTTTTTCTGATTTTTGTGACGTCTGCGTGACCAAATCTGTAAAGCTAACTGCTAATTTTCTCGCGTTCCCTTCGGTAAAATGCTTTTAAAGTTGGCTCAGTTCTAACCACGTACAGTTCCTATCAAATACCCCGTTTTTGTTAAAATCTGTCAGAGCTAATCAAATATATTAAGAAAATGACAAATTACAGAATATTGACAAAATTGTCTGAACGACCTTGACTTTTCACCACTTCAAAATGTCAGGTAATATCATTTCCTTAATATGGCAATTTCACCGGTTAAGGAATTTACGCCGAAAGTAGGAATATGTCTGCCTGATAAGACGTGATGTTGCCATGGTAACAGCAATAATCCAAACATTAACACCCAAAAAATAAGCCTTATTATATTGGTACTCACACTAGTAAACCTCTACAGGGAATATTTTAAGAGAAATTAACTAGGTTTTCTTTGGTAACTCGTGCCCTGTAGTGAGGGTATACGCATATTCTCTAGGGAGCCACCTTTAGGCGACTTACAGCGAGTTAAGGCGACTTGAAGCGACTTTAAACGCCTTCAGGTCCAAAAGTAGGCCTATTTCTTATTCAAACCGAAAAGTGTTGAAGATCATCAATCTGCTATTCAGGCATTAGAATCACGCGTAGCTGACATAAGAAGGTGGATGTTATGTGATAGACTTATGGTAAACGACGATAAAACAGAATTCCTCCTTGTCGACACAAAAAGTCAACTTGGAAAAAGTCAGCATGGATCATGTCTCTGATAGAAAAACGTTCATTACACCCTTCACAGCTGTACATAATCTTGGTGTTTGGCTTCATTCAAACCTATCCATGTCTGTTCACGTTTCAAAGATTTGGTCAGCAGCACTCTACTACTTGTACAA
>NC_090878.1:32287949-32300449 GCF_036669935.1 Montipora foliosa
GGGAACGCATTTATTCTCTGTGACTCTGAGTTTCGCCCTAAGCGCTCTTCAGACCGAACTTCTGTCTGACGACAAAATTACATGTTCAGGCTGGCTGAGTTTTTTCGAAAGAAGGAGAATCCTTGTATTTCATCAGTACTTAAAGTCAAGGACCGCCATTGTATAAGTGAACTGACATAACATAACGGTATCCACAGGATTGATTCAGAAATGAACATTCGAATTCGAGCTTCCGAGATTTAAATGGAATCTTGAAGGTTATTCTGAAGCTTGCTAAGACAAACGCACAATAAATGAACAATATTAGCCCCTTTTCCGAGTTGTTGTTGTTGTTGTTGTTGTTGTTTTAGTTTATTTGCATATCCGAGCTGCCGTTTGCCTCAGTTTCAAAGCGAATCCTGGTGCTGAACCGTCCAAATAGAAACTAGACGCTCGGTGAACTTAAACTGGGTTACTTGTGGTACACGTTACACAAAACAGAGAGCTCTGAGTTGGGTGGTATTGAAGGCGCTGAAACTGAATGTTCCCAGGAGTAATGCCGTACGTAAAAAAATTGAAAAAAGAAAAAAAGCCTAGGAATCCAATAGATACTCCTGGTAACTCCTACAATGGAAGAAGCAGGCTAGGGGATCCACAGGCGACCCAAACATATAATTTGAATGCTGTAACGGTTTGTAGGGTTTATTTGCAGAAAAAAAAGTCGGCTAATCCTAGTTTACAGCGATGAAAATTAATAAAAGAAACTTACTATAACTTCACCTTGTATCCTTGTGTCGATTTGAGGCGCTCTGGGCTAGTTTTGAAATTTGCTCCTATCCTTCTTTCAAAGAAGACAAGGCTGGAAACTCGCAACCTCTGAAGCTACTGATCAGTCCACGATCTTGGACGATTTAATTCCAAAAATCGGCTAGATTCGGCCTTTTGTCCACTCTCACAAAGGGTATAGGATTAAGGCCCAGAGTCCCAAAAAAATCTCCACATGCTTAAAGAACAAGCCATTTTTCACGAAGAACCCGCCGCTTTCTCCAGCCTGAAGAAGCGTTAGCTTTTGGGACAGGACAAGTCTGTTGGTCTGGTGAACCGAACTCAACGAGTCGTCCTCAGCTGAAAGCAAGGGAAGATACCCATTTACAACCAGTCTATTCCTAGCAGATAATAGCTTTCGAGTGCTAACGATGCGATGTGTTGATCAAGTTCAGAACATTGCTCTCAGGTTTGCAGAGAAACGGATCAAATTGTCATTATTGTTATTATTAACTCCGCTTTTAATATATCTTCGTTATTACAAATAAACAGTTTTGACTGCCGGTCATTTAGTGTTTTTGAGGCCATTTTCATAACAAGGACCTGAAAGAAGTTAGTTCTTTTCCTCATAAGTTACAATGTTTAGCTGTAATAACAAAGATTGATAAAAGCGAAGCTGCAAACCTGAGAGGAATGTTCTCAAGGTGATCAACACATCGCATTGTTAGCACTCAAAAGCGATTATCTGTTAGGAATAAACCGGTCATAAATGGATTTTTTCCCTTGCTTCTCAGCTTCGAAACAAGGCAGAACAGCGGGGAGCATATAATATTTTCTCCATAGTAATATTTGCATGTTTACACGTATTTGAGCAACGCAATTGGCTTTTCTAGACAAAGGGTTTAGACGTCAAAAGGTCGTATGGAAGTGAGAAATATCCAGATAGACCGAACTTTGATCTTTGATCCCTATCACTAGACCAACAGTCGAGTCCTGTCCCAAAAGCGACCTGTAACGCTTCTTCGAGCTGGAGAAGACGACGGGTACTTCGTGAAAACTGGCTTGTTCTTTAAGCATGTGGAGATTATTTTGGGACTCCGGGCCTTTATGCTATATCGTTTGTTATCGATATATATATCGTTATCACGTGAGAGTGGACAAAAGGCCAAATCAAGCCGATTGTTGGGAATAAATCGTCCTCGATCGTGGAGTGATCAGTGGCTTCAGAGGTTGTCCACACACAGTTAAAACTGTTGTTGGCGGCATTGATTCCAATCAAAACCAGTACACTGATACTTTACAAGTTTGTATAATAGTACTTAAAACATTTAATCCTTTTTCTTTTATCAATACCGGGATATGGCATTGCGTGCAACGAAAACACAAAAACTCGTTTTCGGTCACGCATACAATTCTATATTACATATTTATCCATTAGTCTGTCGCGTAGTCGTCTGCGGTGTAGTGGTATTGCCTCTTAATGAGGAGATACCGAGTACAAATCCTATCAGGGCTGTGTCTATGGGGCAAAAACATCTTTTACATGCGTAGCCAAATCGTGACCCCCCCCCCCCCCCCCCTTCCCCCAAAGTCCAAAAATGGACCCTAGACCTATATTTTGTTCTTCGAAAAGTAATGAAACGGAAATTCATAGCTGACTACCGTGATATATCAAGGAAATATCCACGGTCCACGGGAATTCAAAATATCGAGAAGACAGTGGTACTCAGAATTTCAAAACAACTGGTCACGCGTGACATAGTTTGACCGTAAGAATGTAAACAACAACAACGGTACGGATTTTTATAAGCTTGTCAATCATTTGAAAATTGTGATTCTTAGTGCGAAGTCTGAAGGACGGAGAACTATTAGGTCTAGAATGGGGTATGATACCTCAAGTAAGCAACATAATATATCCTGATCAAGATCGTCAAATGTCAATATTTCAAAGGGTCGGATACAATTTGATGCCTTACTTTAGGCAAAAGAGGTTGGAAATTCTTCCATTTCTTTGTTAGACTACGCGTAGTGGTGGGTAAGTATCTCCAAATATTTCACCTAGGGGCGGGTGAGTCAACTGGCCTTTTGAGAACAAACTGGGAAATGTCGCTGACCTGCTTCCTTAAAGATAATTTGAATTTGTGGTCGAGACGAGGAGAAAAGGGTAAGTCACGTGTCAAGTTCTTAGATCTCGAACTTTCCTTTACCATTCATCCGCCATTTTGATGTCGCTTTGCTGTGGAAGTTCAAATTGTACGGACGCTTTTTATCGCGCTCACCCGCCTATCACACACATAAAAGAGTTATCAATACACAATCGAACAAAGCACCTTTCGCGATAGACAGAGATCCACTCTAATTTGTTCTTGAGCGCTTCCGTTTTGGCAGGATTCTTGTCCGTCACAAAAAAAATACTCAATAGCACTCTCATTTTGAAACAAAGTTGCGGTACCTGTTTTGAACGACTGCTGCTTCTGAGTGATCATTTGCGAAGTAAGATTTACATTGAAGACTGAATATTTGGTACGTTAAATTTGTGCTTAAATGTAATTATGGTTACACTAATGCAATATAGAGCTTCAGTGGGGCTGCACAACATTTTGTGCAAGGTAAAAAATTGTCGCTGCGTATGAAAAGGAAGTTTTGGTCTATTTTGTTGCTTCTATTTTATCTGGAGGGAATTTACCTGCATACTTTAAAACAACAACAAGCACATTTATTGCAACTAAATTACTATGTGAGCCCTTGGTTTACTCAAATGTGCCTTTGTCGCTTTTATTTTCGGACGTGTTTAAAACATGAAATGGCAAAATGAAGAAATGGCGAAATGACCAAATAGCTTAACAGGGAAAAGGCAAAATCAATCCACATATGTTAGCACAGGTTCCCCAAACTGACGCAAATTAATCACTGAATCGGTGAAAACAACTGCACTTGAAAGTAAAAAATATGAGCGAAATTTTAAATAAAAACGTCTTACCTCGTTTTATGGTGAGGCTTCTTGCCTTCGATGTGGTTTTTGTAAGGCTTTATGCAATTTTTAGCAAGTTTATGGTCGTTTTCAGCGTCGGTGTTTTGCTTATGCATCCATATTAACACAAGATTGAAAACTCCGATGCGGCAGTCGGGAGAAGAAGCTGCTGTAAATCCCAACAAAAAGCTCAAATCGACCCAAAATTCCACTTAGAAACCAAGGATGATAGTGATCTATCCTCACTGCATTCCTATTACCACATCGTGGTATACTAAGTTATGGGATTTGTTCGCTCCTACCCATGACCCCGCGCATGTCCATTTATCCCAGCTGTGACAAGGGTGAATAGATGAAAAATATTAGCCAGAATCTAAGAATCATGCCCTTTAATGAACCAGTCTTCCAATACTCAGACTGTTAACGTTCAAACGCAGGCAAGTCAAACTATCTTAGGAAATATTTAAAGCCCGTTGTAAGTTACTTGGATGGGAGATTGGGGTCTTGTCTAAGCTCGTGGCAGTGGGCAAAACATTTTCTAAAATGGAGAGCGTTGCCATGTCCCCAGACTTCCATCCTATATACTGAGTCACCTCGTATTGGCTACAACCCAAAAGCCTGAGGGTATTGGATAACCCCACCCTAAATCTGTGCGGAGTTTCACCTCCATGAAGCTTAGCTCCTGTAAGGTGCTTATGCAGGCGGTCATTTACTGTAGGGTCTACGAAAGGAGCGGGGCCAACGTCTCTTCCGCGGATAGTTGCCCTAAAGTAATACCCTGGAGACAGAGATATATCAAGGAGGTCGCAAACGGCGATATAATACTGACGGAGCACACGGAGCACGGAGCACACGTCAAACTCGGGGAAAGGAGTTTGGGCAACAGGACGGGGAACCCCTTTTCGCAAAGTCTTAGTGAAAGTGAGCCTAAGCAAAAACCCTTCCCGATCTTTAAACCTAAGAACCTGATTCGTCTGCAAACGCCCTAAATCGGAAGCTCTGTCTCCCGGAAAGAAATCGATAGGGGAAAATGTGGAATCTCTGACGAGTATGTATTTGTTTACTCGGGAAAGCGACCGGCTGTTTACTATCAAATCTCTAAGATAAGCTATGAGTTTCTGAAGCTTGATGAAGAACAAGGGAACCGCTTGCGTGGTAGTAATCGCGAGACTCGCCTGCTCGTTTCTAACGAATTTCAAGTTCTCCTTGACACGCGGATGCGCGACTGGGTTAGATGCGTCCAGACGGCCGAGCTCATTAACAATGGCTTTAAGTTTCCCAAGTAAGGAGAGTTTTGTACCCGCGCGCTGCCAAACGACGGGGGCACTCACACGGGATTCCAGGACAAGAAGGCGAGTGGACTATGGTTCTTCCAGATTTGTCTTTATAGCTATGAAATTTGATGACATCATCCGCCGTACAAGATGAAACGACCTCGGACGGGGAAAAGGACGATAGAAAGGCAGCAAGCTGTTCCTCTAAAGCAGACTTCTGGCGCTGATATGGCTTTGACGCCAACGAGGAATTGCACTCTACGAAACGATGACGTATTCTCTCGTTATCCACATC
The DNA here is from genome assembly GCF_036669935.1 of Montipora foliosa. Classification (NCBI taxonomy): domain Eukaryota; kingdom Metazoa; phylum Cnidaria; class Anthozoa; order Scleractinia; family Acroporidae; genus Montipora; species Montipora foliosa. The sequence continues at coordinate 32,293,234 of NC_090878.1, forward strand.
GCAAGGTGGCCTCGCAGCCATCCTACAAGCTTGACAAAAATTGGCGTCCACGTCATTGGGGTACAGGCAGCCCGTACAACGACGCGCAGGTTTCCAAGGTCTCGAAACCAGTAACGGACGAGGGAGAGTTTAAAAGACGCACCGGAAAGCCCACAGATCCCATTGCAGGCTTCTTTGGGACCAACCATGTGTACCACGGGATGGGAAAAGCAGAACAGATGGGTCTCCTTTCTTGCCCAAGCAAAGACTGTCTACCCCTGCGGACTGAAGGAGGGCCCACCAGAATTTCCGTGGACGAACGTCTGGAACAACGAGCTTAAGGGAACCCCGAAACTCGCGATCATGAAGAAAGCGCAGGAGTGGACCAGCCAACACAAAATGGAAGAGGGGGGGGGGGGGGGGGAGGGGAAGCATACACATTATGCCCGGTAGGAAAAGGGTGCACGAAGACATTGACCCCTTGAGACGCCGGAGTAGGCCAAGGAGCAGAATGAGGCAGCATGCGACCGGAACGGTCACGCTGGCAATTGCTGTCCAAAGCCACGAGGTCGAAGGTATGTGGCCCAAATCTGCTCTCCACCAGCTTCCAGGCTTTCTCTGAAAGAGTGCAGTCCAGATCAGAGCGCTCTCGTGATGGAATATCCGCAATGTTATCATGGGAAGGGATGTAATACATATCAATGGGGAAATTGAACAGGCGACTCAACTCTAGGATCTCCTTTGCTGAATCGTTAACTGCTGAATTCTTGCATCCGTAGTTTTCTACTGCAGAAAACTGTTATCAGTGTGCACTTCCACCCTGGAATTGCGCAGAGGGAATAGCGCAGTGCTCTAGCCTCAAGGTGGTTGATATCCGCTGATGCACCCTGCCAGTAGTCCCTTGATCGAACCTCGCTCCCATCATTTAACAGAACTCCGCCCCAAGAGCGCCTGAACGCATCACAATACAACGTGGCGATGTAATGTAACTCTGATCGCCACGGGAAGCAATCGGTCCATTTATCGAGAAAACGCCAGTGCAGGAGTTCAGAACTTAGTTTGTCATTAACCTTGATAGACCCCTTAGGTGAGCGAGCCATTTGCGCAACGGCCTGAAACACTTCGCGCACGTAGAGCTTACACGACGGGATGGCTAAACTCAACGAAACCGCCTTTCCTGCGAAACGCTGGAGGGTTTTTAGAGTTACCATGTTGGATGATAATATGCTCTCTCTGAAGGTAATGAATTTGGCCTTCTTGTGTTGAGGCACCAAGAAAAGATTAGCGCAGGGAATCGCATACAAAACCCAAGAAACGTACCGACGTAGAAGGAACATGTTGGGATTTCTCGATATTAATGAAATATCCGGCTTCTATCAAGAGATAGCATATGATACATTTACTCTACAGTTGTGTGCTAAGTTTCCTGGCCTATGAATGAAAGTGAGGCAGGAGTTGACCTTGTTTTGGTAGAAACCTTACTGTTTTTCTTACGTGAATTTTCACTAATTAGCATGGCCACAACGTCATTAACATAAGAAAAGGAGGGAGGTCTGTATCATAACAAGGTCCACACCAGCCTCAATTTCATTTAAAGGCCAGATAACCAAGCACACAACTGTAAAGAGGTTTATTTGCCGAAGCGGTTCACCGTCTGTGGTCCGCCAATATGGTAGCCTGTTCCAGGCTCCCAGATAGTAGGGAAAACGAAAACAACTGCGTGGGAAAAGCTTGTGGGGGCGTGGGTCGAGGCGAGGCCGGTAATCAACGAAAACAACTGGGGTTCACTTCGCCACGAAAGCGCTTACATTGTACTTTCGCTCATGAGATATAATACATGTGTATGACCACCTTTCGTAATGCATTTGAAACGTTCAAACTTCAACCAGCAATCTGCAACCTTCGTTTAGACAAAAATTCAGAAGACCTCGCTATTTTCGTTTTGTAATTTAAGGATGTCACTGTGGAAACCATCTGCACGCCAACTTTTACTTTCCTCAAATTACAATGTCAATAATGTATCCATGCCCGGTCAAGTCATGATCGCTTCGATGAAAACTTGACATTTATTGACTAAATAACAACAGCATCTCTTTAGATTTTGAACACTGTTTACTGTAAAAGAAGAAAATTGCGTTAGTGAGCTGAATTTGGTAGACAAAATCAACGTAAAATCATTGTGGCAGAAGTGCTTTATGAAAGTGCGAAAATTCTCAGCGTATCTTAAAAAATGCCTTTGTTTCAATTTGCTTTAAAATAAATATTGTGCCTCATAAAATATGTCGTATTATTTCCATGCTCCAGCGATTTTCTGTCTCTGATTCACAGCGCGGGAAAATACATGTGCAAGTGAATATTTCAAACATTGAATTTAAAATACTGTTTTTTAATACATTGGTCTGAAGAAACTTCTAAAAACTTGTGGCCTGTATTAGCTAAGCTTCGATTGGTCACCAAGAAATATCAGAGTACTATTACGCGAGTTGGGTTCAATGAGTAGAGTATCGTATGTAAATCTGGTGAATGTTCCAAGGCATTTTGTGTTTTTAACGAAGTGTTTCCATTTGCCCGAACCGTGTCACGCGTCTTAAAATTCCTCCGAAAGCGACTGAAGAATAGTAACAGTGGTGCCTTCCTGTTCATAACTTTTGACTTAACGATAAGTGGTTTTACTTCAGAAGACGTTGCAAGTGATTCCGATCATGATAGAGCAGAAGTACTTTCTGTTTTAGCTGCAAAGGGCTACGGATAACGCAAAAGATTGAACCATTTGGAAAAGTTTTTACAAATTAAAAGAAAAAAAACAAAAAACCAGACGATGAAAATGCCACAGGCAGGTCAAAGCTTATCCCTGGCCTGACAGATAACAGGCTTATAGCAAAAAAAAAATATTTGCAGGCTTGGGATGACCGAGTTTGTTCTTGAGATATAACCCTCTAAATATAACAAATAAGGTGTTTTCACAGCTCTGTTTTGTTGCGATGGTGACTTAATACGTCACATAAATAAGTGCTTTTCGTTAAGCAATTCTTGTTGTTTTATTTGAAGGCAGCAAAGAGAAACCTTAACCATAACATTGCTATTACAGGAAACAGTGTTGTAGAATTGATCCTTTGAATAGAAATACTCCTGAGTCCTCCAAATTGTTCAAACTCGTTTAAGCCACTTTCCACTTTTACTGCCAAAGAGTTAAAAGCGATATAAAACAAAATTATCAAGGGAGCCACCCAGCTACATCGTTCAAGTTGATGGCTCGTCAAACACCATATGATTTTGGTAGTGTGCAAGAAGAAGCTCCTCGCTGCTCAACTCTTCCTGGCAAAGCCAACAGCTGTGTTTTACACCCTGCTTCGAACTATGATCTTGCAAAGCGCAGGAGCGATGAATCTCTACTTCATCTTGACTTGAACTTGCAGAACCTTCTTGCGCTTTTTCTCGTTTCATGACACTTCTTCTGTTACGGAAAGACTTTCCTATTGGCTTACATGTATAAGATTTTTTTCCAGTATGGACACTTTCGTGTCTCCTTAAATTTCCTTCATCGCTAAAACACCTTTCGCATTGTTTGCATTCATAAGGCTTTTCTCTAGTGTGGATTTCTTCATGTCTCTTTAATTGTCCCGATTGCCTAAAACACTTTCCACATTGTTTGCACTCATAAGGCTTCTCTCCAGTATGGATTCTTTTATGTCTCCTCAAAGTTGCGACTTCGCTAAAACACTTGCCACATTGTTCACATCTGTAGGGCTTCTCTCCAGTGTGGACTTTTTCATGTCTCTTTAGTTTTCCTGCTTCACTAAAACACTTTCCACATTGTTCGCATTCATAAGGCTTCTCTCCAGTATGGACTCTTTCATGTGCTCTTAAATTGGGTGCTTCGCTAAAACACTTTCCACAATGTTTGCATTGATAAGGCTTTTCTCCAGTGTGGACTCTTTCATGTGTCCTCAAATGGTCTGCTTGCCTGAAACATTTGTCACATTGTTTGCATTCATAAGGCTTCTCTCCAGTATGTACTCTTTCGTGTCTCCTCAAAGTCGCTGCTGCGCTAAAACACTTTTCACATTGTTTGCATTTATAAGGCTTTTCTCCAGTGTGGACTCTTTCATGTGTCCTCAAATGTTCTGCTTGCCGAAAACATTTGCCACATTGTTTGCATTCATAAGGCTTCTCTCCAGTATGTACTCTTTCGTGTCTCCTCAAAGTAGCTGCATCGCTAAAACACTTGCCACATTGTTCGCATTTATAATGCTTCTCCCCAGTATGGACTCTTTCATGTCTCTTTAGTTTTCCTGCTTCGCTAAAACACTTTCCACATTGTTTGCATTCATAAGGTTTCTCTCCAGTATGGACTCTTTCATGTGTCCTCAAATGTTGTGCTTGCCTAAACCATTTGCCACATTGTTTGCATTCATAAGGCTTCTCTCCAGTATGTACTCTTTCGTGTCTCTTCAAAGTCGCTGCATCGCTAAAACACTTGCCACATTGTTCGCATATATAATGCTTCTCCCCAGTATGGACTCTTTCATGTGTCTTTAGTTTTCCCGCTTCACTAAAACACTTTCCACATTGTTTGCATTTATAAGGCTTCTCTCCAGTATGGCCTCTTTCATGTGTCCCCAATGTTCCTGCTTGGCCGAAACACTCTCCACCAGTATGGACCTCTACATCTCTGAGAAGACTTCGTTGTTCGTTGAGACAGTTCACAGTAGGGCAGTTCCTGTGCTTAACTGATGTTGACATCATTAACATATTGCGATCTCACTTAGCACTAAAATGCAAATGACAGAGAGACAGGTTGTCAAGGTCAAGTCATTGGTCATCTTTTAACTGGAAAAAAAAAAGATTCATAGGAAGATAATAACAAGAAAATCAACTAGGTAAATGCAATAGCGTAGGAACTAGTAAAGCACGTGACCAGAGTAAAAACAAGAATTGTGAACCTTATTAGAGTTGACTAAAGAAGCTAGAAGCTCTTAAATAATTAGAGACAACAGATACAGAAGTTATGCTGAAGGTTGCGTAATTGCCATGAGAAATCTCGGACACTGAAGGTCAAAACGACGTTCCCTAAAAACTTTGATAAAGCCGTTTCGACCGAAAACCTTCGCTCATCCTCGGTTTTAATTTGACAAAAAAGTGACAGCTTCTTTCGACGGTTCATATTTGCGTATGTGCGTGACTACAAGTACACGTTTTTGAGACGCAGACGGTAATCAGAAGAGGACATTTTGTATGGCAGCATAGTGGTGTCTCCGAGATTTTTATACTAATTATCTCTAATGGGAAAAAGATGCTTTGCAATGTAAATGTGGTTGTGTGAAGAAATGTTAAAAGGGAAACAGCTCACTTCCAGTTCCAGTGCTAATGTTCGTAATGTTCCTCGCCTCGTGCAGTGATCACGTGTACTTGTAGTCACGCACATACGCAAATACAAACCATTAAAAGAAGCTGTCACTTTTTTTGTCAAATTCAAACCGAGGATGACTGAAAGTTTTCGGTCGAAATGTCTTTGAAGCAGTTTAGTGAACGTCGTTTGACATTTTGAAAAGTCAGTGTATGAAATTTCTTATAGGTACAGAAAATATTTTCTAAAAATAGACAACCAAAAAACACGTGCATGTACCACATATTACCAATAAAGTGAGGAAATATTCACAGCAAACCAAACCGTTGTCTTCAGTATTGACTTCCAATGCTAAGGCCCCTGGTATAGCTTTATTTATTAACTGCCCCTGAGTTTTCGAAAATTTGTACGAAGACTTTCTAGAATCATTTGCGGGGCGTTGGTATGGGATTAAAAAAAAAGATAGAGTTAGTTAAAAGAAATTTAAACAATCTTTGCCTGATGGGGAAAGATTTCAAATAATTTAATCGAAAGGAAGCTTTGATTATTGATCTCCAAATAATCTTATAAGTAATGCATCCACAAATTAAACAGATTAATCCCTCAAAAGAAAGTGTTGCTAAAAATAACGCTTCCTTGCTCATGGAAAGGAAGAAAAAGTCCTTTAAATTGTCATACATACATTATCTATCCTCCCCTCCTTAAAAACTTTATAAAATGTTCTATTCTTAGCATACATCAACTGCCAAGGGCATCTACGACATAAGTGACGACATAAAGCTTCTTCCTCTTAAATACTTTAAGAAAAATCTAAAATTAACTTTTCTTAAAAAACTACTAAAATTGGAATACTTAACACTATACTTTTTTCCTAGCTCAGTTTCCACCATTTTGTCTTGATATTGATATTTATAGCTTTCTTCATTTAAATTTCTTCGCTTTGGCGTGTGTACGTGTTGAATGTGCAGGTGTTTCGTGTGCATGTGCATGTGAGGTATCTGACCCTCATAGAGCGGTTTTCAATTGAGTGTCGAAAGTAATTAGTTCATTACTTTGGTTTATGATTACTTCACTCAGTGATTGGTTCAAAGTTCTCGCGCCACTTTTTCAACCAATCAGAAGTGAAACCAAAACCAATTGTGGCCCGCGCGTGCACATTTTCCCGCGCTTTCTGTCGGCTACATGTAATTACTTTGAGTTTTGATTGGTTTACTGGATTGTCTCCGTCCTTTTTGATTGGCCAAAGTAATTACTTTGGTTTTGGTTTTACGACACTCATTCGAAAACCGCTCTAAACATAATTAATTACCTAAGTATGGCTGCTCTTTTTCTTTAGCCCCCATGGTTATTTCGGGCAGCCTGCACTCTTTCAAAATTTTTCGTGAGGCATTTTCTCATACGGACCAAAACATTCCGTAACGCTGAAACGTATACCGACTGAGACGATTGCATCCAGTGTTGAGGCGGTTCTGTCTCGTCAAGGAGAATTATCTGAGCCGAACAAGGATAACACCAGAAGTACAATAGATTCTACTATACAATCGCCTTCTCTTACAGACAACAACCTGACTAAAGACGAAAGACAAGCACTGAAACGGCTAAGGAACGACGACGACATTGTGATACCTCCCGCTGACAAACGACGAGTGCCTGTTGTTATGGACGAGTCAGACCCTCACGACAAAATGGACGAACTTGTTAATGACAAACAGACTTACGAGGTACGCATGTACTTAAACTAGACCAGACTGCAGCACTTCAACGAAAACTCAACAGTAAACTATAACTTCAACTTAAGAAAGCTGGGGTGATGGACATCTGACGTAACAAAAAGCTGAGATGCCCAGTACCACAACCACCTAAACTATACGGCTTACCCAAACTACGCAA
>NC_090878.1:32305449-32322949 GCF_036669935.1 Montipora foliosa
AAGAACTCCCACCCCTATGCAATGGAGAAGTTGTGCCTGGGAGGCCTACAGATGGTACAAAGTGCGAGTGGAACAGCAAGTTGACGTGAGGTCACATGATCTCAGAACTGAGGTTGGACGGGTTTTCAGGAGAAATAGGAGACATCTCAGTAGCAGCAAGGAGCCAGCAGACCACAGTTGCACTCCTGTACCAATTAACATACCAGATGGAGTTTCCCCTGTCAAGTCATCAACGGCCCAACCAACCACCTCACAAGCAGTACAATCAACCAAGGAAATTGCGGAGGCAAATCCTCCCGAAAAACCTAACAGTGATGAAAGGCCTGCCGCAGTTCCACTACCGTCTACACCCGTGAAGCCTGTTAATTTGACAGTGACACGCAGTGGTCGTATTTCCAGAGCACCTAGTCACCTTAAAGCCACTTTGAATGAACTGGGAATTTTGTGTGAAAGAACATTTCGTTGAGAACTCATTAAAACAAAAGACCAGCATTGATTGAGAATCTTCATGTTTCACCAGCAACTCAGTTGTTACAGCTTAGTTTCTTTCGTTAACCAAGGAAGGGTGTGACAAAATCATGCTGTTTATAGCAGCCAACCAGATTGAACCATTTACACGTGTTCAAAATAGTCTTGTTTTTGTATTTCACAGTGCTTTGACATGGAGGCTTTGTAAGGTTTGTTTGCTGAATTAGTACTAATTAAAGCAGTTGAACTCCAGAGTATTTGCCAATCTTTTTACACACTGCACCACTAATTTTCGTGAGCCATACGATGTAGTATGCCTTAAGGGCTTATGCTACGAGTTTCTGTACACAAAAAGAGAATATCAGAGTTAATTCGTTCTACTTGATGATCTTATCAAAGCTTGCATCTCGAGCTTAAGGCACGTTGTGGACTGTTTAGTAGCCCTTAGGTAAATGCACTCAGTGTTTTCATCAGGGAAGGGGAGAAGGAACCCCATATCACAATATTACAAAAAGGACTTATAGTACATCCTTTGTAGAATTGGTCTCCATAAAACTCTCACTCAACTTATGACAACAATTTTTTTGGAGAATGAGCTTGTGATCAACGGCAATGTAAACACACTTTAAAGATGATCTACAGTCAACTGTGGTGTTCCCTTTGACCTAATCCTTGCTTTGCTAAGTTTTCGTTTCTATTATTTACCTTAAGAATAGTTTGTTTAATAGTTGTTAGTATAATTACATAGGTGATTATTGAAACTTCTCTGCACGGATAGGTTGTTGTTTTTTTTTTTCAAAATGGCCGTTGTTTCGTCTATGTGACAGACAAAGGAGACAGACAAAGTTTTAAAGACATTTCTCAAACAATCACTTACATAATTATACTAAAACACTTATTATTCACCTAAGGCTTGGTGAATATCGGTGAATAAAAACCGAGACAAAGATATTCACCTGGCCTTCACAAATAATAATTGTTAATTAGTACATGCAGGTACCCATAAGGGTTGAAACGTGTAATGGCCCCTTGTGTGCTAGGACACAAGCTTCTGAATATTCGATTTGCTAAGTACCATGTTTGGAACAACAAGAGTGAGGGGTTTCCAAATAATTATGGTACTTAGCACTGGAACATTCAACCAATCAGTTGGCACTGAATATTCGGAAGCCGTGAACGCGCGTTACACGTTTCAACCGTTATGGGTTTCTGGTACTTGTGCATACCACACAAGTAAATGGTGCTCTCCACGCGCACCGATTGGTGGTTATCCAAGTAGTTTTCACCTAGAGTACATTGTAGTCTCAGAGTAGCTGCACAAGATTTGAAATTTCCAACCACATTTTACAAAAATTCCTCAGTGTCAGTCAAAGTGATGGATATTTACCTCCACTTCGGTCTTCGGTGAATAATTCTTCATTATAGGTCTTGACTTTCACTCAACAAAACAAACACTGTGATTGGTTGATTCTTGATCACCTGCCCCTGATCAAAGAGAAAATAATGTATCCCGACCGGGGTACAATTCCGCAGTTGTTGCGGGCTCCGGACGACAGCGTTTGTTTTTTGTTTGCTTGGCTACAATTGTTGGAGGGAAAGTCTAATTATATAACAAAGCTCTTAATGTCTGATTCCCCGGGAAAGCAGTTTTCCTCGAGTCCTGACGTTTCAGGACTCTTGGGAAAACTATCATAAACATCGAGTCGGGTTTTGATTCATCTCGTTTTATTTGTAACAGCGATCGATTCGAGTAAACTACAATTTGCGAACTGAACAAAAGTTCAATGAACATTCACTTAAACTGAAATCAATCGTCAGTCATTATATCTGTACAAAAAAAAACTATTTTTGGAATGTCTCGTGTCTCTGACGAAAAACATAAGCAACAACTTTCCTGACAAAAACAAAAGTAACTGTTCACCTTGGGAGCATACATTAAGTGTATATCATTGTTATGCAAATAATTTGCGGAGTACAGCGTTATATAGTATTGTCGTAGTCCTCATTTTATCATTTTATTTAAGTTTTCTTACTCCTTTTATCGTGTCATTTCATCAAGGTTAGCATTCAATGATTAGCGACAAATAACTCTATCAGTTATATGGCGTTCCATCTCCGCCAAAAATCGAAGTTGTAACGCAACAGCCAACTTTACAAATCGACATCGGACTATGTCATGTCAACATTAATGTTCACGTAAACAAACTTCGAACTTACCAACACAATGTCGCTAAATGCAAATCAACTTCCAACTTAAACGATCAACTTTTCATTTTACGTCCGTAATATCAAGTTTTTAGCTCAACTTTACATTTCGTTTCGTAAATACCAAGTTCATAAGTTTAGACTTCATACACATAAACATCGACTTCTGTTATATAATCAAAATGTTCAACAGCGCGTTTGAACCTACGACTTCAACACAGACTACGATAATTTGTAACGCAATGTCGGACTTTGTCAGATCAAGTTCAACATTGTAGCGCCATGTTCGTCGTTACCTCTCAAAGTTGAATGTTCATTCTTACCGCGAGCCCAAATCCGCCAATAATTATAGGATGTTAAAAATTGACGTCATTGACTCGGAGCTACACGCACGTGGTTGCGGTGTTCGGTCGCGGTTCGCGAACCGCGATTGTTCTCATGTTTATTAGAATTTATTCCTTGATTTACATAAATGGAGAATCAGAACAACGGCCAACTGAACCAGTTACGAAATACCCTTTTCCGGGTAGCAGACCGGCTGACCTCTTTGCAGAACAGCCAGAATAACCACTAGAAGGTAAGGTCAGCTAAATAATAAGATCCAGGGGCACCCAACGACCAATTTGTTGTAAAATGTATTATTATACCCCAGTTAATGTAAATAAATGTTATTAAGGCATTTTCAGGTGTTTTCCAGTGTTGCTGGGAAAACATTATCTGTTCCTTTTTCCCCGCAAGACACACAAGAAATTTCCCAGCCAGCTAGATAAAATTGGTTGGTTTCCCAGCCAGCTGGTCATATTTATTTCCCAGCCAGGAATTAAATTACTTACTTACTTACTTACTTAATTAATTAATATATATAACAATGAAAAGAATAATAATAATAATAATAATAATAATAATAATAATAATAATAATGATAAAAATAATAATAATAATAATAATGATGATGATGATGATGATGATGATAACAATCACAAGACTTATATTGATAATGATAATGGAATGATAATGTGAAACACACAGCTGTAGTTCTTGTGTTAGTATGATACTCTACATGTACTGCTGTCTCGAGCAATTTGAATTTTATTAGACTTTGTCACCCTGGAAAGCGAGCACAGAAGTCATAATGCCTAGCAACATTGTACACAAAAGCAATAAAATACTTGCTAGAATAAACCTGTATTGTCTACAATAAGGCAGAACAACTGGAACCTTGAACTAGCACTTCATTTTACATTTTTATTGATCTCTTCAGTTACACAATTGCTAGTATCCAATTCCTTGCTATTTCCATGGTAGCCTGAAAAATAATTAAAAAGGAAATAAATTAGAGACCAATATTAATTGGGTAGAGCCAGCAGTAATGCTGATTGAGTTTCAGATCTAGCTATGGACTCACTAATCATTGTTATCACAGGGGACCCACACAAAGGGTGAATTTAGAAGCAATGTATGAGAATAGCAAAAAGTTCCATATTATTGTACAATCCTGGGATAAATATTTGCATATAAGATGAGAATAAACTAACCTTCATCCGAAATGTTCTGCTGTGTCGTTATTGTGGCTGCTTGTGGGAAAGTTTAGCGATTTCAAGGACTTGTGTTGCTCTGGTAAAAATTGCTACAATTTGCCATTTTCAGCCATAATAACAACAGATAGTTTATCCTCATCTTGTGTAAATATTTATTGCAGATTAGTAAAATAATAATTATGGAAGTTTTTGCTATTCTCATAAATTGCTTCTAAATTCACCCTTTGTGTGGGTCCCCTGTGATAACAATGATTAGTGAGTCCATAGCTAGATCTGAAACTCAATCAGCATTACTGCTGGCTCTACCCAATTAATATTGGTCTCTAATTTATTTCCTTTTTAATTATTTTTCAGGCTACCATGGAAATAGCAAGGAATTGGATACTAGCAATTGTGTAACTGAAGAGATCAATAAAAATGTAAAATGAAGAGCTAGTTCAAGGTTCCAGTTGTTCTGCCTTATTGTAGACAATACAGGTTTATTCTAGCAAGTATTTTATTGCTTTTGTGTACAATGTTGCTAGGCATTATGAAATCTGTGCTCGTTTTCCAGGGTGACAAAAGTCTCCTAAAATTCTAGCCTGCGTAGCATGGCGGTTTTTGTCGAGCCGGGCGCACGAGCGGCGAAGCCGCGAAATTCGCGCGCGAAGCGCGCGAGAACGAGCGGCGAAGCCGCGAGAAAAATAAAAACCGCCTGCCCGGATTCGAGGGGTTTTTGACTGCCGCCCCCTTCACATCATTTTGACACCCGCGGTGACAACTTGTCTGGCTTCAATTTCCCCAGCCAATCATAGGCTTGATAGTAATATGAAACTTCGCGAGAAAAGTGTGGCACGTTTGGCAAGAAATCAAAACAAATCCTCATGCTCTTTCGTCTTTTTCGATGGCTACGAAGGGCGATACGCCGAAAAAGCCTGGCAATGTTCAACGGGCTATTTCAAACGTCAATGATAATTGTAGATTGTGTTGTTGTCCGCTAAAGATTAAATACGGAGAATTAAAAAAAAAATTCGTATATTTCAACGCAAAACCTTTTCAAGGTCTCGAAGCGCGAAGGATGCATACAAGGTCTGACTCTGGCAGAACTCTGTTCACATATTGGACTGGAAATTGAAAAATCCGACACGTTCTCTGATCGAGTATGTACGAAAATATGGTACGAAAATACGGAACGCATTTGATTTCCATACCTTCATCGGTGCTTGAACTTTCAAGTAAGTCTTCCAAGTAATACCTTCATCGCCTCAAACTTGAAAAGAGAGAAGGATAACTCGGCTGTGATGGAAGTTGATGACCATTCTGGTAGATTCAAGCGGCTTTTGCCAACAACTATTTCATCGCCAGATAGAAGTCCTCAAGCCAGATAAGGGGAAAAAAGCGACTGGACAAAAATCATCAGCGAAAATATCCTTAAGTTTTAAAGATGTTTCGAGCTCTGTGGTTAACACTGACAGCGATCACAACGAACTCTCTACTTTGAACACAGCGGATGACTCACCTCAGGAAGCTGGCGAACTTTTTCTCTCATATCTAAACGTGGAAGACTTACTTGAAAGTTCAAGCACCGAAGCTAAAGTGGTAATTGTTAACACGGGTGGTCGCGTTGAAACGTTCAGCTCGTTTCATGATAAGACGAAATCGATAATAGTAAATCTGTGCAGAAAAAAATGGAAAACGGTAGCGAATTTGACATTCTGTGTGTGATTCGTCGACCACAATCGTCGACACGGCTCGATGTAGAGCACTGTCTTCTTTTAAAGCGGCAAGGAATGCCTTTCCTAACACCGTCTCAGCGGAGCGATGGAGAAATTGAGGTGGACTCTCTCGAACCGCATTCAGTGCTTCCGTCGTAAGTTCCATTGCCGTGCAGTTCAGCGACAACATTTCGGAAATCTGGTCGTCTATAATACATTTCAACGGGGCAATGACAATCACACACGTTTTCGATGAAGAGATTTCTTCTTTGGCAAGAGCGAAGGCAGTATATATCATGCTCTTGCCAAAACCTGTTTGCAAAATTGCCATGACGTCTCTCCCATGAAGAAGATTGTTAAGGGCCGTTTCCTGCTCTGGCTTCAACAAAACTGCACTATTTCCCGACGAATATTCAAGAGCGACAACGCTCTAGTTAATGCTTATGCGATATTTTGATTTTGTTTTGACGAGAAGATTTGTTCAGTCTCTCGAAACTCTCCCAAGGGAAATTACCAAAACATTTGATTGACGTTTCAGTGCTCTCAGCCAATCCGAAATTCGCGTGCACTGGTGAACGCATAATTCAAAAAACCCCATGAATTTGGGCAGGCGGGAATTCAACTCGACTCTTCACCAATCCTCTCACGGCTGAGCCACTCGCTTTCACGGCTTCGCAACCAAATCAGAAGCACTCGCGCACGAAAATCCCGCCAGCTACGCAGGCTACTAAAATTCAAACTGCTCGAGACAGCAGTACATGTACAGTATCATACTAACACAAGAACTACAGCTGTGTGTTTCACATTATCGTTCCATTATCACTATCAATATAAGTATTGTGATTGTTATCATCATCATCATCATCATCAGTTTTTCAGTTTCAGTTTCGTTTTTATTATTTATTTTGCATAAAATATCATCACAAAACGATGCAATGCTCGCAGTTAGCTATAGCTAGTCAAGGCGAGCATTGCTTACAAGTATATTCCAGATAAAATGGTTACAAATACATAACTACACATTCACATAAAAAAACAAAATAAAATAAATTAGTTTGAGAATACAGTTAGTGCAGTGGAGAACACCTTAAAACTTGTACAGTATAACATAAATAAACATGAAAAAAGTAATTGAATAAATAAATTTTTAACTTCATGACATACTGAACTAAGGAGTCAAAAATTGCCAATATTATTGAAACATCAATGTGATCATCATATTTTAGCAGTCTTTGGAAGAGGATATCATCAACATAATTTTTGAAGTTAGATTTTGACATCTGGCGGACTTCACAAGATACATGTATGATATTCCAAATTCTAATGCCAATTCTTGAGAAAGATCTTTTTTGAATATCTATTCTCGAACGTTTAAGAAAATAATTTCCTCTTTGCGATGATCTTGTCTCATAAGGATGAATATCAGCTTGATGGGTGAATAGGTTAAATATATTAGGTGTCAAGTTGTTTGTTAAAAAATGCATCATCACACCCACACACATACATTAAGTATGGTTGAATGAGTGACCTGTAGATGTAGTGTAAAGTACTCAGCAGTACAAAATGCCTTATCCTAGAGATAATACCAATTGATTTACTTATTTTTGATGCAACATGAGCAATGTGGTAACTCCATGAAAGATTTTCATCGATGAGCACGCCTAAGTATTTGATGAACTTCTTACGCTCCAAAGAGATATAGCTATTAGTGTGATGGTCAAACACCTCTAAGTTTACTTGATACAGTGTACATGTAGTTCAAGATCTTTTGTCTTGGTCGATATTTGGTAATAAATATGATCAGCTGGCTGGGAAACCAACTAATTTTATCTAGCTCGCTGGGAAATTTCTTGTGTGTCTTGCTGGGAAAAAGGAACAGATAATGTTTTCCCAGCAACACTGGAAAACACCTGAAAATGCCTTAATAACATTTATTTACATTAACTGGGGTATAATAATACATTTTACAACAAATTGGTCGTTGGGTGCCCCTGGCTGGATCTTATTATTTAGCTGACCTTACCTTCTAGTGGTTATTCTGGCTGTTCTGCAAAGAGGTCAGCCGGTCTGCTACCCGGAAAAGGGTATTTCGTAACTGGTTCAGTTGGCCGTTGTTCTGATTCTTCATTTATGTAAATCAAGGAATAAATTTTAATAAACATGAGAACAATCGCGGTTCGCGAACCGCGATCGAACACCGCAACCACGTGCGTGTAGCTCCGAGTCAATGACGTCAATTTTTAACATCCCATAATTATTGGCGGATGAACATGGCGCTACAATGTTGAACTTGATCTGACAAAGCCCGACATTGCGTTACAAATTATCGTAGTCTGTGTTAAAGTCGTAGGTTCAAACGCGCTGTTGAACATTTTGATTATATAACAGAAGTCGATGTTTATGAGTATGAAGTCTAAACTTATGAACTTGGTATTTACGAAACGAAATGTAAAGTTGAGCTAAAAACTTGGTATTAGCGACGTAAAATGAAAAGTTGATCGTTTAAGTTGGAAGTTGATTTGCATTTAGCGACATTGCGTTGGTAAGTTCGAAGTTTGTTTACGTGAACATTAATGTTGACATGACATAGTCCGATGTCGATTTGTAAAGTTGGATGTTGCGTTACAACTTCGATTTTTGGCGGAGATGGAACGCCATACTGTTAAACATCTTAAAAATGTAAAGCCATCATGGCATGGCGTTGATCGAGTGGTAATTGGAACTATTGTAGTTATGATGGCGAGAGTCACAGAAATGGATTCCACAATTGACAACTTTTTAGCGGTCTAAACAATAACAAGACAGGCTTAACTGCATAATACCCTGCCACTCGAATAAAGTTCTGCGTAGCTGGCTAAGCGGTACGCTGAAACTAATAAATTCACGTTGAAGTATGTAATTTATTCAAAACAGTGTTTCTCGTTCTTAAAGCGTGACTCGCGAATTAAGCAGTGATCGATTGTGAATTTACGGTTCGATTAACTACATTTTTCACGAGATCGTGTAAAGAAAGCGCTCGTTGCAGTGATTAGATTATGCCAAGGCACTCTAACATTTTCGCTTTCAATTTACGGTTTGGTTGACTACACTTTTCACGAGGTTATGTGAAGTAAATAGCACTCGTTTACTGATTAAGCCTTAGCGGTCGTTTCAGTGATTAAGCCTAAACCCTCTTTTAACATTTTAGCTTTCAATTAACGGTTTGGCTAACTACACTTAGCTCGAGATCGTGTAAAGAAAATAGCACTCGTTTATTGATTAAGCCTAAGCGCCCGTTTCAGTGATTTGGCCTAAGCACGCTTTGTCCGTATCGGTACCGCGTAGTCTGACAGCTGTTATTGAAGATAGCCAATTTATTTGCTTGATGAATAAATAACATAGTTCAACTTGAATTTGTTAGTTTCTGCGAAACCGCGTAGCCGGCTACGCAGAACTTTGTTCGAGTGGCAGGGTATTCCGCAGTTACTCCAAAAGCATTGCAGACAACGAATAATTCACGAAGATCGACACGAAACTGAGAAAATTATATATTAGACTGCCTGACTCGGTGTGTTTTCAAACATTTTATCCTGTTTTTGCTGCAAGACATCTAGACACAGCAATTTTCCGCGAAGGAGAGCACAGGCCCACAAAGAGACTTATCTCTCACTTAAAATGCAGTAAAAGCTTTCTTACCTTCAGTAAAATGCTGTGCCACAATACAACAGACTTGCCACAAGCCACAGCGCGTCTCCCAAACCGAAAATGTACTGGACACTAACCAAAATACTGTTAAAAGAGTTGGTACCTAGTACTTGTAACGCCTGCTTCATTTTAGCTTTTAGCGGGAAATGTGAATAAATTTATCCGGTTCTATACACAATTTGCTGTGAAATACTTTTGTTTGTACACAGAGCTATCAAAAAGAGTGAGATGATTGCTGGAGATTGGGCCCAAGGAGCAAGTGTCGTGTGGCGGGGGCGCCAAACAATTCTAGGGGGCTCCGGGGGCATGCTCCCCTGGAAAAAAATTGAAATTTGCACTTCTCAAATCGCTGGAAATGCACCGTCGAGTCCGCAATAGCCCTTTTCACGGTTGGTTTTCTCATTTGCATTACAATATAATCTAGCATGTATGTGAGGCAATTTCGGGCTATTTTGTAGTTTTAACCCGAAATTGCCTCGCATCCACGTTAGATTACATTGTAATGCAAATGAGAAAAACTAACCGTGAAAAGGGCTATTTTGGTTTTTTCGTGCTGCTTGCTAAGAGAGCCCAGGTTCTTATGATCAGGCAGAGCTAACATATCGGCCTATACTTCATATATTAACGAGTAAAAGTCCTGAAGAAACAAGAAAATTGGTCGCACACGAAAAGATTGAACATTGGCGGACGTTTAGTGCCAGTGAAGGACGAATTCATGAACATAAATTAGATTCATGAACATAAATTAGAGTTACCCACGAGAAAAGTGCCAATGCGTGAGAAATGCTCGTGTCGGCGTGAGAGCGTGAGATTGCATCGAAATGCGTGAGACTTGAGAGCACTGTGAACATACATATATGGAAATAAATCCTTCTGTAAATAAAACACGCCGAAGAGAAATGGATGGCCTCTTTAAACAGGAGATCGACTGGTTTGCGAAAGGATTTTACCAGCCTAAAACAATGCTTGAAATCTCGCCATCCACAGTCAAAGCATTTCAGATCATCATCTGGAATAAACCGGGAGATGGCATGTTACCAACATACGGTAAGTACATTTTTTGGACCATTTTCACCATGTATGTTTACGGTATAAGGAAAGGAAAGGAACTTTATTTAAGTGTCTAATCTTCTAGCGCTGGAGCACTAATACACAAGATAGAAAGGCATAGAATTCGACTTTTCCTGTCTTCAGCACGTTGTCTGGCGACCGTCTACTTTTTGGCGGGGATTTTGTTATTGATCTGGTCCGTTTTTTGTCAATCCGATCCGATCCGATCCGTTCTTATCCAGTCCGGTCCGGTCCGGTCCGAGCCGATCCTGATTTTGCCAAAGGTCTATTTAATGGTCCATAAATCGCTTCTGCCTTGTGTAGTATGGCGAGAACTGAGCGTTTAGTAACAGAAGGGTGCCCTAAAGTTAAGTAACGTGGAAAGATACAAATTCTGTGAGTGATAAACCTATGTATCATAATTATGACGGTTCATTTATAAGATTTTAGATTAGTCCTTCTCTAACATTGGCCGTTTATATACTAGAGGACGCATTATCTGTCCAGACGGATAATGCGTCTCTCGTGTTCTGCGTCTAGTGTAAAGGCGGGACGAAAACAGAAACGAACCACGAGAGACGAACAATGCGAGATTCTACGCATGGCGAAAATAAAAGTGCACTAGTGTGTTTTGGCGGTAAAATCATGTTTAAGTTGGAGGTCGTGCTTGAACGTCTCAAATTGTGTTCCCGTAAAAAAAAGGCAGAAGAAACGTTTTTAGGTCACAGGTATAGGTTAAAGGAAGAAAAGGGTTCTCTCTTTTTCCCGAGCTCCAGTGACCGTTGCATATCACATGTTTTCACCAGTTATTAAATATTTTCGTTTATAAGAACCTTCCTATATCCTTTTTGAAGCTCAGGATCACTGGGCAAAGTGTAATACGTTATTCCTTTAGTTCTGTAGTTATTCGTACACAAAAAACTGCCACAATTCCTATGCCAAGTTTTCGTACAAGTCGCCATCTACAAACTGAAATCCACTTCCGTCCGGCAAAACCGATTACGTAGCGCCCAGCTTCCACCGTATGAAATCAGGCAAAGGGGGCAAGAACGTGAACCAACAGCATTGCCTTGAGAAAGTAACAAAACGTAACTCTCTGCTCTGATGTAGAGTATATGGACGAACCAAAGCAATAACTGGAACTTATACAAACCCTGTACGACTGATACGTATTTTTTGCATAACGAGTAAACGAGGGAGAGGAAGGCCCACTTACGTTGTAAGTTTGTAGTTAACAAATCGCCGACTTTTCTTTTTGCATTTCTTTTTAAAGTTCAACACAACGGCAAGTCCATGTGTGACAACTACTAGGCCACATGCATTTTATGCTATTAAATTCGCTTAGGCATCATCTCAGTGGTCGATTTGAAAGAGAAATGTTGGAGCCCAAACGGTGACTTCTTCAGTTTAACATCATCTTATATCTTGAAGCGGAGCCACAAGAGAAGAAGGAATCCAGCTTTCCTTGTTTGTCCACCTCTGTCTTCCGTTTCTTTATTACATATTCATGCAGAACCAGAAACTCCGAAAACAAGAGAATCCGAGTGAAACGAACATTTCGTAAAAAGCGCGCGCTTACAGGAAGATGACATTGATGAATACTGCGCGTTTTCAGTCAGCCTCACGGTTATTATGAAGTCACCTCACTTTAAAAGGTGAAAGAGAGTTTGTGTTAATAAACGATCGGTTGTTTTTTTAATTCACAATTTTGTCATTTGATGTACTTTTACTTTCTAATGAAATGAAATGTAAAGAACCCCCAAAACGTATTGCATTGTGAGAATGGGAAATAGTCTACGCTGCTTATAATGAATGTACTTTAAATTGTAACACATGCATATGGTTGTTGAAATATAGACAGAATTTCGTTTTTTGTTGAGATATTTGTTGGAAATTTAAATCAAAATTTGTCCAGAGAAGGATTTTGATTTCATCGAGAAGAGCGAGGTTCCATTCAAATTTATTGTAATAAAAACTTGTACTATCAATGAAAATGCATTGCCATTAATTCGTTTTTGGGTTTGTTTCAACAAAATCCCTCACTCGAGCGATTTATCTTCACTAGAGGGATTTTTTTGTATAAATCTCTTTCAATTTAATTCATCAGCCCCGCTCTTCCCTGCTACTTTATCAAACTTTCAGTCTGTTGAATATGTATTAGGTGTGTAAGTTAAATAACAAAAGAAAATGTGCTAACGGCCCATACGGACGGAACGGGAGTTTTTTAATGAAACAAATTGTTTTCAACGCGATACAAGGCCTGAGAATTTAGCTTGTCATCGCTTGTCTCTCGTCATTTCGTTTATACAATCAAATAAAGGACATTTGGCTGGCTTTCTGTGCTGTTTACATCGTTCGCAAGCGCCCTCAAGGACACATAATCCATTTTTTTTAGAAACACTCTTACCAAATAAAATTGAATCAAAAATAACACCTTTTTGTAGTGGAATAATAAATCTCTACTACGCAACTCGCAAAATATCTGCGCGTACTATATGCAGGGACACCCAACGAATCTGTTCCTCACATTATCTGTTCCACAGAGGAATCTTGCTGGCTGGCAAAAATACAGGTGTTTCGATGAGCTGGCTGGGAAATTTTGTTATTGATAGAGGTTTTGCCTGGGAATTACTGACTTTTTCTAGCATTTCAACCCGAGCTGGCTGTAGAAACTCTGAATACTGCGGACGACTAAAAAAAAAAAAAGATAAGAACCCCTTCCCTCTCCCAGAGAGTAGTCACAAACATACGACGGCTTGTCAGAGTGATTGCGCTTGCGAAAAAAACTTGTTTTGTCCCGGTTCTGTCGCTTTTGTTCGGTCGTTTTGGATCGAGGGATTTGAAAGCGCGCGGAATTCCTGGCTGGGAAATAAATTTGATCAGCTGGCCGGGAAACCAACCAATTTTATCTAGCTGGCTGGGAAATTTCTTGTGTGTCTTGCTGGGAAAAAGGAACAGATAATGTTTTCCCAGCAACACTGAAAAACACCTGAAAATGCCTTATTAACATTTATTTTCATTAACTGGGGTATAATAATACATTTTACAACAAATTGGCTGTTGGGTGCCCCTGTATATGTTAAACCATTGAATAAGATGCATATTATATCAAATTATATCATATCATATCAAATTATAGGTTGGTTTTTGAAGAGAGAGAAAAACCGGGCGAAAATCTCCCTGAGTAGAGTAGAGAACGAACATACTCAACCCACATATGACGCCACGTCTGGGAATCGAGCCCGCGCCATATATATTAGTGGCAGTCGAGTGCTCTCAACACTGCGCCATCCCTCTTTTCTCGATGCTTAAGTATCGCAGCCCAAACATAGCAATTTAAGTTGCCGTCACTCCTAAATCTTCGATCTTTCATCCTCTTCCCAAGATATTACAGATAATCGGCGGACGAAGGTATCCTCTAACGCTTGGATCGTGTATATCTTGTGGCCGGTCGTACTCTTCTTGCCTCGGCGACGCAATTTTCCCTTTCGTAAACAAGCGATGCCATTTGGAAGAGACTTGATCGAATGATGTCGAAGTCGATTCCATGTAGTAAGAGCACATACACTCAACCTCAACACTACCGAAACAATAACTACAGATTTGAAATATTAAAGTATTTAAATAAAGCTTATCCTAACAATTTACTGAAAGCTAACCGAATAAAAAGGCTTGGTTACTAAGAATGGCATCGACCGTCAAAAATGGCATCACTTGTTTAGGAAAGGGAAATAAGCCTCGCCGACTCCATAAAACCATAAAAGGAACTGTGAGGGTGGAGTGGCTTCCTCAGTCAGTTAAGCTTTTATTGTTTTCAACACAATTTTGGAGCATTTTAGATTTTAACCCATTTTGGACAATGAAAATATAGAACGGCTGGAAAGGCAGTGATTTTGCTATTTTCAAAATTCTGATTTCTTAGAACAATAGTTTTGACTTCCTCTTAAAATTTTCCCTAAAGTGTTATTCAATGTTCCTTCGTTTTGTAAATAAAGTTCATTGTTTTATTCATGAAAACCCAAGTGTGACATTGCCGTATGATCACATCGAGCAGTTTTTCTCAGAGCTAATCTCAAATGTTTCCTATTAATGAAGGCTACATTGTCCTACAAGGCTTACTGATATCGATTAGTGATTGTCAGACGCCTACGACCCTTTTGTATCCGTGTAATCCCTTATAAAATAGATTGCCCAAGGCCTTGATCTTAACACGGGATGCCTCGTGGTTCACAGGCAGCTCAATCTTTGTCTGAGATACTCTTTTTTATAAGGCTCCGGCTGATACAGTAAACACCCGCATATAAGAACAAGTGGATTAAGAACATCAGGCTGAAATTTGGCCAATAAAGCAGAATACAAATAAGAACAAATTCAGCCTGATAAATAAAACATGTTCTTAATACAAAGGGAAAGGGTATTAGGATAAGGAAACAATACAGAACAGTAACTTATATCAAAGTACTATGGTGTTCAGGACCATTACAAACTATAAAATCAATTACAAAACAGCATTTTATGTCAATTAAACCTCTAGTAATATATAACTCAAAATTCTAGAATGCAATTCTAGCTTTCTCATTGGATCTCAGTTATCAGCCATTATGCGTTTGACCTTACATGGAAATGAATGCCGCAAATTCACGTCACTTTCCGGTCGTTTCTTCAACTTAAATAAAATTTAGCAAAACCGAAGGTTGAGAATAAAATAATTATTCCATTCGCACTTGTTGGATACGAGATTGGTAATAGTTAACTCGGCGGCACTACGCGCCTCGTTGGCTATTTACCATCTCGCATCCAACGTGGGCTCATGGAATAATTGTTAATTATTTCTGAAATCAATTTTAAGAACATTTTAAGAACACTTTCAGGCTGATTTCTCACTGAGCACCTCTCAAATAACAACAAGATCACCCTTCTTATATGCGGGTGTTTACGGTATGAAGGGCCCACAGACGGATTTTTCGCGCGTTGCTAAGGAAGTGAAATGTTACTTCCGGTAACTGACGTCATCATATCCTGAGCTGACAAGAAAACGCACTCATAAGCAAAAGTCACCGCAAAAACTGTTGTTTCCATCGAAGGTTTTTCCTCGCCCTTCCTCGTGCTCGTTCTCAGATCAACTGTGCATGCGTAAGCGCACTGACTTCCGGTTTGAGAGAAAAGCTAAACTTCCGGCGGTTTTACATTGAATTATTTTTTTTTACATGCCACGTTTCTCCCCCAAATACAGAATATAGCTTAAGCATTGATTTTTTAAAATCATCTTTTTTGAAAAAGGGTATTTTAGTGTCGTTTACGTCTTTAAAAAGAACATTTTTCAAAATAAAAAGAAAACCATGCTTGGCTGGATGCAAAAACGAATACAAATTATCAAACCATCCATTAAATACTCTAATTGCGTAGCACGGAGACAAATTTAGAGTTTTCTTTTATTGGTCACGTGACCATGGGCGTGGTATGATGACATCATATTTATGGGCATTGCGTTATAAAGGTTGGAAACTGACCAAAATAATGCCAAATTCTCTCAAATTACTTAACCATTACATCCTTAGCAACGAACCCCATAAAATATGTCAGTGGGCCCTTAACCAAAATTTTCGGAACATGATAATACTAAGAACATACCCAGGTTGTTTTGTGAGCAGTAGACAGAAAAATTAACAAATAAGAGAACTGATTGATCCTTGCATCTAGCAGGACAATTTAAGCAAATGTCGTCTTTTATAGCGACATGGAACATACCAAGTTGTAGTGACGGGAGGGTCGCACTTTTATCAGTCACCTAAAGATGGGGGGGCGGGGGGGGGGGGGGTGGTCAGGGGTATTTTCTTAAAACGCAACGGAGAGCTAACACTTTTTTAGAAAAAAAAAGCAAAAACAAAATTCCCCAGCCCCCACCCCCTTCCCCCAAGAAAAAACGTACCTTCCCTTAATTTGTTGATTCCAATTTACAGTGTCCCCGATTAGTTCCTCAGTGCTAGAAGACTAGACACTAAAGGAGACTCAAGTTAATTTTAACACTTTCAATAAACTGTAGTATTTGGAAGGATCAGATCGACACAACTGTTTTACGAAACGACAATGTTAGGGTACCATATAAAACACAACTAATTGTTTAACAAGATGAACTCATTTATGTGGCGTAAAAAGTCACCATAGCAACAACACAGTGAGAAGCATGGGCCGATTCCTTTAATGACGTCATAAACAACTTTGCATTGTAGTTTTGAAAGAAATTTGGCGACGTAAATTAGTCCTTTACGTCATTAAAGGATAGATCCATACCTCTCACCATCTCGGCCATGGGACAAACGAATGCCAGCTTTGTTACTCTCCCGTACCTCATTAGGCCTATTAGAAGTAAAATCTAGAGAAGCAAAAGTAAAATATATGCTAGACATTTAAGACGAAATCCGATAGAAAATCGAGCAATTTCAGTTTTTACTGGACAAAAATCTGGTACCAGAATAATGTTAAGTATTTTACAGTCCTTTTTCCATTTTCTTTAAAGGGCGACCGACAACCAGTGTCCTTTGCGCGCCTTTGTTGTTGTTATTATCCGGGCAATCGAATCGGCCGGTTCGCTTTAGAAACATCCCGTGAAGAAGAACTTCTGCGAATTCGCTGTTCGATTTGTGTTTTAATCCAAACGCCTTCCTCCTTTCGTTCCATAATCTTAAGGTTGAAGTAGTGAGCCAAATAACATGGCGCTTTTCCTTCCTCGGCGGACGACCTTTCTTCACAGTTTTCATTTCGCTTTTAACACGAACACAACACCCAAATAACGCCAAAAATACAATATTTAAACATTAAGGAAAATATTAACAAAGTTTGAAGCTACTGGGCATCCAAAAC
>NC_090878.1:32327949-32335449 GCF_036669935.1 Montipora foliosa
AAGTTTGTTGTGAAAACGCTCGCTTTTTCTTCGACGAAGAAGGAAGTTCCCATCTTCCGCCCAATCTGACAGCTCACGATCGAGCAAGAAAGTACCTCACAGGTACGCTCCACGTGGACGATGGACTGATGTTTTTCTCTTCGTGCAATATTAGGGCCTTTTATACGAGAGAAAATAAGCCGCGGCTTACTCTGGCCACGGTGTACAAAATACGCAAAAGGAACTATTTATACGAATATATATTGCCAGGTCAATATAAGCCGCGGCTTGAAAAAGACGTGAACGTAGATTTTGTACCATTTATACGAGGTGAACATTCGAGTCTTCTGTAAGCCGCGGCCAGAGAAAGCCGCGGCTTATTTTCTCTCGTATAAATGGGGGTATGGCCCTATTGTGATTGACCATCTTCGTAAGTTCGTGGTTGACAAGCACCTTGATCATTCATTTGGCATGTTAGCTGTGTCCTTTCAACTTTTAGCGTGGTGCACCGGTAGTGCAGAAGACCTCATTTTTTTATTTATCCCAACTAATATCGACCGAGATACATAATTACTGTTCCTTTGTGTTCAAAATGTCTTAAGAGCAGCAAAAAAGTGTTTTTCTTAACCTGAAACCTTATAAAACAAGCTTAAAATTGCTGAGAAAAAAATCGCATAATTTACATTATTTATCGCATAATTGGCCTTTCTAATCGCACAATCTGCTCTGAAAAAATCGCATAATTTGCATTTTTTAATCGCACCCTATCAGAAGGCCTGAAAAGACCCTTGGATGGTCTTCCATTGTTTTCAAGCTTAAATGAATAGGCTTTGCCTGGCAACAATAAAATCTTAATTAGAGCAGGAAAAATGAAGAGAATATAATAAATACGTTATTCTTCCCACAATGTTTTGTTTGGTTCAGAGTGTGCAATGAAAATTTTCAACTTACACAGCAACGAGTTTTTGATTGGTTCAAAGTGCAGAGTGGATTGTTTTTAACCTTTGTACTGCAAACATGCTGCAGTGCCCTTACAGCTGCAACTTATCTTTTAGCTCATTACGGATTAGCTAATTTTAGTTTATATATAATGTACCTTATTGTAGGTCATTGTAGATAATTGTATGTCACTGTAGCTCACCGGTGGTCATTGTAGGTCATTGCAGCTCATTGTAGGTCTTTGTTGATCATTCCTTGTTTTAGTAACTACGATTGCATACAACGAACATTTCGAGAAGATCGACACGAAACAAAGAAAATTATCGAACTGCCGGACATGGTGTATTTTCAAACAAATTATCCTGTCTTCCTGCAAGACATCTAGACACAGCCATTTTCCGAGAAGAAGGACACAGGCCCACAGTGTTTTAACAATACAACACCTTTAAAGAGACTGATCCATCACTTATAATGCAGTAAAAAAACTTGTTTACCTTCTGTAAGAATGTTTTTGCGTGTAACAGCCCTCAAAGCCTCTCCTTTTGACTCGTCTTGACTCGTCTTTGAAATCGAGTATTACTATTCTGACCAGCGGACGTCAGAGTTAGAAAAGGATATCATGTTTGCAACATTGAAATGACTACATGGAATGATGGAAAAGGTGAAGTGGGAAGGATAGAATACAAGTCGCTTCGCAACGGACGAAAGGACTCTGATTTGTCCTTTCGCCCGTTGCCAAGTGACTTGAATGAAACGAATGTATATTTGAAGTGCAGGTTGTAGATGAATGAGAGAACTGAGTGAGCCTCGCACTTTAATAGGTACACAATTCCAGCAATCGTCAATCTATAGACACCTGAAAATTCAGAGGCTCCAACGGGATTCGAACCTATGACTTCTACGATCAATACTACGAAAATCACCGAACCGTGGAACAAGCATCGCGACCACCCCACTTGTCCATTGGCTCGATTTCCTTTGTTCCATTCTGGGGAATATATTACATAACATACATTATTCACTGTAACTGATAAGTGCGGGGCTGAAACAATAGCAAAACAATGGAATATATATTAACTTCCCCAGCTCAAATTCCCATATCATATTCCCCCCATCATAGTTAACCTTCACAGTAAAAACAACACAAGTCAAAATTTCGAATTATTGTTTAATGAACTTGTAGCAAACAATTACAGAACATTCTTTGATTAAAGGGTCATAACATGCCACAATTTAAGTTTACCAGGATATAAAATTAATCAATAAAACAAATTACAACTGGAGAAAGCGCAAATTGCTAATAAATACTGTTAAAGTACAATTTGTTCATATTTCT
Source organism: Montipora foliosa (assembly GCF_036669935.1). NCBI lineage: Eukaryota > Metazoa > Cnidaria > Anthozoa > Scleractinia > Acroporidae > Montipora > Montipora foliosa. The sequence continues at coordinate 32,330,204 of NC_090878.1, forward strand.
GACGTTACTTTCAATTCATTTTTAAGACAACTGTACAATTGTTAAATGTTGACTTTCCTTCTTGACTATCGGTTTTAACATTTTTTTGGAGGTGGAGGGGGGAGGGGGAGGGGGGAGGGGGATCCCTTTAAGAATGAACTCTTAGAGCCTTGTAAGACATCGGAAAAGCTTTGCGTTCTCTACCACTTTCTCTTTGCGAAGTATGAAGAGATTTTACGTCCCTATGGCCCGTACTCTGATCCATAATTACCTCCCCCGGCACACCCTTTCCTAATCATGGGTGGACTTATTTATGTGAAAACCCTAAATACTAGCTTTACTGCACAGATCCCGACCAACATTTCTCAGCTTATTTTTTCCAATTGGAGAAAGCGTAAACCATAGTTAATCTTCTACGCTGAATTGCTTTTTTCGGTGACAAATAGATCAGGAGCTACTTTTGTCTACGTCTTTCGGACTCTTATTTATGCATGTATTATACAAGCAAACTACACCCCATTTCTAGATTTGAAATGTTTTTGTGCTGGCCTCGGTTGATGAAAAGGTGGATAACGCTATCCACCGGAGAAATCAATATCCAGCAGATAAACACCAGCAAAATTGATTGACCTTTCCAGTGAATAATGACTTATCCAGTGGATAGCGCTATCGACCCCTTGAACAAATGGGCCCTGGTATACCCTTTTGTATAATTCTTCGATGCTGCACACCACTTCTTAGGGCCTGATTACATGGCGAGTTTCAGCCCGGGCTGAAATTTCGTTGCGATTTCATGATGAATTTCAGCCCTGGCGCAAAACGTAGATTTGCGTGGAAAATTTTACTGAAATGCAAAAACACAATCTATATATGCGCATGCTTCCGTTACTATTTCAATCCGGGCTGAAATTCCATAGTCCGGTTTCAGAAAACGGGTTAGGATTTTTAGGCCGGAATGAAGCTTTCTCCATGTAATCGCCACTTTCATTTCAAGAAGATTTCTTTCAGAACCCGGGCTGTAATCAGGCCCTAAGTCGAGTATGCTCCTCCTAGTCTTCCTTTACAGACCTCTTTCGTAATGGCGGCCGAATAAAATATTCTTTTGTTTTAATGATAATAAGCCTTTCTAGCCTCGCTACGAAGAGCAAATTTCAAAAATATTTTTATTTCAAAATTAGGGCAGTAACTCTAATGAACATAAAGATAAGAGAATGTAAAAGTTGTCTCTATTAACCTCCAGCTGTGTGAACGTCAAGTCTGATCATGAGTTCTTTACCACTAAAATGAGCAAAGAACTTTCCAAACAAATATACTAAGGTGTTAACAGCTATCTTTGGCTCGTTGCCTCGCAAGAGACTTTTTGACCACAAAATTTCATCTTCTTCTTCAGTCATGGGTTTTGCTTGCTTCTGTTGTTTGCCAAGACCTGCGCATGTCAAACATTTCATTTGAGAGTCCCATGAATCTTGAAATAATTTCTGTCGCAAGTCTCGAAATATTCAATTTTCGCATTTCTATTTTTTCTCAAATACCGTTGTATTCCAACGAAGACGTATTCCTCATGTAATGCAGTGGCGCTGAACCTTGAGGAAAAGGTATCGTACATTACCTACATTACCCTACCATAATCAAAACAAAAAAAAAGAAAGCCACCAGGAGGACTGACTGACGTAGAATGCCAGAAATCACCCGCCAAAAACCACAAATAGTCACCCAAATCACATGACCAAGCCAAAGCCTCTCAACCGTGCCGTTAGAACAATGATTTCTGACTAATTCTTTCTCAGATCACTCAAACATCAGAAATTACATTTTCTTGTGTTAACTGGTATTGCTGTCTGTTACGTTGGGACCTGTTGGGAAACTCTTTATCGGTAATTATTCCATACCTCACTTTTTTTTCCTTTCTTTGCTGTTACCACATTTTCTTGGACCTCATTTGCGTCGTAGGCATTTGTCATAGCGCAATGTCCTTCAAACAAGAAATTTGTTTCACCAAACAAATTCGACCCAACATCTGCAACGTTAAACTGCAAACATCTTGGTTTGCAATGTGACTCATTGGACGAATGATATAAAAAATCTGTCGGGGTGAATAGTTCAAGAGTCAGAGCCGCCAAAACTGCTGTGGGTTAAGTATATCTCTTCCTCTGAGTCATTCATCTCTTTCTGACAATCCTATTATTTGACGTATTCCACATGGATTGCTATCGAGATTGGTCTACTTATTTGACAAAAGTAGCTCAAGAGAACTGAAGTAAACCTTTTTGCATTAGGAAACCTCACCAACATATAAGTAAGTATGTTATTTACCAGTCCCTCGAGGGTATGTGTACCGCCCCTCGGGCTACGCCTTCGGGGCGGTCCTGGGTGAATGTATCAAATACCCCCTCATCCCAGGTAAAAATCCCTCACTTGGACACCACAAGTTTGAAATATTAAGGACAGCACCTACTAAGTCAAAGATATTTTTGCGCGGCTTACTGAAGGTGATTTTAACAAGTGTTACTGAAATCCACAAAGAAAACTAGGGGTAACCACCCGTTTTTCGAAGATTGTTAATCAACAATGTTAGAAAAAAGCTTTAAAATAAAAAGCAATGTATGGCATTCTTTTCCAAATTGAACCTTAATTTTTTTAAGATAAAAACTAGCGATAAAATTTTCCGACGTTTCGATCTCGCTGAGATCATCATTTTCAAGTTCGAAAAAAAGTGAATAAAACTTTGCCTATAAGAAGTAAAATCACACGTGAGAATATTAAAAGCGATAAAAATGTGGAAACATGTACTAAGCGTTACAAAAGGTAAGTGATAAAAATTAAAAAAAGGCTAGATAACAATAGGACAAAAGCTTTACAAAAGAATATATGAAATACTCCGAGCTATAAAAATAACTTTGCACGGATGGAGTCAGACTGCGTGTTCAAAGTTGGCTTTAGTTCTTTTATAAAAAGCATCTCATAAATTAAGCAGTCAAATTTGCTCTGGCACTTCCGTAAGATCTTGAAACTACGAGATATGTCCCTTGGGTCCCTCCCATGTTGATCTCTGACGTGTTTCCCGATGGCAGATCCCTTATGTTCTTCAATGCGTTGATACAGGTGTCGGCATGTGTAGCCGACATAATCCGCATCGCACAGATCACACTTGAAATGGTAAACAACACATTGTTGGTTAACAATAGGGGGTTTGCTTTCTTTTGGCTTGATATTAGATCCGATCTTTCGGCTTGTGTACACGGGATGGATATCTTTTCCGATTTTGCGACTTAATTCTCCAAGTTGTCTTCGTACAGAATTCGCTGATCTCTGGTCCTTAAATGGTAATATTATTCTCACAGGTGCTTTCTAATCGTCACAGGTCTGTTTGGATCTTACATCCCCTGAAACTTTTGCAGTAACAAAATCTCTGATTGCTGATTGTAAGAGTGGGACTGGGTAATGAAGGCGAGAGAAAGTCTCCTTGAGACGTTCATATTCTAGATGGAACAGTTGCCAGCTCGAAGAGAGCTTAAAAGCACGATTCAGCATTGTTTTTAGCAGTGACTGTTTATATCGCACATCGACATGACTTTGATAATGTAGTAATAATCCAGTGTCTGTTGGCTTTTTATACACCTTTGTCTCCAGGCGGGACATGTGTTTCACGACTTCCACCCCCAGAAAGGGAAGTGTGCCGTTTGCGGCTAGTTCCATGGTGAAGTTAATTGAAGGATGGCTGTCATTCAGTGTGGATAGAAATGCTTCAGCTGTTTCTACGTTAGGCATTATGCTCAACGTGTCGTCCACATAACGTTTGTAGAAATCCGGCATTTTTCCCTGGCCTTGGAGTCGTTCTTCAATACTACACATGAATGCGTTAGCCATCAGGGGTCCCAGAGGCGAGCCCATGGCGACGCCAACCACTTGTTCATACAAAATTCCCTCAAACTGAAACAATTGGTTCTTCGTGGCAATGTTCAACAGTTCTACTAGATCTGCTTTCGTAATGTGGAGATTATGTTCTGTGTTAAACCAGTCGCCCTTAAATGCTTTTTCGGCCAGAATTTCGATTGTCTCATCAACAGGTACATTAGTAAAAAGCGAAGAGACATCGTATGAGACAAGGATGCTGTGAGCATCAACTTGGAGGTTCTGTAGGTCGTCCACGAAGCCAAAAATATCACTGACGGTATGGTCGTTGATTGACAGAGGTTTGAGCGTTTCGTCCAACCATTTTGCTAGCTTGTAGTTATATGTACCTGTTGCGGATAGTATGGGACGCATCGCGAGTTGTTTCTTGTGAGTCTTTGGTAGGCCATACAGGTGGGCAAGTCTTGAACCTTTTTGAACAACAGAATCAGCAATATCTTTGGGAAGAATTCTTTTTACGGTGGCGGTTAATTCCTTCTCTTTCTCAAGTAGAGGATGAAAATGCTTTGGTGGTCTCCCTCTCATTTTAGGTCTTTCAGCGCTGACAGGTTTAAACTTGGTTTCATCGTTAATTGATGACTCCTTCAGTAAGCGCACATAATCTGACTTGTCCATTACCACCACTCCTGAACCTTTATCAGGCTTAGTGATAATAATGTCGTTCCTCTTCTTTAATTGGCCATTTGCTCTTAGCATTGCTCTTGGTGGTGCTGGAGTCTTGCGTCCGGTGTAGTTTAGAGCTATAGATCGCAATGTCGTAGCCTCTAGTTCTCTGTTGTCTTCACTCAAATCCGGCTCTAATTTCCAGAAGGCCTTTTCAAAGGCTGCTATGATATCGTTAGATGATACTCGCTGTGGAAGAGCAAAGTCAAGACCACGACATAAAGCCAATTTCTGGAAGAAGGAAAGTCCATAGGAGGAAATGTTCTTGATATGTTGGTCGATGTCAGTGTTATCTTTGTAGAGAAGTCTTGAGATCTTCTTTATGTGGCCATCCATTACTTGTCGGTACTGTTCGTTGCGCAGAGTGACAATCGTTTTCAATATGCAGAGAAAACGTAGCGGTGAACACCTCGTTTTGATTCCGTTGTAAACATCTTGAGTTTCGGATTTCAGCAAGGTTAACTGTTTCCTCTTCAAGCTTAGTTCTTCAGCAACGACATTCTCCTCAAACGCATTTGCGGATCGTTTCCATTTGTTCGCTTTAGTCTGCTCTATCTTGGCAAAGGTTGGTGTCAAATTGAAATTCTGGCAGAGTTTAAGAAACTCAATGGCAGTCTCGCAGTTGAATTGTTTTTCATTACACCGCTCAAGTCTTCTGAACAGGTGTAACTGGCTATCTCGCTTTAAAAACC
>NC_090878.1:32337949-32362949 GCF_036669935.1 Montipora foliosa
CAATGTTGAGACATCAAATTTACTCGGATTAACCTTGCTCGCGTAAAGATCCGTAAGGTTTATTGTGAAATTGACATCTCCTCATGGTCTCGAAATATTACAAAATTAAGTACAAATCTGGAGGAAATAACACAATAAAGCCTTTTTAGTTGTATTTACGTGTCCCTAGGCTGTTTTCTTATTAGGTACCTCTTGCGTAAACGAATTAAGGCCTATTGCTCTTTGGAGGGATGAAAAGAGCGATGAGAAACATGAGGAAATCCATAGGTGTTCTTGTTTGAATGAGATAAATCCAAGGGTTTTCGAGCTGCTATTTTCTACAAACTCTGTGAGAGTCCAATTACTTTAATGTAGTACGATGATTGCAGTGGATGATTGTGCTCAAGCAAACCATTTCAATCTCCTTTTGCCTCGAGGCAGCTGTTTTAATCCTCCCCTTCCATAGAATACAGCAGTTTCTGTTTCCGATCGATAGATTAAGATAACCCTGGGAACTCACATCTGATAAGCCGCAGCTGTTACATGTAAATAAACCTTTTCTTCTGTCAAACTACCATCTACATGTAGAATTACATGGAATTACATGTATTAAATTGACTGGATCTAAGGAAACTTGTCAAGCTCCACTATGACTTTGACCAACACAAAAGCGTCATCTTTATAATTATACTAGTTTTCTGTATATCTGATTTTTGGAGCACGTCTTTAGGGTCTTAGTACTCCCACAATCATACTCTCTTATGTACAAAGTTGTTGTAGGACATTCAGAGGTTCTGTAACCTCGTGCAAATTATTTCAACAGACCTTTGTAATCATCGAAACCTTGAATTGGTCACGATTCCGTCATAGCTCTAGCCCACGAAAAAACATCATTGTTATTCCTGGGCGGATAAAATTTCAATATTCCAATGTGAGGAAGAATCTTTTGCTTCTCTGGGTACCTTCGCTCGTTGTCACCTCACACAGCAACATGATCGCCACTAGCCATATTTCTAATATTCTTTGAATTGCTGAATTTAGAAATAGGCCAAAAGCCAGCCCATACACACGTAAATACAACTGAAAAGGCCTTATTGAGTTATTTCCTAGAGATTTATTCATAATTATCTAATGTTATGAGACCATTTTACAATAAACCTTACGCAAGCAAGGAAGTTAATCAGCAAATTTTACGTCATATTTCACGGTTATTCAAACAAAAACTTACACTTGCTACGTGTCAACATTGGCCAAATCGATTTCTAAACAAAAAACTGTACCGAAAAAAGCGTTGATCTCAGTAAACACCCGCATATAAGAACAAGTGGGATTAAGAACATCAGGCTGAAATTTGGCCAATAAAGTAGCATACAAATAAGAACAAATTCAGCCTGGTAAATAAGATATGTTCTTATACAAAGGGAAAGGGTATTAGGATAAGGAAACAATACAGTACAGTAACTTATATCAAAGTACTATAGTGTTCAGGACCACTACAAACTATAAAAACTAAAAAATTCACGTCGCTTTCCGGTCGTTTCTTCAACTTAAACAAAATTTAGCAAAACCGAAGGTTGAGAATAAAATAATTATTCCATTCGCACTTGTTGGATACGAGATTGGTAATAGTTAACTCGGCGGCACTACGCGCCTCGTTGGCTATTTACCATCTCGTATCCAACCCGGGCTCATGGAATAATTGTTAATTATTCCTGAAACCAATTTTAAGAACATTTTAAGAACACTTTCTGGCTGATTTCTCACTGAGCACCTCTCAAATAAGAACACGATGACCCTTAAACCTGAAAAAAGTGTTCTTATGTGCGGGTGTTTACTGTAATAACCAAAATTTTAAGAACATGATAATACTAAGAACATACCCAGGTTGTTTTGTGAGCAGTAGACAGAGAAATAAACAAATAAGAGAACTGATTGATCCTTGCATCTAGCAGGACAATTTAAGCAAATGTCGCCTTTTATAGCGACATGGAACATACCATGTTGTAGTGAGAGGAGGGTCGCACCTTTATCAGTGACCTAAAGATGGGGGGGTCAGGGGTATTCTTTTTAAAACGCAACGGAGGGCTACCACTTTTTTTAAAAAAAAAAAAAATTCCCCAGCCCCCACCCCCTTCCCCCAAGAAAAAACGTACCTTCCCTTAATTTGTTGATTCCAGTTTACAGTGTCCCCGATTAGTTCCTCAGTGGTAGAAGACTAGACACTAAAGGAGACTCAAGTTAATTTTAACACTTTCAATAAACTGTAGTATTTGGAAGGATCAGATCGACAGAACTGTTTTACGAAACGACAATGTTATGGTACCATATAAAACACAACTAATTGCTTAACAAGATGAACTCATTTATGTGGCGTAAAAAGTCACCATAGCAACAACACAGTGAAAAGCATGGGCCGATTCCTTTAATGACGTCATAAACAACTTTGCATTGTAGTTTTGAAAGAAATTTGGCGACGTAAATTAGTTCTTTACGTCATTAAAGGATAGATCCATACCTCTCACCACCTCGGCCATGGGACAAACGAATGCCAGCTTTGTTACTCTCCCGTACCTCAATAGGCCTATTAGAAGTAAAATCTAGAGAAGCAAAAGTAAAATATATGCTAGACATTTAAGACGAAATCCGATAGAAAATCGAGCAATTTCAGTTTTTAGTGGACAAAAATCTGGTACCAGAATAATGTTAAGTATTTTGCAGTCCTTTTTACATTTTCTTTAAGCTAAAGACATAAATAATTGCCTGAAATAACACCGAAAACAATTTCCCATGGGAACGAGAAAAAATTGAATTTCAAAGTTCAGAGAAATTGTGCAAACACAGGTAAAATTTCATCATCAGTTTCATTTCACCAGTACTTTCAAGTGTTTCTTACGAAGTTGACGTTTGGTGTTGCTACAAATGATTATCATTGAGAAGACATTTAAAACAGTCTTACAGGAGTTTGCAATACGATGTATATAATCTTGGTACTAGGCTTTTGTCCATTTGTTACTCGAACATCTGGTGGATTCCGTCTTAACCTTTGCAAAAGTAAATACTTTTGAGCTTTGGTGCACTTTAAGGAATGTGCCAACTAATTCAAAGGTATTTTTGCGCGCGTTATGAATTTGCTGGAAAAGGAGATCGGAACAAGTGTTTTTGAATTCCAACACTGAAAAAAATTGGGGGAAACCATCCACTTTTTAAAGATGATTAATCAAAAATATTTATAAAAAGGTTCAAAATACATAGCAATGTATGGCGTTCTTTTCGGAATTGAAGGTTAATTTATCTCTAAAAAGCATGATTACCCCCACTTTTCGTTTTGGATAGCAAGAGCACTTGCTAAGTTCTGTTTTCTCCAAAATATTTTGAACCGTGCAGAAAAATCCTCGTATTATCCGGGTATGTGCGATGCGCAAATAACAATACCGGTACTAGCCACCACATAATAAGTAAATAGTTAATAAAAAAAAGAATTAAAACAAAAAATGCCAGGCATCATCCTTAAATAAACTTCCTTTCCTTCCCTTTCCTTTGCTTTCCTTTTTTTACTGCAACAGACTTTAAACCATTACAAAAGAAATTTATCAAGAGAACCACCTAACTATCTAGTTGAAGTTAATGGCTCCTCAACCGTCATATGATTTTGGTAGTGTGCAAGAAGAAGTTCCTCGCTGTTCAACTCCTCCTGGCAAACCCAACAGGTGTGTTTTACACCCTTGTTTGAAATATAATCTTGACAAGTGGAGGGGCGATGAATCTCTACTTCAACTTGATTTGAACTTGCAGGAGGTTCTTGTGCTTTTTCATGTTTCCTTACACCTCTTCTGTTGAGGAAAGACGCTCCTGTTGGCTTACGTTTATAACGCTTCTCTCTAGTATGTACTCTTTCATGACTCTTTAATGTTCTTGCTTGGCTAAAACACTTTCCACATTGTTCGCATTAAAAGGCTTCTCTCCAGTATGTACTCTTTCGTGTCTCTTTAATGTTCCTGCTACGCTAAAACATTTGTCACATTGTTTGCATTTATAAGGCTTGTCTCCAATATGTACTCTTTCATGACTCTTTAATTTTCCTGCTGAGCTAAAACACTTTCCACATTGTTTGCATTCATGAGGCTTCTCTCCGGTATGTAGAGTTAACTGAATAGAGTGTAATTTCAATCCCATATGAACCATGTGAGCGTTAGCCCTACAGATGGAAATGGGCCCAAACAAGGACAGAGAAAAACTCTGACGAGGGTGGGAATTGAACCCACGACCCTCGGGTTAGATCTCCGCCGCTCTACCGACTGAGCTACAAGGTCAGACGGGAGCAGGCCGTGGGAAGTGAAGATGTTAAAGTCACGGCAATAAACATGTACAAGCACAAGGAAAGGTCACGTTTATACAAACGTTGGCGTGTAGCCCTGGTCAGAGTCTTTCTCTGTCCTTGTGTGGGCCCATTTCCATCTGTAGGGTTAACGCTCACATGGTTCATATGGGATTGAAATCTAGCACTTCACATTACACTCTATTCAGTTAACTCAGTTTAAAATATAAGTGCTACTCGGCCAACGTTTGTATAAACGTAACCTCTACAGTATGTACTCTTTCGTGTCTTCTCAAATCTCCTGTCTGGCTAAAACACTTTCCACATTGTTTGCATTGATAGGGTTTCTCTCCAGTATGGACTCTTTCGTGTCTCTTTAACTTTTCTGCTCGGCTAAAACACTTTCCACATTGTTTGCATTCAAAAGGCTTCTCTCCAGTATGTACTGTTTCATGACTCTTTAATTTTCCTGCTCGGCTAAAACACTTTCCACATTGTTTGCATTCATAAGGCTTCTTTCCGGTATGTACGCTTTCGTGTCTTCTCAAATCTCCTGCATGGCTATAAACCTTGCCACAGTGTTTGCATTGATAAGGTTTCTCTCCAGTATGTACTCTTTCATGACTCTTTAATGTTTCTGCTCGGCTAAAACACTTTCCACATTGTTCGCATTCATAAGGCTTCTCTCCAGTATGCACTCTTTCGTGTTTCCTCAAATCTCCTGCCTGGCTAAAACCCTTGCCACATTGTTTGCATTGATAAGGTTTCTCTCCGGTATGTACTCTTTCGTGTCTCTTTAATGTTCCTGCTTCGCTAAAACATTTGTCACATTGTGTGCATTTATAAGGCTTCTCTCCAGTATGTACTCTTTCGTGTCTTCTCAAATCTCCTGCCTGGCTAAAACACTTTCCACATTCTTTGCATTGATAGGGTTTCTCTCCAGTATGGACTCTTTCGTGTCTCTTTAATTTTCCTGCTTCGGTAAAACACTTTCCACATTGTTTGCATTCATAAGGCTTCTCTCCAGTATGTGCTATTTCGTGTCTTCTCAAATCTTCTGCTTGGCTAAAATACTTGCCGCACTGTTTGCAATCAAAAGGTTTTTCTCCAGTATGGACTCCTTCATGTGCCTCCAACGTTCCTGCTTGGCCAAAACACTGTACACCAGGATGGACTTCTACGTCTACCATAAGACTTCGTTCTTCGATCAGACAGTCTCGTTTCTGCATAAGCCAAGAACCCCTGTTGACAGTGCAGTAGTTCCATTGCTTATCTGATCTTGACATCATTAAAAGATCGTGATTTCACTTAGCACTAAAGTACAAAATATAAAGAAGTCATTTGTACCTCAAAGACACAGCTTAGTCCTGAAAGGTCAAGTCATTGGTCATCTTGTAACTCGCAACGAAACGAAGTTAATAAAAAGACAGCCAACAAGGTAAATACCATAGCGTAGAAACTTTTAAAGCGCGTGACGAGACGAAAATAAAAGTACTAACCTAATCAGAAATAACAGAAGATACAACTTCTAAGATAATTAGAGACAACAGATACAGAAGATGTAAATTTAAAACATAGTATCAGCGAGAGCCAAAAATAGTTTTACGTAATCTGGTCACTCTTAATATAGTGTACTGTTTATATAGCTGATAACCTACGACCACTCAATTTACTATAATAACGGAGATTCGCGAGCGCCATTGGCGCGCGCGCGAAGCACCATAGAGAAAATGTGGTAACCCATGGATGCAAAAGATTTGGGTTTTATAGTCATAACGTAATCGCTCGTCCGTACGTACGTCAACCCATCCATGTATGCAAATGTGACCAGTATCATGCTAGTTTACAGTATACATCTTCGATATTGGACATTCGTGTTTTGATCAATTGACACCTGTCAAAACAAGGTATCCACTGACCAGTATCACGTGACCTTATCGCGGGCTGAAGGTTCGAGCTCACCGAGGTCAGCTTTTTTTTAAAAGTTGACCGCTGACCAGGCGCTGGTTTTCGATTGGATTGTAGGCTTAACCTAGGTTAACTCACCTAAACATAAGCGAGGCTTCATTTTTCGCGCGCTTTTTGTAGCTCGACGCGGCTACAAGGCCACACTACGTCAACTATAGTTCTTACACAGTCAACGCTGTTCGTGTTCAGGTGGAAAACGGTTTGGAAGATGATTTCTTTTTGCATTTTTCACTGGTTTCAATCCAGTTTGACATATCATAATAGCTGTGGTCCACACTGGCGGCGACGCAGTTAAGTCAAGTAATTGGATGAATTTCAGCTTCGAGCGGAATTTTCATATATGAAAATTGTTACGCGACACGCAATGCCTGTCGGTTGAAGGTGGGCCTTTAATAAATGTAGATGTACATGAAGATGTAGACGTATCAAAGGAAATTCTATGTACTTATTGACTGAGTGGGAGGGCCGGACGGGAAAATATTTTGCCAGATGTCATGGCGCAGCGAGGTCTCTGCGCCATGGCCGACAGCCAAATATTTTCCTGTCCGGCCCCTACCTAAACTCAGTCAATAAGCATTCTATCATTGGGCTCTTTACACTATTCATGAGCACTCAGAATATGAAGTATGGACAAAATAAATTTTTTAGCCTTTGTTTTTCTGGATGTAGATAGCTTGAATGTTTAAAAGCAAGGAAATCCTCTCAAATTGCATTGGATGGAGCAGTACGTGTTCTTAGCAGGGTCGTACGGCGTTTTCAGGCCCTGCTCACGGTAATGCGCACAACCCTCAAAAGGGGATTTCCCCAATAGTTTTACAATGAAAACATGTGCTGGGCCCGTACGAGCCACGAGATTTAAAAAATATATTTTGAGCCTAATAGAGAGAGAGGTTTTTAACTCGTAAGGACTTTTACGCAAGGGCTCAATTGCGATAAGCTTAACAAATCATCGCAAGGGTTAACAAATCACGCAAGGGCTTAATTGCGATAAGCTTAACAAATCATCGCAAGGGTTAACAAGTCACGCAAGGGCTCAATTGCGATAAGCTTAACAAATCATCGCAAGGGTTAACAAATCACGCAAGGGCTCAATTGCGATAAGCTTAACAAATCATCGCAAGGGTTAACAAATCACGCAAGGGCTCAATTGCGATAAGCTTAACAAATCATGCAAGAGTAAGATAAAATACAATAAAATATTAAAGATAAAAAATATTTAAAAACCATATTTTTTTTCTTGCCGCGTGTGTGCACTCACAAGCTTTTGAAAAAAAAAAAAAAAGAATCCTTTTATTATTTTCTGTAAAAGAATTCCTACACCTTAGTTTACAAGAGGTTTCAATAGGAATAATAATCTTTGAATGCACCTCACTGAATGCCTGTTGTTAGTTACTAAAGTTTATTTGTAGGACTGTAGAAGGACTGAAACTCTTCCAAATATAAACGGTTTCAAGCAAAAAGTTTAAACTAATTATGAGACGGAAAAGTATATTAGCATTTAAAAGCGCACTGCGGAAAAATTCAATAAGAAATTGGCGTTGGCATCCGGCTTTGTGTTTCAAAAAGGCATGTGTTACTATTTTCCGTGTATCTGCCTTTTGTGTAACCCCTTTAGTAGTTAGTGAGCGAGTGAGCGAGTGAGTGAGTGACTGAGTAGGTAGGTAGCTACAGTAGGTACAATCCTGGTCAAAACTGTTGGGACAATTCCCGCTTTTCCCCCTTCTCCCATTACAATGTTGATTTTTCAGTCTCCGCAATCAAGATCAGTTCATTGATTGCTTGCATGATTCAACATTGTCTGGGAGAAAGGGGGGCGCAAAAAAGGCAGTGAAAGGAGAATACACGTTGCTCATATAGCGATGGAAGCATGTACAGTAAATTCTGTACTTTTTGCCCAAAATTTGACAAGTGTCCTAAAGTCTTTTGACCCGGATTGTAAGTAAGTAAGTAAGTAAGTAAGTAAGTAAGTAAGTAAGTAAGTAAGTAAGTAAGTAAGTAAGTAAGTAAGTAAGTAAGTAAGTAAGTAAGTAAGTAAGTAAGGTCTATAATGTTTACTTTTCGTCGTAAGTAATCAGGTAGTCCTTGTAATTGTATGTGAAGTGCAACAATTAAAATAAAATAAAAGGAGCCCACTTTAATTTAAAAACAACTGATGAATTACTGTGCTATTTAAAAGTTATTCATAACAAATTAGAAACAAGAATATGCTACTTCATACTGGTACTACATATAAAACTCTAAATCTAGTTATTAGGTGTTAAACCACTACACATGTAGACATGACGTAAAGGAAAACTATTTTTACATCTTCCAGTTTTACATAACGGGCAGATAAAAAATTTATGTTTTTTCAGAGAGAATTTAAGCTCACACTTTCTTGGAAGTAGACTGTGGAGACTATGAAATTAATTAATGCATAATGCATCAAACAACTTTGCTGCATTTGCTTTTCCTCAATCAGACAGTGATGAAAGAGAAGACATCTCCAGAGCCAAGTACATTGTGATATTTTAGAACCTTTAGATTGAAATTTCACTTTTCTATTGGCTTTGAGAGAGACAGGAAAAGTAATCATACTTTGATCAATAACCGAGCAATGAAAGGGGTTGGTTCACTCAATCTCGGTTACCACCTCATGTACACAGAATGTGCTAATATGGAAACTGTGCCAAGCTGAAAAATGTTTGTGGGAAGCTAAATTTCCCAGGACACAAGTGTCCAAGTGTTCAGAATTTATTAAAACTTACTAAAACAATTATTCCATTTGCACTTGTTTGACGCAAGACTGGTTATAGCCAACTTGGCACTGCACCCCTCATTGGTTATTTACCATCTTCTCCAATGCGCCTTGATCGGATAATAATAATTATTAAAAAATAGATCGTTAGATAATGCAATTCTAGAGTTTTGATTGGCTTAGCTATCATGGTATATGAGCTAAGACAGTACAATACATACTTCGTGCCCATGCATAGGGAATTTTAAGGGCCAATGGAACACAAACATGACAGAACAGAGCATTCAACAACAATTGTTAAAAACCCCAAATGGCCGGAGGCAAACCAGTTCGCTATTTACAAGTGCAGCTGAGAAGTTGAACAAGGGACTACCAGGAACAAATTCAACCAGTGGTCAGGAAGTGTCTTGAACCTGGGATCCCTAGATCTCAAGGCAAGCGCCCTAACCACTGGGCGGCACTGTCTCCTTGCTGTTATACCATGCTCTACAAATGTCAGTAACTGTACGCATTTTTTTTTCTTTTTTTTTTTTTTTTTGATTTTAAATAAAGGTAGGGAAGATTTATCCATATCCTTATTCCAATCGCACTTGTTGGATATGATGCGATAATACCCACCTCAGGGCTACGCACCTCGATGGCTATCTATCATCTCATATCCAACAAGCACGAGTGGAATAATTGTTAATAAAACTCGTTAATTATTCTGCTAGAGGTGTCTACTTTTCTGAGGTAAAATACTTTCAGTTTTTCTGCTGACCACAAGCCATTCAAGACCCTGGCCTAGGCTCTACTGATGCGTATACTTTACTTGCTTGGTTTACAAAAAACTTGTAAAAAATAAGTAAATGAATAATTAAATAAAGAGGGAGTATCTGCTGAATACCCTGCCATCTTTCTTTCAATTTGGCAACATTGTCTGCAGAAAGAGACAGATTATGTTGAGTGTCTTGAAAACAAAGACCCCTAAGACTCTTAAGACTCAAAAACGAAGGAAGTAGCCCAAAACCCTCAATTTGGCTAACCCTTGGTCTAACAAGGCCTTAAGTGTGTTTTTGGGCCTAGAGTTAGCCAAATTGAGGTTTTTGGGTTACTTTCTTCGTTTTAGAGTCTTAAGGGTCTTAGGGATCTTTGTTTTCAAGACACGTGAATACAATAGATGTTATAATTTGCCGGGTATTGATACAGAAATAACGCTGATGAAAAGTATTTAAGCTGTTTGAACAATCCTAACAGTGGTATTTTTATGCTTATCACTGTCTGTGTTGATCCAAGTAATGCATATATCATTATACAGCATTGCAACTGTTAGTATTTAGCGAGTGATGATGGCGAGATTCAACAAATTGACGGCAATTCTTGGTTTGTACCCAAGTGACACGGCTGCCATGTTGGATGGGAATACAATGTAATTTCTTTTTGCAGAATTTGCATAACAATAAACTAAGTTTAGTTCCCAGCAGAGAGACAGATTATTGTTCTTGCCATCCAACATGACCTCCATGACGTCAGATGCAGACCATCAATAATCCACAACATTTTAGAGGTCTAACTAAGGACAGTATTGCATACACATAGTTAATGAAACAAGGAATGGCCTACAATGACCTACAATGAGCTACAATGACCTACAGTGAGGTACATTATAAGCTAAAATTAGCTAATGACTTACAATGAGCTACAATGAGAGCTCTACACAATGATCTGCAATGGCATACAATGATCTATAATGACCTATAGTGATTTACAATGATTTACAATGAGCTATAATGACCCATGGTGAGCTACAATGGCCTACTTAAATGACTTACAATCAAAAAGAAAGACAAAAGAGGATCAGGGTGAAGAGTTTGGTGAGCGGAAAACATCCATTGTGCTTTGTCACGCAATGCTTTTACTCCATTGCATGACAGCCCATGTGACGATAGCAATTACGCACATGGCCTTGAAGGCAGAAAAAAACTGCCAAAAGACCCTTGGATGGTCTTCCATTGTTTTAAAGCTTAAATGAAAAGGCTTTGCCTGGCAACAATAAAATCTTAATTAGAGCAGGAAAAATGAAGAGAATATAATAAATACGTTATTCTTCCCACAATGTTTTGTTTGGTTCAGAGTGCACAATGAAAATTTTCAACTTACACAGCAACGAGTTTTTGATTGGTTCAAAGTGCAGAGTGGAATGTTTTTAACCTTTGTACTGCAAACATGCTGCAGTGCCCTTACAGCTGCAACTTATCTTTTAGCTCATTACGGATTAGCTAATTTTAGTTTATAATGTACCTTATTGTAGGTCATTGTAGATCATTGTATGTCACCGTAGCTCATTGTAGCTCACTGGAGGTCATTGTAGGTCATTGCTGCTCATTGTAGGTCTTTGTTGATCATTCCTTGTTTAGTAACTACGACTGCATACAACGAACATTTCGAGAAGATCGACACGAAACAAAGAAGATTATCGAACTGCCGGACATGGTGTATTTTCAAACAAATTATCCTGTCCTCCTGCAAGACATCTACAGTAGACACAGCCATTTTCCGAGAAGGAGGACACAGGCCCACAGTGTTTTAACAATACAACACCTTTAAAGAGACTGATCCATCACTTATAATGCAGTAAAAAAACTTGTTTACCTTCTGTAAGATTGTTTTTGCGCGTAACAGCCCTCAAAGCCACTCCTCTTGACTCGTCTTGACTCCTCTTTGAAATCGAGGATTACTATTCTGACCAGCGGACGTCAGAGTTAGAAAAGGATATCATGTTTACAACATTGAAATGACTACATGGAATGATGGAAAAGGTGAAGTGGGAAGGATAGAATACAAGTCGCTTCGCAACGGACGAAAGGACTCTGATTTGTCCTTTCGCCCGTTGCCAAGTGACTTGAATGAAACGAATGTATATTTGAAGTGCAGGTTGTAGATGAATGAGAGAACTGAGTGAGCCTCGCACTTTAAGAGGGAATGTCCACTAAAATCGAGCAAAAGGTGGCACATGATGAAAAGTCAAAATTCTTCATATTTCATACAAAGATAGCCTATTATACTGTAAGAAACGTGGTGGGATTTTGTTCTTGAAAGATTTATTTTAAATCCCGAAAATGACGAAATTCTGTTCGGCCCCCGCGATCAGAGAAAACGCCGCCATTTTAGCGTAAGATGCTAAATTCAAATCAATCGCCACTTTCAGTTCGCATCGCTTTTAACCTCACATTTGTGCTCAGAAACTTATTAATTACGTGTCAACGAGTAATTCGAGCCTAAACATTCACTTCTGTGTCGAAACAGAAATTCAGGGAAAGCCGTGAAAAATTAGCAAAATTTCGCGTGGTCGAAATTCCCGGCTCGGTGCATTTTTTCAGAAGGAAATATCCATTCCCGGTAAAATAGCAAATCGCCCGAAATTTTTAGATTTAGTTAGTAGAAACGTTGGTCTTAATCCGGATATACAAATTAGTGCCGGGATTTTTATCACCGCAAAGTATCAACACTCTCAAAATCGGCAAAATCGATCTGTCCACACGCGTAAACAACAAAACACTTGCACAGCAGGAAACGTTTGAACAGTTGTCGCTGAAAATGTCGCATAAGCACAAAGTTGCAGCATACCTCGATGATAGTTCCCTGCGATGAGATTTCTTTTTGTCTTGTATTGGGTAAGCGATACCGGAGAGAAGTGGAAATTTCAGAATATGATGAGGTTAATAAACAGCCAACTGTTCTGGGTAGGATCGTAACAACTTCCGGTGCATTACTGAAATAACGACATCACTTTCTTGGTTTTCTTCTTTTAATCCAAAAGTAATAGCATCAGGGATAAAATATTACCGAAATGTTGTTAAAACGTCGTGTGAATTAATGAGAGAAAATTTCATTCTAAAGTATATACAGTGGAAACGAGGCGGGTGGTCAAGGAAATTTCAAATTTGGCTTTGATTGACAGGACTAGCTTTCATTGACAGCCGCATAAAAAAGCTTCTGCTGTTACGTTTCTTGAAGCGACTGCCAGGACAGCTATTGCTGCCCTTTCGTCATGGAAAGTAAATGTTCTTTCTTTAAGTTAGTTGGAGGTGTTTGCGATTATGACAAGCGATATCCCAGTGGTGATACCGTGCCCCTATCATCGTGTGACAGAGGTATTGGCGAATATGTAAGGAGTGTTGGAATAAGTGATATTTTCTCCGAGATTGAACTTATTCTCGCTCGTGCTTCCACGTTTTCCTTTCCAAGTAAAATTTCTGCATGGACAGTCTGTCCAGCGCATCGCTCTAGCTTGGGAATTGGTTGGCGAAGGGGAGCAAATCGATCTCGTGTCCATCTGGGCTTGCTAAGGGGTTCTGCTAAGCATACCAACAAAAGGAAGGCTGATCGTGGTTTTGGCAAGAAGGAGTCCAAGGAAATTCTCCGTTACACAGGGGTCTTTGTTCCCGCAGGATCTGGTATGTAATCAATTATGTTACTCCGAAGTTAAGCCGCGTGCGCTCCGTAAGCTGTGCGTGTGAGTACAATCGGAATCAGAAGTTGCAAATATAACATATATTTTCACTCATCCGGATTGTAATTGGCAAATTCATTGCTATGACTAGAGCTGTCACTGAGTGGTTAAGAGATGCTCTGGGGTCGATGAACAGGAGATGACTTCTGAGGCAGAGTTTGCAATGTTATGGAACCATTTTGTGCACTGTTGGAAATCTGACAAACGTTCTCATAGTGAATGTAAAAATTTACAAAACAGATCTACATAGGATCGTGCGTGCCTCACTGAATAATTATATCTGTTATATGTCGTCTTATCTGTAGGTATTTGTAGAGATTGCAGAGAGAGGCTTGCAGCTAGCTTACTTGGTGAGACTAGCATAGCAACCCCTTCAAGCGTAACAAAAGAAAGTCTCACACACAGTTTTGCAGAAATGTCTTTGGTAAGTCTGTACTTTTGGTCAAGAGATCCTAATTTTGTGAGTTTCCTGCGCATACGTTGGCCATGTCTTGGGAAAGTGTGTGTGGCTTTTGGTGGCTTAACTAAAAGACATTGAAGGATTTTATTTTTTAATTGGAATGACTGGGGCCAAGGGAATGGTGACGTGTGTAAGGCCAAAGACCAAAAAAATTCAATTAAGGAGGCTCCCTAGAGTTTTATGGCTGCGCGCAAGCTGGGCACTGGTATGGCGCGTAAATCCTGAATCGCGTATGTTCTTACAATCTTTATGACGGCAGCGTGACCAAATCTGTAAAATTAACTGCTAATTTTCTCGCATTCCCTTGGGTAAAATTTGTTTTAAATTGGCTCAGTTCTAACCACATACAGTTCTTATCAACTACCCTACATTTGTTAAAATCTGTCTGAATACAGTAAAGGAAAAGACAGATTACAGAATATTGGCAAAAGCGTCTCAGCGACGTTGACTTTTTACCGCTTCAAAATGTCAGGCAATATCATTTCCATAATGTGGCAAAGAACAAGAAAATTCGCCGAAGAAAACTATAAATATTAAGGAATTTAAACGAAAAATAGGAGTATATCTGCCTGTCATTAGATGTGATGTTGCCATGACAACGTTCATGACACTCTTTTAATCCTTAAACAGTAAGAGAACTGCAGGTGCATGTTTGTGAGGGTTCAACTGTGGCAGATCGTTGCAGGTTGTTTGCATTGAGTGATTGCAAAGATCCTGCTTTTTATGATGACTGCAAACACAGTCATGACGACTGTTGCGATCGCTGCGAGTTGTTAGCATCAACAATGGATGCTGAAATAGACAACACCCAAGCAATTTATCAGATGACGATTGTGAAGAAATGCGTTTCTTAGTAAAACAGGCAAAAGCTCAAATAGTATCGTGGAAGGCACATATTTTACGCTCAATCCACCAAGATTCAGCAAGGATTAACTTCCTGGAATCACTAAACGAATCCTCTGTCCTTGTCATCCAGGACTGGGCCAGGAAGTATTTGCCACGGAAGTACCGCGAGAGCCAGACAGACTAGTTTGCAAAACGAGGAATTCCTTGGCATATCAGTGTTGCGTTTACGAGAGTAGATGGCGAAATACAGATGCTGACATTCTGCCATATTTTTAATGCCTGCAGTCAGGATAGCAATGCCGTTCTCGCAGTAATGGCAGACATGATCCAGCAGCTGAAATCCATCATGCCAAGCTTGACAACCGTATACTATCGGCAAGACAATGCCGGCTGCTATCACTGCAGGCACGTCATTATTAGCTCAAGCAAATTAGGCCAAAAGAGGCTTGACTTTTCAGATCCACAGGGAGGAAAGGGTGCGTGTGACCGCAAGGCAGCGACCATCAAGTCTCACTTGAGAGTCTTCCTAAATTCAGGAAATGACATCGAGACACCAGAACAGATGTTCAAAGCCATGGTATCTTTCGGTGGAGTGCCTTCACGTAATGTCACGCTTTGTGAACCGTTTACAAGCGTGGAAACTCCAGCATTCAAGATAGATGGTGTAAGGCTTTTATCCAACATAGAGTATTCAACTGAGGGGATTCGCGTGTGGAGGGCGTACGGAATCGGTCCGGGTAAGATCGTGTATCAACAGCAGTCTTCTGGACAAGGTTCAGGCGCTTTACCGGCCCTTGTGGTAGCCCAAGTAAACCGAAGTAATTTTTCATCGATAAAAGGACGAACTGCTTCCGCGAAGCCCTCAGGGGATGAAAAAGAATCCACAGGCTCGGGAGGGGAAGATGCTTCGACTAGCCTTTTTGCAAGTCCGGAGGACGGATGTATAAAACGGTTCATTAGGCATTCCTCAGTGCTTCGTCACTTGGACTATGGTAAGCACCAATATACCCTTGAGCATGAAACCTTATACGAAAAAGCTGCTGTCCAATATGCAGAACAACTGGAAGGACAAGGAGCCACTATGGTACCCGTCGTTAAGTGTCCCTACCAAACACGCCAGTGCACGAAATCTGGATATCGGCTGGGCGCTGAAGGTAACTGGACCTCGACGTACTAGGTTCACTGTTGCACAACAGTCATATCTTATCAAAAAGTTCAAACTCGGAGAGATGACAGGGAAAAAAACTGATCCGGCATCAGTGGCTCGATCTATGATGCATGCAAAGATATCAATGGTACCGGGATGTTCCAGTGACGACTTCCTGACAACCAATCAAATAGGAGGATTCTTTTCACGTCTTGCGTCAAAGAAAACTCTTGACGAAGAAGCTGAAATCGAGGTGATGGAGACTGCTAGATATGAGGCTGACATTGATACCATGATATCCCAAGTGGTTGACGATCTCACACCAAGGCACCCGATTGTGTTTGACTCTTTCAACCTTTGCGAACTGTCCTCTACAGGGAAACTAAACACCCTTTCAATCCCACTCCTAAGAGAGATGTGTTGTCACTTTGGTATCGCTGTTGACGACATCAAGGTTAGGCGCCGGAAACCGTACATCGAAAAATTAAAAACGCTCAGTGATAAGTGTACTTGTAAGCAGCTATGATTAAAGTAGTATGTATTGGATTAAGTAAATTATATCCGAACCAGAATTCCACATTTTCTTTTCAAAGTTCAGGTCAAGTTTTCGTTTCTTTGCTGCCCGTGATTCTGTATTATTTCACAATGCAATGTATGATAAGGAATTTCAAGATAACATTTGCTAATTGTTTTCACAATACGCAGTTCTGTATACGAGTTTAAAAAACGGGACATTGGACTTTTATACCCGGCGTTGTCAATCAATGGTTTGCGATCGATTGATTGCAATCAATACAATCAATAATAATCAATAACAATCCATTGATTGTTATTGATTGGTGCAACCAATCGATAAAAATCGATACTCACACTCGGAGTCTTAATTGCTATTGATTACCATTGATTTCTATAGAAAATCATTGATTAATAATTCATTATGCAACTTTCTGGCACGTGTTAGCGTGGGCGTGCTTCATTGGTCCCGAGCATATTTACACGTCCAGGGTAATTGGGTAATTCGATTCGAGAGGAGAACGTGGGAATGCGTTCAGAGTTAAGAATGATCGGGGGCAGCTCGGCCATCTTCAAATCGAGCTTGTTGGTCCTCTTTGGCCCTTACGCAAATAGATTACTGTGTAAGTTTAAAAACGCCACAATACAAAACAAGGGAAAACAACAATCGAAATGTGTCATGTCAATAACTGGAACAAAAAAGGGCCAAAGAACAAGAAAGACAAGAAGCAAAAAAGGGCGCACCAGAGAATTTATCAAAAGAGTTCCTTAAGGAAATTTTGACAGAGCATGGAATCACATTCAAAAAAAGTTCAACTAAAATAGAACTCATCAACAAAGTTATGGACTTAAGAATACAACTGCAACGACAGGAAAACGAAACAACTGCAATGGAAAATGACGGTCCGGCTGAAACAGCAGATGAAACAATTGCAGTAACACATCTTGATGAGCCAATTTGTGATTTCGCCTTTTCCCCAGTATTTAATCAGGTTTTTCATAAACCGTCTGAGACAAAGCAGAAATCTGCCTACAATGCCTACAAGAAACGAACACATTCGGCGAAGTCAAGGATAGCCTGCTTGCAGGCGGTAGTTGTTGTGTCGCCACGAAACACTATCACACGCCATATTGGAAGAGCGTGGGATAGGTCTGGGCCCCGTGACAAAACGACGGGGTGGGCCCCACTCAAGCCCCACTCCCCTCGCTCGCTTTGTCGACCCTCAACCCGGCCCAGACCTAGCCGCGCGAATCCAAGATGGCGACCTCATTATAGCCTGCACGCAGGCGGTTGGATGGTCGAAAACCCGGAATTCGTAATGAGGTCGCCATCTTGGATTCGCGTCGTTTTGTCACGGGGCCCAGACCTATCCCACGCTCTTCCAATATGGCGTCTGATAGTGTTTCGTGGCGACACAACAACTACCGCCTGCAAGCAGGCTAACCTCATTACGAATTCTGGTTTTTCGACCATCCAACAGCCTGCGTGCAGGCTAAGTCAAGGATGATCCCCTGTGTATTGTATTTCTTTGACGAGCGATACGAAAAAAAAATCATTATCATGTTACACATTGTTTTTCTTCTTGCGCTGTTTTCGGTTTTCTTAGATGCATCTATGATTCATTGTATTATGGTGTTGTTGCATTCTCTAATATACCAAGCAAGTGTTCTGAGCGTTGTAGAGTGCCTTCTTTATGCTATTCTGGAAGCGCATTACATTTTCCTTTTAACAATTATTCTGCTATCTTCCCTTTCGTTTGCACGGGTGAATGTTCAAGATGTATGTTCTTGGCCTGCATGCGTATATTCAGGCAGCATGACAATGAGCGGAGACAAAAACAATTTCCTCAACTAATTAACAAGCTGGAAGAGAGTGACACTGAAGAGACTTAAAGACAATTTTGTTCTTGTTTCGAGACGATCAGAGTCTAGTAATTTAAGTGAGCTTTTAATAGTAATAAGGGGTAAAAATGCTACAAATTTAACATAAAACACAACAAATAAAGATAACTGAATGGTTTGTTCATTCATATGGTGCGTTTTATTTAAGAAAATGACAAATTTCATAATCAATAAAAATCAATAATAATCAATAACAATCGATGAAAATCAATAGAAATCGATACTCACACAACTTTAAATCTACGATTTTTATCGATTTCCAATACCAATCGATTAATTGTTATTGATTATTATTGATTATTATTGATTTTATCGATTATCGGAAACCATTGATTGACAACGCCGGGTTTCATACTTGCGATTTGGTGGGGTTTAAAATCCTTAAAATTGTCAAAAACCGTAACATCGCCTGGATTAATGGGGTAGCATTTTGTTCTGCGCAGTCTTATGACTGCTCTCTTTGAACGTTTTATGTTGTGCGTGCAATATAGTTAGTGGCACTTTTTGACACCTTTTTCCCCAAACTTCCCGTTGGCCGTTCTCGTCCTCGTTATTGCATCTCAGTTTGTCACGGTTCTTTACGCGCTGACGATTTTACTATTTTTCAAAGTTGAACTTAATCGAATATCTAGTACGTGCGCAGCGTTTTACTGAAGGGACCCGATATGCTACTTTCGTGTATTCAGAACTCACTTATCTCGCGAAACAGTTAGGAATACAGTTTAAAATAGTAGGGCTCAATTTTTTGTCGCCATTAGGAGAGCCTGACTGGGGTTTATTACGTCCAAATCGTTGCGTGACATCCTTAAGGTTTTTAATAAATTCTGATTTCAACCTTAACAGGTTGAAATCAGAATTTATTTTACCACAACGACAACGTAAAGTTTGTTTCCTTCATTTCGCACATAATTTATTTTTTAGGCTTGATGCTTCCAAATAAATATGAAAAACAAGCGCAGGATTACTGTGAAATTGATAATGATAAGTCGCTCTTCATTCCTCACTTTAATTAAATATACACGCAAATATGTTTTCTACATGTTAGTTCAAGTGCAAAAAGCCCTTTAAATCTTGCAATCGCATTCATAATACGCCAGTAATTAAGAAACGAAAGATATCATGAGCAACTGAAAAGAAGTGGCAGAAGTCACGGCTTGACTTCCGTGACACCATTTACACAAGTTGACGGATTGATGCTGTGACTTTGCCGATTTTGAGGGTGTTGATAGTCGGCGCTGATAAAAAGCCCGGCGCTAATTTTTATATCCGGATTAAGACCAACGTTTCTACTAACTAAATCTAAAAATTTCGGGCGATTTGCTATTTTACCGGGAATGGATATCTCCTTCTGAAAAAATGCACCGAGCCGGGAATTTCGATCACGCAAAATTTTGTTAATTTTTCACGGCTTTCCCTGAATTTCTGTTTCGACACAGAAGTGAATGTTTAGGCTCGAATTACTCGTTGACACGTATTAAAGAAGTTTCTGGGCACAAATGTGAGGTTAAAAGCGATGCGAACTGAAAGTGGGGATTGATTTGAATTTAGCATCTTACGCTAAAATGGCGGCGTTTTCTCTGATCGCGGGGGCCGAACAGAATTTCGTCCTTGTCGGGAATTAAAATAAATCTTTCAAGAAAAAAATCCCACCACGTTTCTTACAGTATGATAGGCTATCTTTGTATGAAATATGAAGAATTTGTTTTTTTCATCATGTGCCAACCTTTTTTATTTTCGCTCGGTTTTAGTGGACATTTCCTCTTAATAGGTACACAATTCCAGCAATCGACAATCTATAGACACCTGAAAATTTAGAGGCTCCAACGGGATTCGAACCTATGACTTCTACGATCAATACTACGAAAATCACCGAACCGTGGAACAAGCATCGCGACCACCCCACTTGTCCATTGGCTCGATTTCCTTTGTTCCATTCTAGGGAATATATTACATAACATACATTATTCACTGTAACTAGGAAGTGCGGGCCTGAAACAATAGCAAAACAATGAAATATATATTAATTTCCCCAGCTCAAATTCCCTTATCACATTCCCCCCATCATAGTTAACCTTCACAGTAAAAACAACACAAGTCAAAATTTCGAATTACCGTTTAATGAACTTGTAGTAAACAATTACAGAGGATTCTTTGATTAAAGGATCATAACATGCCACAATTTAAGTTTACCAGGATACAAAATTAATCAATAAAACAACTTACAACTAGAGAAAGTGCAAATTGCTAATAAATACTGTTAAAGTACAATTTGTTCATATTTCTGACGTTACTTTCAATTCATTTTTAAGACAACTGTACAATCGTTAAATGTTGACTTTCCTTCTTGACTATCGGTTTTAACATTTTTTTTGCGGGGGAGGGGAAGGGGGGAGGGGGATCCCTTTAAGAATGAACTCTTAGAGCCTTGTAAGACATCAGAAAAGCTTTGCGTTCTCTACCACTTTCTCTTTGCGAACTATGAAGAGATTTTACGTCCCTATGGCCCGTTCTATCCATAATTACCTCCCCCGGCACACCCTTTCTTAATCATGGGTGGACGTATTTATGTGAAATAAATACTAAATACTAAATACTAAATACTAAATACTAAATACTAAATACTAGCTTTACTGCACAGATCCCGACCAACATTTCTCAACTTATTTTTTCCGCTTGGAGAAAGCGTAAACCATAGTTAATCTTCTACGCTGAATTGCTTTATTTGGGGACAAATAGGTCAGGAGCTACTTTTCTCTACGTCTTTCGGACTCTTATTTATGCATGTATTATACAAGCAAACTACACCCCTTTTCTAGATTTGGGCCCTGGTCTACCCTTTTGTATAAATTCTGCGATCCTGCACACCACTTACATGGCGAGTTTCAGTCTGGGCTGAAATTTTGTTGCGATTACATAATGAATTTCAGCCCGGGCGCAAAACGTAAATTTGCATGGAAAAATTTACTGAAATGCAAAAACAATCTATGCGCGTGCTTCCGTCCTTTTTTCAATCCGGGCTGAAATTTCATAGTCCGTTTTCAGAAAACGGGTTAGGATTTTCAGGCCGGGATGAAACTTTCTTCATGTAATCACCACTTTCATTTCAAGAAGATTTCTTTCAGAACCCGGGCTGTAATCAGGCCCTAAGTCGAGTATGCTCTTCCTCGTCTCTCTTTATGGACCTCTTCCATAATGGTGGCCAAATAAAATATTCTTTTGTTTTAATGATAATAAGCCTTTCTAGCCTCGCTACGAAGAGCAAACTTGTGAAAGTGGTCGCCATTTATGAAAGTTGTCTCTATTATATTAACCTCCAGCTGTGTGAACGTCAAGCTTCTGATCATGAGTTCTTCACCACTAAGGGACTGTGCAATAATTATCAGGAGGGGGGGGCCCTAAAACCAGAGGGGGGGGCCTTAAGTTAAAATAATGGAAAGGAGGGGGGGGGCTCTACATTAGATTTCTCAAGTAAGTTGAATAAACGAATTGAACGAATAAATAAACATTTTCCAAATAGACAGATGCCACGCCTTTGACTATCCATAATGTCTAAATATTGCATCAACATAAACAAATGCTTTAACTTATTTAGAATGTCAACATATGATAGATTGAAACAATCGCTCATGCACAGAAGTCACAAACCACGTTGTGAGCTTTGCCAATAAAACATTTGGCATTTAAGAGGTCCCGCAGACATGCCAGGTCTGTTCTTGATTTAAACAGCGAGAGGGTTTCTAGGTCTACAGTTTCTAGCTGAGTAATGCCACATACTTCTGTTTCATAGTTGTCATCAATGGGTTCACCTCCCAAAGACCGGAAAATTATACAGGTTCGGGTCCTACGGCTTTCTGAGGCAGCAATCCTCTTCTTCTCCCTTTTTTTCTTCTGTTCCTTCTTTTTTCTTGATTTGGATGCTTTAGATTTGGCACCAATAGGAAATGTCGCTTTATATTTAGGCATCACCCTATCCAGGTCTTCTACAAGATAAAAGATATTGGTATCTGTTCTCAAGTTTTTCAATATCTAAAGGTACGGGTTAGAGAGGGGGGGGGGGGGGGGCACATCAAAATTTTGAGAGAACGTGAGGGGGGGGGGGGGGTCACAGCTAATCTTGACGCTGCTGGAGGGGGGGACCTATCTAATTTTTCCTTTGGTGAAGCTCATTTTAGGACCCCCCCTTCCTGATAATTATTGCACAGTCCCTAAGATGAGCAAAGAACTTTCCAAACAAATATACAAGGTGTTAGCAACTATCTTTGGCTCGTTGTCTTCCAAGAGACTTTTCGACCACAAAATTTCATCTTCTTCTTCAGTTATGGGTTTTGCTCGCTTCGATTGTTTACCAAGACCTGCGAGCACTTGCTAAGTTCTGCTTTTTCTGCATAGTTTTGAAATGCAGGAAAATATCCCTGTATTGATAAGCATCACCCAAAGGAAATCCGAGTATCTCGGGATGCGCAGAACATATGCGCAATAACAGTAGTAGGCACCGTCCTTACCAAAGGCAACAGAACAGCTATGTAAAAACACCCTATATTTTGGTTTTCTCAAATCTGTCCTAAAATCTAAAAGTCATAAATGAGACTATGACAAGTGTTCACTAAATCAGCAAACGAGACACTTAGCGCCAAATTCATTACTAGTCTGACTGATTTTATGCCAGTATAACAATTAATTCCTTTTTAATATGTCTTTCTCAGGAACAAAGCACCGCCTTTGTTTACTTAACAACTGTCCGGGCTCCATAGCTCTCGAAAAACGAGCCAATCAGCTTAAAGGATCCTTGAAGAAGAAGATGTGTTTGACGTGTTTGCTTGTTTTAGAAAAAAGATGTTCACCTTGAAAGACTCGTTCACCAGCTTTCCCTTTAATTTACTGTAAACGTACCGAGTATAACTTCGCTTGAGTTTGAAAATCAGCACGATTTATGAAGCAAGGGTACGTCAGTTAATCCAGTTGGTGAACGGGGGTTTTCCGATGGTCTTCGGGGTTCATACAAATAGGGTTTTTTTCTTTTGAAAGGGTTTTAATTCGCACCTTATCCATTAATAACGCAAATTCTCACATATCCTAATAAAAGAGACACTACTAGCCTTATCGTGTCATTAAAATAAACGATCAAGACTGAGAATACAGGCCTTCGCGACAATGACCTAAGGTCGACGTCGTAAATCGCCAAAGTGTTTTTAGACAAGATATCGGACAGGCCGCGGATGTAGTAAGTTAAGGATTAAAACTCAATAAGCAAAATTTCAAATTAACGCTCACTTAATAATTGCTGTCTGTGTTTTGTCGCCATTTACAATATCGCAGTGATGTTGGATGCAAAAGTTATCGCAATAT
This sequence comes from Montipora foliosa, assembly GCF_036669935.1. NCBI lineage: Eukaryota > Metazoa > Cnidaria > Anthozoa > Scleractinia > Acroporidae > Montipora > Montipora foliosa. Next base: position 32,361,655 of record NC_090878.1, read on the forward strand.
TTTGGGAAAAAACATTAGCCATCGGGAAAACGTTTTCCTCAAAATTGAGGAAACATAAGTTCATAATTAACCTCTCCCGTTAAGGAGACCATATCCTGCGGGAACAAAACTACCCATTATAATAAAGGTTGATTAATGTTTGGTCCGTCTTTTTAATACCGTTCTTATTTAGACGAAAGATGGCTTTTCTTTTATCCAGTTAATCCTCGTTATAGCTACAATCCGGGTCAAAATACTTTGGGACACTTATTATCAAATTTTGGGCGAAAAGTAGATAATTTACTGCACTTTCTTCCGTCGTTATATGAGCAACGTGTGTTCTTCTTTCGCTGCGTTTTTCGCGCCTGCCTTCCCCCCAGACAATGTTGAAACATGCGAGCGGTTTATGAACGGATTTTGATTTCGGAGACCGTGAAAAATCAACATTGTAATGGGGGGAGGGGGAAAAGTGGGAATTGTCCCAACAGTTTTGACCAGGATTGTAGCTGCAGACGAAAAAAAATTATGGTTGGTTCACTACGTGGTTATCGGTAATAAAATTATAGCACATATATAAGTCAAAGAGGGGAAAACCTGAGTCCCCGGAGAAAAACTCTCGGAGCCGAAGAGAGAACCAACAAATTCAACCCACATGTGACGCCAAGTTTGGAAATCGAACCCGCGCCATATTAGTGGGAGGCGATTGCTCTCACCAGTGCGCCACGATCCTCTCTTCTTCGATGCTAAGGCATCGCAACCCCAACATAACGAATCACGTCATGGTGGAAGACAGAAGACATACAGCCACTCCGGAATCTTCAATCTTTCATCTTTTTCCCAAGATATTACAGGTAATAGGCGGATACCGGTGTCCTTTAACGGTCGGTTCGTGTATATCTTGTGGCTGGTCGTACTCTTCTTGCCTCGCCGACCCCATAAAAGCAGCTGCCAGATTGGAGTGACCTCTTCAGTCAGTTAAGCTTTTTATTGTTTTCACCTTAATTTTTGAGCATTTTAGTTTTAATCCCATTTTGGACAATTGAAATGTAGAACGGCTGGAAAGGCAGTCATTTTACTATGTCTAAAATTCTGATGTTTTAGAAGAAAAGTTTCGATTCGACTTCCTCTCAAAAAATTTCCTTAAAGTGTTACTCACTGTTCCCTTTTATTCTTTTTGTAAATAAAGTTCAGAGTTAATCTCAAACATTTCCTGTTTATGGAGTCCAGATTGTCCTAAAAGGCTCACTGACATCGATTACTGGTTGTCAGACGTCTGCGACCCTTTTATCTCCCTGTAATCCCGTATCATTTCGATT
>NC_090878.1:32370449-32380449 GCF_036669935.1 Montipora foliosa
CCTTCCCTCCGAGGCTAACTGGTGATTACATAGGGGAATGAGAACCTAAGTCAGTAACTGAAAAGTATAAACGAATAAATGCGAAAACGTAAGTTGCTAGCTCCTTAAAACAACTCAACATGGAAAAGGAGGAATCTACAAAGTCAGTTACAACCATTGAAGGGGCTTCACAGTTCGGCCACTCCTGGTTCTTTACAAGCTCCTTTCTGGAGGTGTGTTAATAGACGATCGTTCTGGTGATGTAGCAACCGCCACCTCCTCACTTGGTGATACGCACTTATTAGGAGTGGCAACTTCGATCGCTAACATGACATGTAACCAGTGGTCGGAGCAGTTCTGCCGTGGTTGGCAATTTGGACTTCAGACGCCGACTGTTTAGCATTTTCGAGGGGGAGAGAACAATTCCGGTTACGGGGGTACTGCGATACTCTATCAAAGCAACATAGGGATCTTCCACTTTCCTCAAACGTTGCTTGATTGTACCAATTGTTCTCTCACTCATACCATTGCACTGCGGGTAACCAGGACTGGAGGTTATCAGCTGATCAGCTGGAACCCCCTCGATAAAGCAAAATGTTGCAGCTCGCGATTTGCAAACGGCATATTATCTGCCACCAATTCATCTGGGACCCCATGTCTGGCAAAGATGGATTTTAAATTAACCACGACAGAGGAAGACGTCTTAAACGAAATTAGGCTGATTTCAGGAAATTTGGAGTAGTAATCCACAACACACAGGTAATTCTTTCCTCCTCTAAATTCGAAAATATCAGCTCCTAGCTTTTGCCAGGGTCTTCCAGGAACTTCATGGGGAATAAGTGGTTCCTTTTGATTGTTTCTTCGCCACTCTGAACACTTGCTGCACCAGGTTATTGTACCTCAATGTTTCTTGACATACTAGGCCAGTACATTACTTCACGTGCACGAGCTTTGCTCTTTTCAATCCCTTGATGACTTTCGTGAAGCAATGACAGCATTTCCTTGCGCATACTCTCTGGGACTATCGATTTCTCTCCCAGGAATATGAGACCCTCTGCCTCATGCACTTGGTCTCTGACATTCCAACAGGGACGAACCGCCTCAGGAACTCTTCTCCTCTCTGATGGCCACCCGGACTGTGTTAGTTGCTATAACACCATGAGACAATTATCAGTAATGGTTGCTTCTTGCATCAAGGATTTAGAGGCCACACTAAGGTCCAAGTTCTTAACAAGAGTGTGCACTAAAACTTCCATATCAGACTGGAGGTCTTCATCGATTGACTCGCGTGGCAGATAAGCTCTGGATAGGGCATCTGGAACTGGCATTTTGGGGCCAGGAAGGTATGAAATGTCAAGGGAATATCTCTGAAGTCTGAGAAGTATTCGCTGAAGCCTGGGGGACACTTGATTAAGATTTTTCTTTGTGAGCGATTCTAGTGGCTTGTGATCTGTCACGATCTTTACTGGCTGGCCATAGACGTACTAATGAAATTTCTCGCAGGCAACAACTATTGCCATCAACTCTGTCTCGATTTGAGCGTAGTTCTGCTTAGAAGCTGTTAACGAACGTGACGCGTAAGCCACTGCGTGACCCTTTTGAAGCAAACAGGCACCCAATCCATCTTTGGACGCATCAGTCTCAATCACAATTTCTTTGCCTACATCGAAAAGCTTCAGAACAGGTGCGCAGACCAGCAGGGCTTTAACGTCTTGAAAGGCTTTCTCCGGTGCAGGTAACCAGTGCCATTCAGTATCACTCTTCAGTAGGATGCGAAGGACCGGGCTCCGATACTGCTGACAGGTTGTAAACAAACTCTCCGAGGTAGTTCACTAGCCCCAGAAAACGACGGAGATCCTCTTTTTTCTGAGGCTGTGGGTACTTTACAATTGCCTTAACTTTGTCAGGGTCAGGTTTTAACCCTTCTGATGATACCACTTGACCAACATACTTTAATCCAGACACCCGGAACTGGAATTAAATCTAACATTGTTCGCCCGAGTACGAACTTGCTTCAGAATCCCATCGTGTTCAATCTCATCCTTTCCACAAATAATACGATTATCAAAAACCACATGTACACCGTCAATGTCTCCAGATAATTGATCATTACGTTTCTGGAAGACCTCTGGGGCCGAGCTAATTCCAAATGGGCACCTTAAGAAGCGATAACGCCCAAAAGGGGAATTGAAGGTGCAGAGAAATGAGCGTTCTTGATCCAATGGGATTTGCCAAAAGCCATCTTTCTCATCAAGAATTGAAAACACTTTCTTACCGGTGAGCTTCGACGCAACTTCATCTGCAGTTGGGATTTTGTAGTGCTCATGTTTAGTAACTTTGTTCAAGTCACGGGGGTCCAAACATAGGCGGAGGCTTCCATCTTTTTTCTCCACAATCACAAGGCTATTCACCCAGTCTGTGGGTTGATCCACCTTAGAAATGACACCACTTTTCTCCAAACGATCTAGAGTATCCTTCAGTTTGCCATGCAGGCTGAAAGGTACTTTGCGAGGTGTGTGTACAACTGGAGTGGCATCTTGTTGTATTTCAATATGATACTCTTGCGGCATACATCTGAGGCCCTCAAAGACATCTTTATAATCACATAGAATCGCCTCTTTTGAAGACAATCTTGCAGTCAAGCTGTCAATCTTCTTTACCAGGTTGAACCTAGTACATGCTTCCAATCCAAGGATAGGAACAGATTCCAAATCAACGACATAAAAATCCAGACTCAGAGTTCTTTCACTGTGCAACTGAGATTGACTTTGCCAACTGAGACAACCCTATGATTGCCATACGATGACCATACTTCATTGGTCTCCTCCAGCTTTCCACGCATTGATAGGTTGTCTTAAATTTGACGAGGTATAAAATTAGCTTCAGTACCAGTTTCTAACTTGAATTCGACAAATTTTTCCACCGACTTCCACTTTCCTGTGCCAGGCCTTTCCATCCACTGTGTTAATCTCTAACTCTCCAATAAAGAGCTCGGTATCCACTCCTTCATCGTTTCTTGCATCTTGTGGACAATTTTCCAAGGGAACCACCGATGTGGCAACTGTGTGTACTTTCCTAGTGCGCTGACTGCATATTTCAGCAAAATGATTCATTCCTTCCATCGCAGACAAAACACGTTTTCCCGAATGCAGGGCATTGTTTAAGACCATACCGGCCACCACACTTGGAGCAATTAAAGTGAGTTCCATCAGGTGGTTTAGAACTTTTAGAAATTGCTGAAACTTGCTTTTCGGTTGACTCACCCCTGATTTCCTTGAGCTGACTCTCGGTAACTTCTGCCGAACGACAATGAGATAAAGCCTTCTCTAGAGTTAATTTGTCCACATCAATGCGCAGCAATTGGCTCTGAACTTTCGTATCTCGAATTCCAAACACTAGACGATCCCGGACCATTGTATCAGTAGATTCAGTGTACTCGCAGTTTTTGATCATCCTCTTGAGCTCTGTGACGAATTGATCTACACTTTCTCCTTCCTGTTGACTCCAATTCCAAAACGTAAACCATTAGAACAAAGTATTCTTCCTAGGACTACAATAATCATCAAATTTCGTCAGCACCACATCAATCTTTTTCTTATCCTCTCCCACTCAAATTCAAAGGTGTTAAACACCTCAAGACCATCCCCCCCCCCCCCCCCCGATACAATGGAGCAGAATAGCAACTTGGGTTTCTTCATCCTTCCAATCAGCTTCGGTCGCCTTCAAGTACTGCTTAAAACGCTGCTTCCAACACTTCCAATTTTTACTAGTATTCCTTCCAAACTCAACGGGCTTGGGGGCTTGAATTGTTCCATTATCACTCTTTTACCGCTGCCACCATATCATGTTTATTGACTAACAGAACACAGCACATACAAGTGATGTGACCGGAAGTATATGTTACACTATTACTTTACCTTTGTTTACGGTGTCTACATGTTACCCAGGGCACCAAAAGCAAAAACAATTAATATATTCTTTTGACCTTCTTGCATGGAGCAGCACTTTCTTCCAATGCTAAGGCCCCTAGAATACCTTTCTTTATTAACTGCCACTGAGTTTTCGAAATTTTTATCGAGACTTTCTAAAATAATACGCCCTCGTGTTGGCATGGAATCAGAAAAAGAGTTAACAATTAATCCTGTATTCGTTTTTCATGCGATGGTTCAAACTCCTAGGGAAGCTATGATTATTGATCTCCAAATAATTGTATCAGTAAGGCATCCACAAATTAAAGAGATCAAAATGAAAATGTTCCTAAAACTAATGATCCCTTGCTCGCGGAAAGGAAGAAAAAGCCGTTCAAATTGTCATACATGAAGACCTCTTGGAAACTCTACATTACTATTTTTTGTCGCAAAGTGTCTAAGGTTATAGGATTTTTGTGCAAGTGATCAAGATGCTATCTATCCTACCCTCCTTCAAAACTTTATAAAATGGCCTATTCTTAACATACATCAACTACCAAGGGCATCTACGATATAACTGACGACATAAAGCTTGTTCCTTGTAAATATTTTGAGAACAATCTAAAATTAACTTTTCGTAAAAACCACTAAAATTGGAATATTTGACATTATAATTTTTTCTGGCCTTTGATCGATTTGTATTGATATTGATATTTTAAGCTTTTTCTGTCTAAATGTCTTTGCTCTGGCTTGTGTGTGTTGAGTGTGTAAATGTCTTGTCTTTAATTTTAAATGTAATGTAACATAGTTTTAAATGTTGTAATACTGTTTGGCTCATTAAAGCTGTTTTTGTTGTTATTGTTGTTGTTTTCTACTCATATGTCACACTTACAACCACTTAAATTACTAAACAAGAAAGCAATAAGCATTATCACATTCTACCTTCTGCAATCACCTCTTTTCTCTCAGCTCAGCATTCTTTCTGGGCATTCACTCTCTAAGTTTCTGTCAGTCTTGCTTTGTTGTTTCCTATTTCAGTAGCCTTTTAACACCTCCTCTTTAATTACTCCCGCACCACCGTAACCAATATTTATTGACTCCTCATTTCAACCTTCAGAAATCCTCTCTCAGGTACCAATAAAAATAAAAATAAAAATAAAAATAATAATAATATTGTTATTATTATTATCATTATCATTATCATTATCATTATCATTATCATTAATACAACTTTATTTTTATGTGATAATGTTTTGAAAGCTGGGATAGCTGATGGGGTCATGCACGAATAAAATCAAATCAAAACATGTCAACTAATACTGGTTTCTGAGGAGAGGGAAAAACCTGATTACCAGGAGAAAAACTTCTCGGAGCAGAGTAGAGAACCAACAAACTCAACCTACATATGACGCCGAGTCTGAGAATCGAAACTGGGCCACATTGGTGGGAGGCGAGTGCTCTCACCACTGCGCCACCCCTGCTCCTTTCACTCCTTGCAATGGAGGCAGTGTGGCCGAGTGGTTAGGGCGCTTGCCTTGAGATCCGGAGATCCCGGGTTCAAGACCCGCTCTGACCTTTCTTTGAATTTGTTCCTGGTAGTCCCTGGTTCAACTTCCCAGCTGCACTTGTAAATAGCCAACTTGTTTGCCTCCGGCTAGTTGGGATTCTTAACAGTTGTAGTTGTTGTGTTCTATTGTTTCGTTGATTGTGTTTCATTGGCCCTGAAAAGCCCCTATGGGGAGCGGTCAATTAAGTATGTATGTATGTATGTTGCTCCCAGCAACCCCTGTTTCCAGGTAAAGCTAAACAATAATCAATTACCAGATTCCAACTATATTTGTAATGATGTATTGAATTATTTTATTTAACTTTTGGCAACAGCCTTACAACTAGTAAATTTTCAAAGGAAATTCAAAAATTATTTTGATCCTAACAGATAGGTCGCTTTCTCACTCTAAAGGACTTCTCTGCAAGGGATGAATTTCACAATAATTTTCAAATGATACAAAAGAAATAAAAAGCATAAAAAGGAAAATAATGAAAGCTAAAAAATACGAAAAAACCAGGATGAATAGTTACTGTACTATTTAAAGGTTATTCACCAATTTAGAAACACGAATAAGCTACCGCATACCGGTACTATAAAACTCTAAATCTAGTTAATTATTAGTTGTTAAACCACTATACATGTACACATGAGTTTAAGGAAAACTAGTCTTACATCTTTTTTCAGTTAGTTTTACAAACACAGAGGAGAAAAGTGTTCTGTTCCTTTAGAGAGAATTTAAGCTCACACTTAGTTGGAAGTAGACTGTGGAGACTATGAAATTGATTAGTGCATATTTCATCAAACAATTTTGCCGCATTTGCCTCTTTTCTATCAGATAGTGTTAAAAGAAAAGACATCTTCAGAGCTTGAGCAAATGATAGCCCGATATATAAAATCTGAAGAGAGCGTTTCAGCAATCTTCTAGGTACTCACTGAGGTAACTTGTTAGAGGATAATGAAAAAGTGGACTACGGTACTCCAAGCAAATACATGCATTGTAAGAAAGGATAAGAAATCCTGCTGCAACATTTTCTTAAATTGTTGTAGAAAATATATTATAGAGGAGACCTTTCACACTAATTCTGTCACATGGACTTTGAACACGTAACTGACTAATGTCCTTAAGTTTTCTCTTGAAGGCAAATAAATTGGAATAAGACTTGTGTTGATGTGGCAATTGAAAATTTTAGTTAGCGTAGCTCAACATTGATATCACCCAAGTTCATTAAGCCTAAGTATGACATGTATTGACTCTAACATTTGGGCTATCTTTTAGGCTACCATGCAAGGATGTGTTAACTTAAAAAATTAAGTTTTTTTAGGGTCCACTGTACCATTTCTTGAACTATAGTGCGCCTTAAGGGCTAACAAGGTATCAAATGTGATGGAATTGGGGGGCGTTGTCTCAAGAACCAGTCAGAATGCCTTATAGATGTTATTGTTATGCAAATGATTTGCGGGGTATTGAAATAACGCTGATAAACAGTATTTGTCTAACATAAGAACTCATTTTAAAATGCTTAGCATTAAATGACCAGCGACAAGTATTTTTATCAGTTAAGCATGTTGAAAATTTAAAGCTGATAGCTTGAGCCGTTGGTCGAGCGGTAATACGAGCGAGTGATGATGGCGAGAGTCACAGAAAGGGGGGATTCAAAAATTGACGGTATAATCGACAACTTTTTAGTGGTCCAAACAAGGACAGCGTTGCATACATCGAATATTTAGCGAGTATCGACACGAAACTGAGAAAATCATAGGACTGCAGCGAGACATAGTGTATTTTAAAAACTCTTATCCTGTCCGGCTGCCAGATATCTAGCCACAGCCATTTTCCGAGAAGGAGTAGACAGGCCACACAGTTTTAACAATGCAACAACTTTCGCCGGCGCGTGACCTTATACACTTTAAGCTGGAACTGACGCCAAACCAGTACAATTTTCACTTTAAAAACACCATCATCCGGTCGATTAGGGATGTCCCCATACCTTCGCCGAATTTGAGCTTCATCTTTCTAAAATTCACCGAGAAAGGCGCTCCTGAAAACCATAATAAAGCTTTCTGGTATCAGCCGAGACATTCCAAGCAAAGCTTTAGGTTACCTAGTCAGAGAAAAGAACCACTCATCACAACGCCTCTTCCAGAGAGAGCGTGGAAGAAGATTGGTGCAGACTTGTGTGAACACCAAGGGAAGCAGTTTCTAGTGGTCATTGACTATTACTCAAGATTACCCGAAATTTCTTACATCTCCAGTACTACCATTGATGCCGTGTTCAAAAAGATGAAGGACATCTTTGCTCGATAGAGAGCACCAGAAGAAATTGTGCGTGATAACGGACCGCAATTCTCGTCAGAACAGTTCCACAAATTTAGTCAAGAGTATGACTTCAAGCATTTTACTACTAGCCCTTAATACTCGCAAATATACGGTGAGGCAGAAAGTGGAGTTCGTATTGTGAAGAAGATGCTGAGGTGGCGTGATGTTTTTCTTGCGTTTATGTCACCTCATGTCGCCACTGGTGTAAGTCCTTGCCATCTAATGATGGGAAGAAAATTTCGCACCCTTCTAACTACATTGGAATCGAACTTAAAGCAGGTTCTACCAAGCCAAGAAGCAGTTGCTTGAAAGGATGAGGAAACTAAAACCACTTACCGCCGACACTTGGACAAGAGGCATGGTGTGCGACCTCTTCCAGATCTACAGCCAGGAGACTGTTCGTTGGAAGCTAGATCAGCAAAAAGTATGGAAGACACCTGGGAAAATCATCGCAAGAAGTCCGGTCCCTATGTCAGACACCAAACAGCGTGGTGCGTAGGAACTACAGGCACCTGCGCACAGTGAATAGTCCCAGGAGAGTGCATGATGAACAAGAGTTGAATGTTGACATGGAGCCATGAAGGGAAGGACCAGCCGCGGGATCTCCACATCCTGAGTCAGAAGAACCACCACAGATTGAGACACCAGGCAGTGTGACGTCAGCGGTACCTACCTGTGCTGGTGAACAGCCCAGTTTACTTCAATTAGATGTTAGAAATTCTAGCGGTCGCATTGTTTGAAAGCCCTCTCGATTTAAAGACTTTGTTTGATTGACTGATAGAGACATTTTAGGTCTTATATCTGAGACGTCTTAAGCTAGTCGTTCCGTATTCTTTCAGGTTTAATGATGCGTTTGTTCCCTTTTACTTAAGTTAAAGAAAATCGAGGAGGGAGCTGTCACGTGAATAAGTTCAGTCTCGTATGTTTTAGAAGGGACCTTGGAGGATACCTCGTGGAAAAAAGATCGAGCAAGAAACACATTGTGACTTTTTTTATAGTTCAATAAATGTTGAGTTAAATGGAAACGCCTTCGAAGTGTTAACGTGATAGAGGTCGAATATGTTTCCCAAGTGGCCAAACTGGGAAACAATTGCGTCCGCGACAATGTTTCCTAGTTTAGCCAGGCCCTCAAGAGCTTTAGTTGACGTAGTATGGCCATGTAGCCGCGTCGAGCCACAAGAAAGCGTGCGAAAAATGTTTAGCAGTTAACCAGGCATGAGCCTACTGTCCAATCGAATACCAGTACCTGGTCAGCAGTCAACTTTTTAGAAAAATCTGACTTCGATGACCTCAAAACTTGAGCAGGTGTCAATTGACAATAACTTGGTTGCCTAATATCAAATATGTACGCTGTAAACTAGCTGGAGTGTCTGCTGGAGTATGGCCTCGATATGGTCAGGTGATACTGGTCACATTAGCATACATGGAGGGGTGGATGGACGTACGGTCGTGCGGTCACCAATACCAAATTTTCTCGCACAGATGGGTTACCATATTTTTTCACCCATGGTGCTCCGCGCTTACGATTTCGGCACACGGAGCTCCGCTAATAAGGAGTATAAGCATGCGCGTTTTTGAGACACGGACGGCAACCGGAAGTGAACTGTTTTCCCTTTCAACAGGTCTTCACACTACCACATTTACATTGCTAAGTATCTATTCTCGATTAGAGATGATTGGTATAAAAGTCTGGGAGACGCCACTGTACTGGCACGCAAAATGTTCTCTTCCGGTTACCGTCCACGTCTCAAAAACTTGTGTGCTTAAGGAGGCTCGAAATGGTTTCAGCACTACTTAGAAGACTCTCTGTTTAGATCGAATAACGCTACAACACTGTATCACGTAACAGCAATGTTATGGTACCATATGAAACACCGATTATTCCCAAACAAGATGTGATCAATATTGTGACGTAATAAGTTACCTTGGCAACGGAAAAGCCCAGCAGAAACGCGTTATATTTTGGATTTAGTTGCTCATATCTCAAAAACGAACTCGGTGACCCCCCTTTTTTATTGCTGAAAAGTGATTACAAGGCCACGATAAAACTATCGGCAAAGTTTGAAAAAATTCTGTGTAGAGGATTCAGAGCTACCTTTAAAAAATCACAAAATTAAAGTGGCTTTGAATCCACTGGACAGAATTTTTTTATCATGCCCTTTTGATTACTTTTCAAAAATAAAACATGGGGGTAACCGAGTTCGTTGTTGAGATATAAGCAACTAAAGACAAAAGAAAGGGTGTTTT
>NC_090878.1:32387949-32392949 GCF_036669935.1 Montipora foliosa
CATTGAGACTGCCGAGGCTACACCTGTTTCTTTCGCCACGTTCTCAACAGCGGCAAAGTCATCTTCTAATATCCTGCCAAGACGTTTTTGTGTTTTTCTGTCATGATTTTCTCATAAGCTTTTATTTTTGTAACCATGTTCCGTAGCATCATAAGAAACCTTGAAAATATTTTATTATTTTAGTGGATAACAGATTGTCTTTATGAGACTAATTGAGTGTTGTGCTGGACTAGAGTGACTGGCTTGCTTACTGATAGCAGCACCAACACGGAAAAAATACTCTTTTTTAGCTTGGTTTCTTTTATCTTCCTCTATAATTCTAATTTCATCGTCAGTAAGTTCGCTTTTAACACCAATACAGACATCAAGCAACATGTTATAATTCATGTCCAAATATTTCTTATCAATATGAGATCTGTGATGGTTTTAATGTTCCTGCTTAGTGATGCAAATGACTGGGAATGAGGAGCAATTAAACTTAACAGCACTGGTTTGGTATTGCAGGAGTACATCTTAGCATAAAAATCACTCAATTTGCCAGGCGATGGCTAGGGTTTCCCCTTTTGAAGAATCCAAATTATCGATGGAAACATCAAGTTTTTGCTTATAAGTTTCCTGGCTGATGTTAAATCAATATTTTGTACTTCAGAATATGGCACGTTTTTGACATGGCGTAATCCATGCGAATTTTAACTCGGCGCACGCCAGTTTACCGCAACGGATTGTTAAGTTTTTGGGAATGGCGAACTTTTCCTATCACAACAAACTTTTCAGCAACGACATTTTGAATGAAGCCTGAAACCATGTGATTGTGGGCTTGAAGGCTGCAAAAGGCTTTGAGGTGTTTTTCCAAATAGCGACTTGTTTCAAGCACCAAATACGATACTAAGTCGACTGATTCTACCAGTGGTAAACATTCTGGATCAAATTTCTTGTTGGGAATTATAAATGGATCAATTCCAGTAGAAGAAATTTTTTCTCTGTATCGTTCCTTGACCTTTGAATCAAGGCTAATCTCCAAGTTTCACGGGCTGATCAGTCATTCTAATTCCAACCTTTTTTTTCCTGTAGGTATTGAGATTTACAGCAATCTGAAACGCCCATCGGATTCTACGACTTTTAGAGCATCAGATTTATTATTTTAGAGAGATTATTTCGCAAAAAGTAATTTTAAACGCAGGAAATGTGAGCTCACTATGAAAATTTCCGTATCCTTGTTTACAATGTATGACTCACGTGGAACTCCAATATGGCGGAGCCTCATTTTCAAGTATCTGCCAAAAGCTCGTGACGTCACGTGAAAATGCTCTATTTAACAAAAAGATTCCATGTTGCCGTGCGTCTGTTCAGTAATAGATCACAGATGACGTCAAAATGTGGTAAGAACAAGAAAGTGGCACACGAGGCGATAGCCGAGTATGTCACTGATGTACTTAATACATTTTGACGTCTTCTGTGATCTATTACTGAACAGACGCACGGCAACATGGAATCTATTTGTTTTATATAATAAAGAATTAAACTTTATTCGCATAAAAGCTGACGGTGACGTCAATCGTGCGTCTGTCCTCTAATAGATCATAGCCAAGAACCAATCAAAATGCGAGAATAACTTCGGTTATGATATAAAGAGAAATACAGCATAGTCGCTTAATATGATTTGGATTGGACTAGAACGCACACTTTGTTACACTACCGTTTAGTTTATAGGTAATGCGTGATTGATTTTTTTTTTAAAGATGCTTCAGTATAGCTGTAAGCTCTTTTAAAAAAATGAAATTCGGATTTAATATTTTCCGCACTTTTCCGCTTGTATTGTTGATTTTGTAATTAATTTGTTTTCGGCAGGTTGAATGTAATACAATACAACGACAACGAGAATAATTTTTACCTTTAAAAGACGCCACGGAACCACCTTTCGGCCTTTTTCGTTCTTGTTGAGTGCATTTAAATAGAACTCTGTGTATTTTTGTGTGGAACGAGCCTTTTGTGCTTCGTTTTCGTTACCCTGGTTGATTTCCCTGCTTGCTAAAAAGTCAATGCCGGTAGAAGGATTTGCCTGGTCCTCCCTGGGTTATTTTATTTACTTCATTCACTGTCAACTACAAGGGAACTCGCAAAACTCTACGAAAACTTTGGATGTAAAATGAAACTGCACACGCGTACGAGGGCCGTGCGTATATAGAGAAATACACCATATAGTCGCTTTAAAAAGGATTTGGATTGGACTGGCACCCACGCTATGTTATAATTAACAATTAGATTATGAGCTCGAGATTTCTATTAGGTGAGGTGAACTATGTTTTAGTGGAATTTTTACTAAAATATACTTCAAATAACAGTTTCCAATTATTTTTTGACGTATTGCTAAACTTTGCGCCTGAAAAAGATCGCTCGGATTGAATTGCCATTTAAAATCTAAGTTGTGCGCGCGAGCGCATCAGCTTTTTCAATAACTTTTTTGAAAGTCAAGAAACCGTAAATGTCCTTCGTTTAGACTTCTCAGAAATTTAATTACCCATTTCAATCCAAATTTTCCTCCAAAACTTTGGAAAAAAAACATCGTTATTTTCAAGACGACCTCTAGCCACTGCACTCTAATGGCTGATAGTATTCAATGGCTCAGCTAATCAGATTACAGCATTTGCATTAGTATACTAGTAGAATTCTACTAATTGTATTTAGCGCTGGGGCACCAAAAATTGGAGACACTGTACAGAAATCGAATCGAATCAAATCAATTTCATTTCAAATCATACGTTGGTTTTTGACCAGAAAGGAAAACCGGAGTACCCGGAGAAAATCCTCCCGGAGCAGAGTAGAGAACCAACAAACTCAAGCCACATGTGACGTCAAGCCTGACAATGGAAACCCGCGCTATATTGGTGGGAGGCGAGTGCTGTCACCACTGCGTCATCCCTGCTCCCTCAATGTTAAATTCTCGTGATGCAACCCCAACATAACGAGTCGACGTTGAGGTGGAAGACAAAAGACACAGCCACTCCGGAATCTTTGATCTTTTATCCTCTTCCCAAGGTATTACAGATAATCGACGGCGTAGTTTTGAAAGAACTTTTGGCAACGTAAACTAGATATAACTACCAGTAAAGTGCCAACGAGGAGAAATGATGGCTTGCCGGGGTATGATTTCCAACGTGTGGAAATAACAACGTCAGTCTTAGGATACGATATAACTTATAGTGTTACATTAATGATGTGGATGTCTGTAACAACAGATTAATAAACAATAAACAGGACTGCAGTATTTTGGTAAGATATATACCACGTATATAATTTAGGATTAAACGCATTTGAAAACTATTCAAAGCAAGCAGTTTGGGGGGAAATGTCACCGCAAGGCGAGAATTGAGCAAAAAAAAAAATTACATGGACTACATCATAAACTGTTTTTTAATAATTTTTTAATGAGCATTTTGAGTAAACAATAACATGAATGTAACGTGACTGATAATATAAGGATTAAAACTTCCGTGAGAAGCATGAGAGACTTTTCTTTGCAAATTCTTTCCCCTATATTTGGTAACAGATGTAGCTGAGTATCGACCTTTTCACGGTTTCTGACGCCATATTGGTTGGAGGGGCAAACACGGCTTTAACTACAGTGAATGTATGGAAATTTTGCCGAGTTTGAACCATTATAAATCCTTTAAGGTCTGACGATTGTGGATAGCTAGAATACCTCTCAAAAAGCACTTTTATCGGGGAGGTTATTTTCGTGAAGTATGACGATCAGAATCAAGCTATAACGACCGTAAACAAAATTTGTAAATTTAATATAAACCCTTGTAAACAAAGTTATGTAAATTCCCGCGAAATTTGAAGCAACATGAGGAGATTTGTAATATCAAATTTTCAAACGTTGTGCCTAGTGCAATGATCCAATTTTCCGTTGAGTGAATGATATTATAAAAAAATGAATAAAAATATTTTAAAATTTTTGACATATGCTTCTTTACGCGGAGTTATAGAGGTTTGAATTCGGCCAAAATCCCATGCATTCACTGCGTTCGCGTTTTCCCTCAACCAAGATGGCGTCAGAAACCGTGAAAAGGTTTATTGGAAGTAATAAAAGCACTTGCTTACAAAGCTCGGTAAAGCCCACAGTACTATTGCAACAGAGCGATATTGAAGAGAATATCAAGCTAATACATACAATAAACAAAACATAGTACAGTGAAACCTCGATTTAACGTAGTACCAAGGGACTGGTGAAATTGGTTCGTTATATCGAAGACCTCGATATAACGAATTTGCAGAAAAATAATCAAAATGTTCGTAAAATCGAGATATAATTAATAACTGTTTTTTAAATTTTTTTAATGTTGTTACGTTGCCCTACCCAGCATTTCTGGATCTGACCGATTACTGTAAATACTGGAAAAATTTGTAGTAAAGTTTGACCCTTTCATTTGCTCCGAAAATCAAAGACTAGCTGTCTGCTACTATATAAAGAACTGTTAACATATTAAGAACAAACCCCATTCAGTTCTCCCGAGGCCGCTCTGTTCTATTGCCAGCATGCCGGAATTTTTGGTTCCAACCTCCCCCGACCAAAGCCAGTCGCTCGTCGCCAAATTGTTGAAGGGCGTAGTTGACGTCGCTTTTCGATGTTGGTTTTGAGGTGATTCGTTGTCGTTGATGTTGAATTACTTTTGTTGTTTTAAGTGTTGATTATTGTATTAGCCGTTGAATTTGGACGAATTTTACTGTTGACCTAGGGAAAATAATTTTCAACTGCAGGTTGCTCGTTGATGTTAAAAGCAATTTTTGCAACATGACGCCAACCATATTGTCCAATGTTGACATTTCTTCGTTATATCGAGGTATATTTCACGTTTGGGCTTTTGGATTGTTTTCGTTATAACGAGGATTTCGTTATATCGATATTCTGTTCCATGCATTTTACTGTAACTTTGGCCGAGCTGAAGAATATCGTTCGTTACACAGAAGACTTCGTTATATAGAGGTTCGTTAAATCG
>NC_090878.1:32397949-32400449 GCF_036669935.1 Montipora foliosa
TAAATATGAATTTCAAAAACATCGTATGGATCATCAAAGCGATACCTTACTTCGTGCTGCTAAGAAGGTTTGGTAATAATAATAATAATAATAATAATAATAATAATAATAATAATAATAATAATAATAATAATGATAACAATAATAATAATTATCATCATCATAATAATACAACTTTATTTTCACACGATAATGTTTTTAAAGCTGGGTAGCTGATGGGGTCATGCACAAATGAAATCAAATCAAATTAATACATATCAAATCATACTGGTTTCTGAGGAGAGGGAAAAACTGGACTACCAGGAGAAAAACCTCTTGGACCAGAGTAGAGAACCAACAAACTCAACTAACATATGACGCCGAATCTGGGAATCGAACACGGGCCACATCAGTGGGAGGCGAGTGCTCTCACCACTGTGCAAGCCCTGTTCCCAGCTAAAGCTAAGGAATAATCAATTACCAGGTTCCAACTATTTGGAATGATGTATTAAATTATTTTATTTAAGTTTTTGTAACAGCCTTGCGACTAGTAAATTTTCAAAGGAAATTCAAAAGTTATTCTTAAGGGTAATAGATCGTTTTTTCACTCTAAAGGACTTCTATGCAAGGGTTCAATTTTGACAAAGTTTACAAATCATACAAGAGAAATAAAAAGCATAAAAAGTAAAATAATGAAAGATAAAGAATATATAAATAAAAAAAAACAGGATGAATAATTACTGTACTATTTAAAAGTTATTCACAACAAATTAGAAGCAAGAATAAGCTACTGCATACCAGTACTATAAAACTCTAAATCTAGTTATTAGGTGTTAAACCACTATACATGTAGACATGAGTTAAAGGAAAACTATTCTTACATCTTTAGTTAGTTAGTTTTACAAACAGGGAGGATAAACGTTTTCTGTTCTTTCAGAGAGAGTTTAAGCTCACACTTACTTGGAAGTAGACTGTGGAGACTATGAAATTGATTAGTGCATATAGGTATTTCATCGAACAATTTTGCTGCATTTGTCTCTCTTCTATCAGATAGTGTTGAAAGAAAAGAAATCTTTGGAGCTTGAGCAAATGATAGCCCGGGATATATAATTTGCAAAGCTCGTTTCAGCAATCTTTCTAGGTCCTCACTCAGGTAACTTGTTAGAGGATGATGAAAAGGTGGACTACTGTACTAAAAATAATAATAATGATAATATAAAAAATAATAATAAATTAATTAATAGAATAAAATAATAATAATAATAATAATAATAATAATAATAATAAACCTTGCTATGTATTAATGAGTGTCTAAAAGCTCACGGATGCTCGAACGCTTGGTGACCCCATGGACAATCTTTAAAAATACTTTGAACGCTGTTATGCTGTAAGATTCACTTTCTTTGGCTGCAGTATAGAATGGGCTACTATAAGGCACAGGTTGACAGCGCGAAAAGATCGCTTCTCGGGGTGATGTGCATATATTTTAGCATTGTTCGTCAGAGCTACCTTCAGCAAGTTACTAGAGTTCCACCAAGAGGCAAAAGGGTTCCAGAAAGTATGACATTATTAAGTATGGGCTTCCTGAGTAAAGTTGATTATTATGGGCCCAAAACACGTGCTGTATGAAAAATATTGTGTTTTGCTTTATTGCTGGCTTTTCTTATGGTAATAAATTTTTCACAATGCCAATCTACAAAGCCTGGGGTGCCAACAGAGACAAAACAAAATCCGTGGTTGCCAACAATTTTGAAGATTTTGTTTTAAACGGTGAGAGTAGACTGATAATTTGGTAGAATTTTATATAGCAAGCCATCAGAGTCGAATCTGAGAGCGAATCAGAAGTCATGATGGCGGAATTTTATGTTTAAATACTTTCTCTTTCGCTTAACTATACACCCAGAAATTGATAATTGTTTACTTTGAACTTTGTGTGGAATTGTTTGCTCGAAAATTTCAACCAAAACTTGTGTTTTGGAATCTGCGCAATAGACATATGGTCAAGAATCTACCCAGTCAGTATGTTTTTCAACTTCTACCTTGTTATGAAACAAGTTGTCTTAATCCAGTTTGTCAAGCAGGGAAATGTGAGAAAGATCACACATGGTACAGTGGTGGTCCACCTCTTTCTTACTTACCCATTCCAATCTGTGATCCACAAAGACCGTGGGGAGGTAAAGATTACAAAGTATGTGCTGGGCATTATTTAAGTGCAGAAAAGCATTTACAAGATTTTAATATACATGGAAACGTGAATTACAGTCAACCTCCAAGTTCAACTTTTAAATCCTTGAACGGAAAACACAAGAACAATGAGGAAATTGCCAAGCAGCTTTTGCTTCCCACCAGTGAAATAGAAATGTGGTCAAATCACCTCGACAAAGTTCAGGAGGCAAGAAAAAGTGGTGCTAAAAAAGCTGCAGCTACACGAAAAGCAAAAACACGAAAAGCAAAAAAACAACAGAGAGGTAATTCTTTCCTGTGGTTTGCATTTCTATTCATTATATAGTGACAGTCTTTT
>NC_090878.1:32405449-32435449 GCF_036669935.1 Montipora foliosa
TATAAATAAGGTGCGTTTTGTCTAAGAAGTCAACTAACCGATCGAACATTAGTTTTTCTAACTAATTTATTATTAAATATTGATTAAATATTATTAGGCCTATCATTACTTAAGTTTGTATGAGAGCCCTTCTTAAAGACTGGTATTACCCTGGCCAACTTGAATTTATCTGGGACAATTCCAGTAAGAAAAGATGTGTTAAACATTGACTCTAAAGGACCTGATAATTCACACTAACCTTGTCTTACGGACCTTCAAAATTGAGATGGCAATACTAGAAGGACCCACAGCTTTACCAGTTTGAAGTTTGGCTATTACTAATTGGATTTCATCTGCAGTAACTGGGGACAAAAACAAGCTATCACGTATGGGAGGTGGCATGAACTCACTAGCAGTTTTTGTAGCAGTGGGAATGGAGCATACAAGATTACTACCTATGTTGGCAAAATAATTATTGAATGCATCAGCTATTGATTTAGGATCAATAGGATTTAGGATAGTATTTTCTAATACTATTTTTCTGACCGACTGATTCACCTGAGGGTTAGTATGAACAACTTGTTTAATTCCTTGCCAGATTCGTTTGCCATTATTTTCGTGAATTGAAAAGAAATTATTATAATAAATTCTCTTACTTAATTACATGTAGATGCTTCAATTTGTTCCTGTAAATTTTAAATTTTTCATGGTAGTAGGTAGATTTTGTTTTTAAGAATTTCTTAAATAGACCATTCTTTATTACAATAGAGGTCCTAATTCCAAAGGTTATCCATTGATTCTTGTTGAGATACATGTACATGTAATTGCTTGATACTGTAGGTATTATAACCTCAGATATCTTATTATAGAAACTATCAAACATACTGCTTGGTTCAAAAACATCAACAAACAAATCATCTCAGTTAATTGATTGAATGTCAGTAATCAGGGCTTGCTTATCAAGATTTCAATTTTCTTGTCCAAAAACCTTCGCTCTCGCTGGTAGAGAGGATATTTTACTTACAATAAGAAAATTTGGTAGATGATCAGACAGGTCATAACATAAATTTCCACTGATGGAAAAGTGCTTGAAAGGGAATTAAAGAAAATATTGTCAATGACACTTGCTGCTGAGTGATCTGTTATTCTAGTTGGCTGCAGAATTTGAGGTTGAAAATAAAATGTGCCCAAAGTATTAAGGAAATTAATAGACACAGATTAATAATTATTTTCAGCCTTTTTCTTGCACAATAAAAATTTTCTCTCATGAAAATTGAAACCTGAGATATTGACTGAACTGGCCAAAATGGATTTACTCCTGCTTATTTATTCCAAATTGCACTCGAAATCATGTTATTACCTATACAACTTGAGGCCCAGTGCTGGACTTTTAAGTTCTGGTAGAGTTTAGCTACATGTAAATACATGAGAGGTAATTACTGTATGAAATCATCTCAAGTAGCTTACAATGACAAGCAATAAAATGCTCTGGAGTCAAAAAATCAAATTTTTTTTATACCACATAAGTATAGGTGATCTCTAGGGAAAAAAGACATGTTTGAAACACAGGAATCGTAAGTAATGCAATTAGACAAAGACTTAGATATTGAGTTACAAAGGTGGTTTGGAGAGGTTAATAATGATGTGAGGTAAAGTCTGAGGTAAAGTCTGCATACGAGCCAAGGAGGCCCATCAGGCCGGCGCTTATCTCCGGTTTCCCTAGCATGAAGCGACTAGGAGTATTTCTACTCCCCCCTGGATGGGATGCTAGTCCATCGCAGGGTTACCCCCAGCATTGAATTCGCCAGTACCCATTTATACACCTGGGTGGAGAGAGGCACCGTGAGAGTAAAGTGTTTTGCCCAAGAACACAACACAATGTCCCCGGCCAGGCCCCAAACCCGGACCACTCGATCCGGAGTCGAGCACACTAACCATGAGGCCACCGCGCCTCCCACATAATGACGTGAGGAAAGACCTTAATCGCAGGAGAAAAATCCGCACCTACCGACAAGTTAATAGATAATTACAGATACGAGGATTACATGTACCTTCCCCAGCTCAGTCACCAACTTAAGGCATAGCCACACTGACAAATCTATGACTTATGTTCTAATCATAGGCTGGCAATAGAAACAGAGCATTATGCAAGACCATAAAATTATAGGAAACCAAAAGAACAAATCTTTCCTTTATGTCAAAAGGAAATGGAAGGTCGGCAACCCTTCTTACATGTAGTTTCTTGCCCTTTTTATCAACAAGAAAGAAGCTCACCCTCAGTTCAAAATTACCATAGTGAAAATGCAGACAAAAGATAAATTTTTGACGCTGTTTGACATTTCTACTAAAAATGCACAGCTATTGCAAAGAACATTTTTGATTGCCTTGAAATAAGGAACTTAAAGTTGCATGGCAGTTGAAAATTGTAATTTTACTTGGATGAATGTCAATGTTAAATGCACTGTACTAGACACCAAATAAAACAAGGTATGTACAGTACATGTATGTATGTAGCTTTATTTATGTAACTTTTACTGTGTTTTCAAAAATTGTTATCAGGACTTTCTAGAATCATTTGCCAAGTGTTGGTATGGGATCAGAAAAAAGATAGTTAAAAGGAATTTAAACAATTTTTGGCTCTTGGGGAAGGATTTCAAACAATAAATTAAATCCTCTATTTGTTTTTGTTCAAATGCCCAGGAAAGATTTGGTTATTGATCTCCAATTAAACTCATCGCCAATGGACGAGCTTGGAAATGGTGCCTGCCAAAGTGGGCGGCGCTTCCGGGGCGAGCAACGAGGCTTGAGCCACAGGCCATGAGCAGAGCACACAGGCCTCCACGGCAACTCTGCGAGCGGCCACCACCCACCAGGCACCGTCACACTGACCAAGTCAGTGGAGATACTTACCAACCCTATACTTACCGAATCCACCAATGAGGGAGGGAAGGGAAGGGGAAAAAAGCGGAACAACTGAACGCTTGCTGCTTGAAACAAACAGCACCTCACACAGCAGAAACGACCAGCACGTGCGAATCGAGAAACCCCGTATGTCACCTCAATGCGCCTGATTCCCAGACCACCGCTGACCAGCATTGGCTTGATTTTAACTTAGCCTAAATTACATTTAGCCACATTTAAACTCATCGCCAATGGACGAGCTTGGAGATGGTGCCTGCCAAAGTGGGCGGCGCTTCCGGGGCGAGCAACGAGGCTTGAGCCACAGGCCATGAGCAGAGCACACAGGCCTCCACGGCAACTCTGCGAGCGGCCACCACCCAAAGACCACCCCAAGGGTGCTTGGAAGGCGAAGGGGCCGCGAACAGGGATGACGTGGAACCTGCGCCACCACCCAAACTCACACAAGCACCCACCCCCAGCTCAAGACACGACACTGGACGACACTTACCCGAGTACCGTGAAGCTGATCATGAAATAAGACTGAGAGGTCTGCTAACCGAGGAAAGGTGAAAAGGAGACACTAAAGCAAGGTCCGCCACAGCTCCTCCGGCCGCGAGGCATGAAGAAGGTTCTGCCTGAGGTAGGAACTGAACCAGGAAATTGCCAAGGACTTCCCGATTGATTAAAGGAGTCCTGGCCAGACACCGCAGGCAGGCGCAAGCGAGCCACAAGCGACCCTAAAAAAACGGAAGAGGACTGGTCCGCTTGATTTCCTGCAATCCGCATGATTTCCTGTGATCCGCATGAATTCCCACGTATACCTGGGTCACGAGCCAACTGAGCCAGACGCGAGATGAGAAGAGAGGGAAGCCAATGACTCGGATGGAGTGCGAATGTACGACTGGTAAGCTGAACTACACCAACGACCCAAGGCCTGAATAAGGTGATCGGGGATGCCGTTGCGAGCTGCCACCGTGGCCGCACCAATGCGAAAACTGTGACTGGAGAAATTGCCCGACACACCCGCTCCAGCAAGGATTTCTCTGAGACGAGCAGTGAGGACAGCGCGAGTTAGGGGCCGACCATCCTGGAAAAGAAAGAGAGGGCCACCCGAGTTCCCTCTCACAGCCAAATAGGCCAAAACAGCTTGAAGGGCGCACAGAGGAAAGCGTCCCCGGCCAATGTGGACAAAGCAGCCTTTCCGAAAAGGGTCAGTCTTGGAGGCTTTAATCCGCACGCGCAGGCAGGAAGGATTGGCGTCAGAGTCTACCGAAATGTCACCGACACTTAAGTGGAGTGCCGGGGTGAAACTAGCCAAATTAGGAACAGTAAATTCAGCAGATCGGAGGAAGCCGAAATATGCTAGGTTGCAGGCGGCCCAAAACATGCAGTGGTCGAAAATTGATAAATCCAAAGACCTAAAGATGATCATCAAAATGTGATCCGTAATAGGAAGGCGCTGAGCCTCAGGGGAACCTTGGGTCCGTTTGATCCCACGAAGAACCCGCTGCAAACGTAGACAGTTCACCAGAGGGTCTGGGAAGCCTTCTTCGATATGCAGGGCACGAACTGCTGAAAGGTAAACTTTGATCGAAGAGTGCTGAACCGATCCCGCCAGAAAAGTGGCAAAGAGGCACAATGTCCATTCATCGGTGGGGCACGGGGAGCCACTGGGATGCAACTTGCCCAAATGCGCACAGAAGTTGACAAATTTCCTCTGGCCAGATGCGTAAGATCTCCGGGTGGAGTCAGCCAAACCATGGGCTAACAGGAACTGGCACTGCCGCTCTAATGAGAGCCAATCAATTCTTCCAGGAGATGAGGTGGAATGGACACTGGAAGCGACTGAGCCTGGGGTGCTAACCTCCGGAACTCCTGCCAATGAAAGCGGGACAAAGCGTCAGCAGTGCAATTATGAACCCCCGGAACATGCTGAGAGGCAAAGGAGAAATTGAAACGAGCCGCTGAGGCGAGAAGATGGCGAAGCAAGCGCATTAACACGGGAATCCTGGATGTTCTAGAGTTGAGGATATAAACCACGGCCTCATTGTCGGTGCGAAACAGAACATGGCGCCTGGCGAAGTGGGGCCCCCAAACATGAGCGGCAATGATAATCGGGAACAACTCTTTATAGGCGATAGAGTGAGAGGCTTGAGAAGAAACCCATGCGCCGCTGAACCACTCCCCATTGAAGTAAGCACCAAAGCCAAGGGAACCGGATGCGTCCGATGTAACTTCGAGGTCAGGGGTGGCCGACATGCCGGGAAACAACCAAAAATAGACGCCATGCCAAGAGGACAAAAACTGAAGCCACCACTGAAGATCCAGGTGAAATTCAGAATTCAGGCGGATTGGATGGTCCCGTTTACGAAAACACTGGAGCAGATTGATCATACGACGCAGGAAGGTACGACCGGGCCACACGACCTTGGCGGCATGATGTAAGTGGCCAATGAGGGACTCCAGTTCGCGCCGAGTACACCAGCGACGATTCCGCCACGACTGCAGCAGCACCTGTAAAGCAAGGAGCTTGTCCGAGGGGAGGCAGGCCACCTGAGCCACTGAGTCTAACTCAATGCCCAAAACAACTAAACGCGTGGACGGGCCAATGCACTTATCCGGGTGGAGTGGAAGTCCTAAGGAACGGCAAACAGCTATGGAAGTGGCTAAGTTCTCAGCACATTGGTTAGTATCCGGCGGTCCTGCAGTAATAAAATCGTCTAAATAATGTAACAGCGCAGAAACATTGTGTGTATGTAGGAGAATCCACTCCACCATGTCCGCCACAGAATTGAAAATATAAGGAGCAGAGCGGAGGCCAAATGGTAACGCTAAATCAACATAATAGTGCTTCCGCCATCTCATACCCAAGAGATATCGATCAGATGGATGGACAGCTATGTTGCGGTAGGCTGCCTCAACATCGAATTTAGCAATCAGGGCACCTAAGCCATAGCTTGAGATCATACGAATGATCTGATCAACCGTGATGTATTGCATGGTAAACTCGTCAGGGTCAATGCCATCATTAACACTTAGCCCACCAGGGGATGACAGGTCCACTATGAGCCTCCACTTGCCTGGTTGACCCTTTTTAGGGATAACTCCAAAGCTGCTAACGTGCAAATGAGGGAAAGGTGGGGAGGAAAAAGGTCCTGCAACCCTCCCAAGGGAGACCTCGTTAGCCAAGTAGCGGTCAATGACCTCGGAGTGTTGATTAGCAGAGGCCTTGTTTGACTTAGCTGATTTTAATTTCTTGGAATGCTGAAATCCCAGGCGAAAGCCATTCCTGAGGCCGTCCAAGACAAAGGCGACAAGATGTTGGTCCGGATGTTGGGACAACTTGGCAGCGAACACTTCAGGCTTTAGAGGGCTAACCACGGACACCGGGGGCAAGGGGTTGGAGACTGGAAGGAAACAGAATGAGAGATGGTAATTCCCCGCTAACGACCCTACCCCCCCCCCTCCTGAAGTAAGGGCAGCAATACAGCAACAGTGAGAAAAGTTTAATTCAACAAGCCCAGAGCACAACAGGGGCAAGCAAAGAAAACCGTGAAAAATTCTAATAAAACTGAACAATCGACTAACTGAGCAAACTGAGCAATCGACTAACTACATAACTACTAACTGAGCAATCGACTAACTACATAACTACTAACTGAGCAATCGACTAACTACATAATGACTAACTACATAATGAACGAAGTACGCGCAACATGTTCCAAAGTTCTGAGAGGGGGAAAACTTCTTGGAGCCAATCGTTACTGACGCCGTGCTTTTTGGCCAGCTGAGGCACTAAATGCCGGAGACCGAGATCTGCGCCTGACAGAACTCTCCTGCTTACGTTCTGGTCTAGAACTGCATGAAACAGAACGATGGGCGCCGCCACACGTGCTGCAACGATGATAATAGCGGCAAATCGTATAAGGGGCGGTGCACCTTCCCTTGTTCCAGGACATACAAGGGATCCTCGAAGAGCTGGAACCCACTGGTTCAGAGGAATCCGGCGACGTGCCGAGGTTGGGGCTGCGAGGAGAAGCACCACCGGCGTGAAAAGTGAAGAGCTGTGCGTTCATGGTCGACCAATCGGCCAACCGAGTCGCCGCAGCGTGTTCGCGAAAAGCTTTATCGTAAGCAAGCCAAACCCGTCCGCTAAACTGGCGAGAAATCCGCAAGATTAATAACTTGTACAACGTTAAATCTTTCCAACGATGAGGGAAAAACGACGTTAGGACAAGCGAGTACACCGTGAAGGCTTCCGTCCAAGTGGTGATATCCTCGATACGCCGACGAGGTTTCTTCGGGGGAGCTGATAAAACCAAACGCCCATCGAGCATTAACTGAGGCTCGGTCTCTGAGCTGACCAAATTCGCCGCTAAAAGTTCCGACAAGTCAACGAATTTTCCGCCACGGATTTGCGTCACGAGCTTGGCAGGAACGGGAGAGTAGCCCGGGCCCACGACGAACGGCTGATCCGCCAACGAGTTCACAATAGACAGCGGTGCAATGGATGGCGGCAAATGAGCAGAAACGCCACTTAAAGCCTGCCCCGAAGACGAGACGATTGCCGGGACCGGAGCGTTAAAAGTAGATACAAAAGTAGGTACGACAAGAGGAGAAAGCCTACCTGAGGTCGACGAGCTTGAAAGGGAAGGCGGAAAGCCCGTTCCAGCGGCGAAAAACGTCGAAGCTAAACCGCCCAACGATGCAGATGACGAACTGGCGCCAGGACAGGAGACGGGATCCGCAATCGCTGGTCCTGGTTGCCTTTGCGAAGCCTGAACAGCCGACTGAACAGCCTGATTAATGAGAGACACCAGATCAGGTGAAAGAACAGCAGTTGAGGCCGTCGGAAGTGGATTTGCCGAAGCCGGAACGCTCACCAGTGGCGAGGAAACAACAACAGACTCGCTGGACTGCGAAGACACAATTGAAGACGTACCGCTTGTGTTCGTACTGGAGACCGGCGCTGATGGAGCACTGAGAGAAGAGAGAGCCGCTGCTAAGCTGTTGTTGGTTTGCCGGGCGGTCATAACGGCGAGGACGACGGAAAGACGAAAAAAAAGCGGAACAACTGAACGCTTGCTGCTTGAAACAAACAGCACCTCACACAGCAGAAACGACCAGCACGTGCGAATCGAGAAACCCCGTATGTCACCTCAATGCGCCTGATTCCCAGACCACCGCTGACCAGCATTGGCTTGATTTTAACTTAGCCTAAATTACATTTAGCCACATATAATCTTATCAGTGAGACATCCACAAATTAAACAGATGAATCCCTCAAAAGCAAAATTTTAATTGTTCTTAAAAATTTACACTTCCTTGCTCATGGAATGGAAGAAAAAGTCCTGTTAATTGTCATACATGAAGACCTCTTGGAAACTCTATATTACTAATTTTTGTGGCAGTCTCTGACGTTATATGATTTTACTGTAAGTTAAGATACTGCTACATGTATCTACAGTATGCTCCCCTGCCTTAAAAACTTAATAAACTGCACTATTCTTAACATATATCTACTACCAAGGGCATCTACTCATGTGTCACACCTACAACCACTTAATTAACCACAAAAGATTTAGCTCTGAGCATTATTACATTCTACCTTGCATGCACACCACTTTTCTCCAAACTTGTTATTAAATTTTTGACCCCAGATGTTGCGTTTCTAGCTTTCTGATTGGTTCAGTGAGTCTCGGTTATCAGCTTATATACCATATGACCTACATGTAATAATATGGTCCTACGGTTATCGGTTATCAGTCGTTGATTATCGGTTATCTAATCGATTATTGGTTAGCCCAAGGGTCCAGACACTAAGAATTCAATGACAATTTTATAACAATAATTATTCCATTCACGCTTGTTGGATATGAAATTGGTTAGAGCCAACTTGGCACTAAGTGCCTCATTGGCTATTTACCATATCATATCCAATGCATGGTTAGAGCCAACTTGGCGCTACATGTACATGTAGGTGCCTCTTTGGCTATTCACCATCTCATATCCAATGCATGTTTGAGGAATAATTGTTAATTATTCTGCTAGATGTTTCTACTTTTCTGGGGTGAAATAATTTTGGTCTTTCTGACCACAAGCTATTCAAGCCCCTGGTCTGCGCTTTACTGATGTGTATACTCTATTTTAAACAGAGTTAACTGGAGAGATTGCAGTGTAACATGAAGTGCTAGATTTCTATCCCATATGAACCATGTGAGCGTTAGCCTTACTGATGGAACTGGGCCCACACAAGGACAGAGAAAAACTCTGACCAGGGTGGGAATTGAACACACGACCTTCAGGTTAGATCTCGGCCGCTCTACCGACTGAGCTACAGGGTCAGACGGGAGCAGGCCGTGGGAACTGAAGATGTTAAAGTCACGGCAATTAACATGTACAAGTACAACAAGTACAACATCAACATTAACATGTACAACCTTTGTATAAATGAACCTTGAACCTTATACTCTATTTGCTTGGTTTACAAATAACTTGTTAAGAATTGGTAAATAAATAACTAAATAAACAAGGGAGTATTGCCTGAATACCCTGCCACCTTTCTACAGCGCCCAAAGAATCGATGGAAATCGATGATCGGAAAATCAATCGATCAATCAATGGCAATCGATCACGGTTAATTAATTGGCATCGACCGGCATCGACCAATCAATGACCATCGATAATCACACAAAAGTAGAGGCGAACTTCATCGAGTGTCATTCATTGGCGTTCCTGTTGGTAATCAATCAAAATCGATGTTCCTTAATTCATATCGATTGCCATCGATTGTCATTGATCATTGTTTCCATCGCTTGTTCAGGCCCCGCGGAACGAGGCAGAATACAATGCATGTTATTGTTATGCAAATAATCTGCGGGGTATTGAAATAACGCTGATAAACAGTATTTTAGTCAAAGTACTCGTTTCAAAACAGTTAGCATTCAATAATTGCTACAAGTATCTTTGTCACAGAACCATTATGGATTCAACAATTGACGGCTACAATCGACTACTTTTTAGCACTTTGTGGTCAAAACAAAGACAGCATTGCATACGTCGAATATTTCCCGAAGATCGACACGGTTCTGAGAAAATTATCGGGCTGCAGGCGAACACGGTGTATTTTCAGAACAAATTTATCGTGTCCTGCTGCCAGACATCTAGACACAGCAATTTTCCGAGAAGGAGGAAATAGGCCCACAAAGTTTTAACAACACAACGCCTTTCAAGAGACTGATCTCTTAATTTAAATGCAGTAAAAAGTTTTCTTACCTTCTCAAAGATAGTGTTTGCTGACAACAGCCCTCGTGAGCAACAACCAGAAACGAAATAAACGAAATGGAGTTTTGTTGAAGCGTGTAAGATCTTTTTCATAATCCCTGACTATCTTCAATGTCGTTTGGCTGTTTGTGTTATTTTCTTAATCAAACGAAATGGGGTGAATCGGGAATCGGGTGAAATGGGAATCAGTAGTGCTATTCTGACCAGCGGACTTCAGTGAAAGAAGAGAATGTCATGTTTGCAATCTTGAAATGAATACATGGAATGATGCTTCCTTGGGGTAGTTACTACTGAACCATACGTGCCAACTTCCCGGATTATCCGGGAGTCTCCCGGATACGGAACGAATCTCCCGGTCTCTCGTACGGGTCATTAAATTTCACGGATAAACACGACTCGAGACCTTTCACAGACGTTCTCCTAACCTGTGATCAGGCTCTATTTTAGTTTCGCGTGGTACGTAACGTGGAGTTGGCGAAACGAAAAATAGAGCCTGACCAAATTCCTCTTCGATATTCCGTCCGCCCACTTTTTTTGATTGATTGACATGTCCTTCATCGGCCAATCAAATTTACTTCCATTACACCAATACACGCGTGGACGGCAGATTCACGCTATTTTGTTTTGACCAGAGTTGATTACCGTGGGAGGCATATTATAAACGAATTCAAAAGTTACCGTTGGCTTTAATTAATTTTGAGAGAAACACATTTAAAGCATGTTGAGTGTTACTTTCTGTACCTTTTCGAACACTATATTGCGGCAAAGGTCGGCGTAACTTCGCTGAATATGCAATCTTTTAAGCTTCACATCTTAATTTGTAATTGAGATAACCTAGCATTTTGTCGTTGGACGGTTTGGCAATAGACTTTTAAAGAAAAAAAAGGAGAAATACATTATTCCTTTAACGTGTTTGCCCATGAAGGTTTCTTTGGTGATTTTTTCGGGTAATATCTTCGGTTGCAGTGTATTTCTAGAAGTTGCGCGCAGTAAAATGATGATAAATTTGGCAGTTAATTTTTTGATGGAGTACGAACTGTAAGATGGACTCGCAAAGTTTCTTTTATTTTTGTACAGTTGGACTCTCTGGAAACATGTCATTTTAGTTTCTGGAGTGCAAGTTTTAAGTTAAATCAAGTGGAAGTTTTATGAAGCAATCTTGACTCCAAACTGTGCAAACAAACCGTGTCATGTACAGTAAGCGATACACAAATATTCAAAACATGCATTCCTGCAACTTGCGATTTTATCAGCATCTCCACGTGTTGATTATGTCCTTTGTCTCATCCAGGAAACCAATATGCATCGGCTTTCATTGCCATTTGAAAGAACCAGCCATTCAGCTTTCAAAACATCAGGGAAGTTTGTGCCAAAGTATTTTCAACCACATGGCCACAGAGCTCGACAGCGGAATCCCTAATTTCACTCTTTCCAGAGATTCAAACCCGATTCTGGACAAGTAATGAGATGTTTCAGATGGTATATCTCCATTTATACAAATAAAATCAAGTTGCACCGTCCACGTCATTGTAAGAAGAAAAGGCAGCAAATTTTTTCGTACACTTATGGCGGATTAGTCTCGAGGACTTCGCGAGATCTCCGCGCAATCACGATGGCATTTTCACTTCCGGCGTTTCACTAGCCTGAAAAAAAAAAATTCGAAAAAATTAATTTTAAAACCGCTAGGATCGCTTTTCTTTTTTTTCCCACCACACTCTGCACGCGAAAAATGATTCATGTAAATCACTCGTAGAAGGATTGGGTGTCAACTGACAGCCTTCACGCGCAATCTGCTTCCTTAGCACGTGCCCGAACGCTGATTGGCTCAACATAATTGCCTTTCAAGTAGGGGGCGGAGTTATTTAGCAAACCGTGAACTGCACGCCAAGTCTTCAAGACCGATTTTCTTGGGGTTTATTTTGACGCCAAAATTACAATCTCTCGGATCTCCTTTTCCGACGGTTTTTAAGATATCGCTTCCAAGTTTTCATTTTTAATACATGTTTGTACTACCCCAAATACCGTGTGAGGAATTTCTCGTTTGTCTTCGGTGACTTACTTTATGGCACTTTTTCTGCCCAAATTAAGTATGAGATGAGAGTATCGACTTTAATGCGTGATATTTCCTTCAATTCTAAACATAAAAAATTCCTCACACGACATTGGAGTGCATTCATCTGTGACTAAGATGCAATAAAGTGCGGTTACTTTCGCACTAAAGTGAAGGGAAGGAGCTTCTACAGCAGACTTAGTCGTCCTGAGTTTGAGGACTAAAAGGCAATATTAAAATACCAAAAAAACTAAAACTTTATTCAAATAATTCAATCTATTAGCTTTAAGATTATATATAGTTTGACTCTATACAAAAAATAGCGACGCCAGACTTTAATTTTCCGCGGACACCTCATTTCCTTTACAGAGACCTGCGGCTGCACTAGGGTACTTAACCGGGTTATATCCAATTAGTTAATTGAAATTAACGGGTTTAAAACAGTTATGAATGCGGCTGCGCCTCTTCGGTGTTAACCACCTTTTAACCGGGTAATGCAAATTAACGCAAGAACAATACATTTTCTTAACCAGGTTAGGTAATTTTAAACCACCTCACTAGGTAGTTTAAGGCGGGTTAACCGGGTTAAGTTTAGGGAATGTTTTAACCCGTGCTTTTATGTTGTTCAACAGTTTTAAGTCGTTATTGCAATGTTTTATTCTACTTTTTGGGCATTTTGGGTGTCACGAAATTACATCATTTTGCGTGACATAGCCCCTTTAAATTGTGGCATGTTATTGGCTGCGGCCGCACTTAGCGAGTTAAGGGCCCACAGACGGATTTTTCGCACGTTGCTAAGGAAGTGAAATGTTACTTCCGGTAACTGACGTAATCATATCATGAGCTGACAAGAAAACCCACTCACAAGCAAAAGTCACCGCACGAAATGTTGTTTGCATCGAAGGTTTTTCCTCGCCCTTCCTCGCGCTCGTTCTCAGATCAACTGACTGCGCATGCGTAAACGAACAGACTTCCGGTTTTGAGAAAAAGCTAAATTTCCAGCGGTCTTTAAATTGAATTAATTTTTTTTCTACATGGCACGTTTCACCCCCAAATACTGAATATAGCGAAGCATTGATTTTTTCAAATCATCTTTTTTGAAAAAGTTATGGGTATTTCAGTATCGTTTATGTCTTTAAAGAGAACATTTTTCAAAATAAAAAGAAAACCATGCTTGGCTGGATGCAAAAACGAAAACAAATTATCAAACCATCGATTAAATAACCAAATTGCGCAGCATGGAAACAAATTTAGAGTTTTCTTTTATTGGTCACGTGACCACGGGCGTGGCACGATGACGTCATATTTAGGGTCATTGGCTTACAAAAGTTGGAAACTGATCAAAATAATGCCAAATTCTCGCAAATTACTTAACATTACATCCTTAGCAACGCACCTCAAAAAATACGTCAGTGGGCCGTTAACCAGGTTAAATTTTAAATTACCAGTTGGCGTATATTCCATAAACTCCAATTTCAGCAATTTCGGAAATTCTCTTGATTTCCAAAAACAAACTCCGATTTTCGGAAAGAAAAAGCTAGATGCTCGCAGAAACCAACTTCGACTTTAAAATTAGCCAAAAAAACGTGTCCCTGAAGACCTTTCATACGTTCCATAAGTTCCTTAATTTTTTGAAAGTTTCCACCATAAATGAAGGACAGATGCCGCGGTCATTCGAAAGTAACAGTACAGGAGAATGACGACAAAAATTGAAACAAAACAAATCGGGGAAAAAAAGGACACCCCGACCCCGATCCCGACTCCAACCCGGGCTCCGGCTCCGGCCCCGCGTTTCGGCTACTACCGAAAAATTCACCCCGACGTTTTGTTTTCAAGTTTACGGCAAATCGCCTGGATAAGGGTCGTTTTTGCTCAGAATCACTTTGTTTGTGATGCAATGATGATTTTATCAGTAAATGAAGTTTGCATTACCATCAAATTTTCCAGTTTTAAACTCGTGATTAACTCAAGATTTCTCCTAAACAGCCTAAAATAGAGTGACATAGCCCCTTTAAGTTCACCTGGATATAAATTTCAGAGAAAGTACAAATTGCTAATAAATACTGTACAACTTGTTTAAATTACTGACGTTACTCTTAGAGACTACTACGGTAAAATTGTTGGAAGTAAACTTTTCTTCTTGACCATCGGTTTGAGTAACATGTTTGGGGGGCGATCCCTTTAAAAATGACTTCTTAGAGCCTTGCAAAACATCAGAAACAGCTTCGCGTTCTCTACTACTGTCTCTTTGATAAACATGAAGAGATTTCATGATCACGTCCCTATGACCCGTACGATCCATAATTAGCTTCTACTGCACACCCATTCCTAATGCTAATAAGCATGTGGTCGCCCTCAAAGGGTGGTTTGTGTGAAAACCTTTCATATTAGTTTTACCGCACAGATTCCGAACTACATTTCACAACTTACTTTTCCTCATTGACTAACGCGTAAACCCTACTTTATCCTCTACGTTGAATTGCTTTTTTGGTGACAAATAGAAGCACCTACTTTTGTCTTCGTCTGTTGAGCACTTAGTTATATACTTATTACGCAAGCCTCCCTGGATTTGAAATGTTTTCGTGCTGGCCTCGGTTGTTTAAAAGGTGGATAACGCTACCCACCGGATAAATCAATATCCAGCGGATAAACACTAGCCACACCAATTGAGTTATCAAGTGATGAAAAGTGCTTTATCCAGTGGATTATATGGAACTTATGGAACTTTATTTAATAAAAGTGCAGTCGTTCTAGCGCTGCAGCACTAATTAAAGGACGCTCTAAACTGAAATTAGCAATTAACGCAAATCAAGTCAAATGTTGGTTTTTGAGGAGAGGGATAACCGGAGTACTCGGAGAGAACCTCTCTGTGCAGGGCAGAGAACCAACAAACTCACATATGACTCCAAGTGTGGGAATCGAATACGGGACACATTTATGGGAGGCGAGTTCTCTCACCACTGCGCCATCCCTGCACCCCATAGCGCTATGGATCCTTCGAACAACTGGGGCCTGGACAACAACTTTTGCATTAATTCTGCGATGCTGCAGACCACCTCTTAAGTTCTTTTCTCCAAAGGATAAGTACCTCAGTCGAGTGCGCTCCTCTATAACCTCCAGCTGTGAGAATGTCAAGATTCTGTGTTCTTCACCACTACGAATTTAAGAGGAATGAACTTTCTAAACAAATATACCATGGTGTTTACAGGTGACTTTGGCTTGCTTCCGTTGTTTTCTAAGACCTGAGTATGTCAATCATTTCATTTCAGAGTCCAATGAATCTTGAAATAACTTGTATCGCGAGTCTCGAAATATGTCCCTATCTGCATTTCCATTTTCTCTCAAATACCGTTGTATTCCAACGCGGCAGACCGATTGAGTATAAGGTGTTGGGAGGGAGAAGTTAAAAGTGCCATCCTCCTTTTTGATTTCATACAAAAAATTGCTCAAGCAAAAGCAAAGTTGCACGTCACATATTGTAAATAATAGATTTGCCTCCGGTATCACAGGGAAATCATCTTTCTCCTTTTTATTCTACGGGCAGTAAATTCGCGCCTCTCTTGAACCCAGTCATCCCAAACGGATACCGCCCATCAAGAAGCTTTTATTGTGTTAGCTAGTATTCGCTGTCTGTTACGTTGGGCAACCCCTTTATCGGTAGTTGCTTCTATACCTCGCTTTTTTCCTTTCGTTATGGTTACCATATTTTCTTGGACCTCATTTGCGTCGTCGGCATTTGTCATAGCGCAATGTCCTTAAAACGAGAAATTCGTTTCACCGGCCGCATTACTTTCAACCAAATTTGACACAAGATCTCCAACGTCCAATTGCAAACATCCTGGTTTGCAATGAGATTGGTTTGACGACTGATATAAAAAAATCTCACGGGATGGATGGTTCAAGGGAGCCGCCAAAATTGCTCTGGGTTAGTCAGTCATCTCTTTGTGACAAACCTACTATTTGATCACTCCACATGGATTGCCATCGAAATTGGCCCTACTTATTATACAATATCTCAAGAGAAGTAAATTAAATCTTAACCTCGCCAACTGACAAATAAGCATGTTATTTACCTGTCCCTATGTCTAGGGGTATGCAATATATTCCGACCTCGGGTATGCCCTCTTGGCGGTACCACACGTACCCCGTCGTTCCAGGTAAAAAACCCTCACTTGGACGCCACTAGTTTGAAATGTCAATAAAGGCTTGTATTCTTCTTTGATCTCTTTCTCGAATCTGTCGTAAAATACGAGACTATGAAAAGTGTTTACTACATGAGCAAAAGAGACAGATATTACCAGTTTGACTGATTTTATGCCAATATTAATTCATTTTCAGCTCGTTTTTCTGAGGAACAGAGTACCGCCTCTGTTTACTTGACATCTGTCACTCGATAGCTCTTGAAAAACGCGCCAATAAGTTTGAAGGATCCTTAAAAATGAATAGAGAGTTGTAAGAGAGTTCGCTTTAATTCGCGCTTTACCCACTAAGAACACAAAATTTCATATATTTGCTGCCGCAGTGAGTGAGGCTGAAGCGAACGAGCGAGGAACCTCTCTAATTGGGGGCTTCGAAACGTAAGGAATTGTGGTTATGCGCGAATAGAGGATTTAAGATGGGCGGTAAGTTCTCGTTACCCAGACGATTTGAACAGTTCGCTGCTAGCTAGCAGAGGTCTCTTCTTTTACGTTTGCTGGTCTGACACAGCGCAAGACTAAAAGAAAGCTCTGTGAGCAGGGAATTAAAACAGAAGATTGCATTCTGCTCTGTTTTTTAGAAACTCCTGGTTTATTTTCGTTTCCTTGACGTTTCTTGTATTCGTTTATATAAACTCCGTCTCAGCTTCGTGAAATACAAATGGGAAAAGCTGTCAGGATGAACTAAAGTGATGAATGGTCAAGATTCCGTTAAATATGAGTGTTCCGATTGAAAAGAAGGCATACGGCGTCTGCGAAAGGGTCTCCCATGTCGTATATCTCCATAGTCTCCCATCCACATACCAACCCTGCCCGACAGTGCTTAAATTCTGTAAACTTTCTGTTCGATTTTGTGATGCTTTGTGAAAGCAGTTTATAGTTTTCGTATATAGTACTTTATGAGTCACATGAAAAGTAGAACTAATATCCACAGCACTTGGCGTTTCATCTTTTTCATAATCGGCATGTAAAATGACTAGTTTTCATGCTGGGCATCAGTGTAAAAATGAATTTTCATGTCGGGCATGAGCACCAAGTTTTTCATGTCAGGCATGTAAAAACCAGATGTACCGGTCCTCCCACGATCGCCTACTATTTATGACACCATTTTAGTTACAGCAGCAACCAGGACATGAAAAAAACATGTAACATATCCTCCGAGCTTTTTCCCAGAGCTTACGCGCGCACGAAATGTGTTGTCGGCTTTTTGGGTGAGACACTTTCTTTAAGTATCTAGTCGTTCTAGCGCTGTAGCGCTAATTGGGGACACTGCAAACTGAAATGAACAATGAAAGCAAATCAAGTCATTAATAATCTGGAAAGATAACCACTGTAAAAGAATATACCCTCCACAGCCGAGATTTTCATAGAAATGCCCATCTTTAAAGAAAACGCCGGTCATTTTCCATGATCGTTAACAAATAGCGATAACAAGGGCATGATTTCCTGCCCTTGAGGTAGCACGCTGGGGATTTTGGCATGAAATGAGGTTTCCATTTTTTCTGCACATGAAAAAAGGGCAAAATTCATGCTCCGTCAAGGAAAGATCCAAAAATCGACCAAAACATTTGTTTCCAAGGCGTTTCGGGTTTATCTTGATTAGTTATGCCCTTTAGCAATCCTTTCAAGGAAACTTGTGTAACTCTTCTGATACTGGTGAAATCAAAGATTGGCGAAGAAATTTGCTGACTCTGGCATCCGTTACCAGCACCTTTGACAACTGTTTGCGAAGCATGGCGAACAAGGCCTTCTGCCATTCTTGCAACTTCACCAACAGCATTAGGCAGCTCATCTGTTCGTCGTATAATACGTGGCACTGCTGACCCAGTTTTCCCTGCTATAGCAGAGCTCTCTTTTCTTTTTGCGATCGCCGGGCTGACCAGTACGGGAAAAGAGACCTCCGCCATGGGTCGACAGTCACTCTGTCAAGCATGAGTATC
The DNA here is from genome assembly GCF_036669935.1 of Montipora foliosa. Lineage (NCBI taxonomy): Eukaryota > Metazoa > Cnidaria > Anthozoa > Scleractinia > Acroporidae > Montipora > Montipora foliosa. The sequence goes on from NC_090878.1 coordinate 32,423,800, forward strand.
GATTACGTAGCGACCGAATTCTCACGTAATACGTTATGTTGTCAGGACTGACTTAACAACAGCGGAATTACTGTAAAGGAGTGCGTGGGACACAGTGGGCTCAAGTCACAGTCAGCAAGCATATCATGGGGCATGCGGTTTGAAGAGCCAGTGCCGTCCAAGGTTGTGGACGGCGGTTGGATCAAAGTGGTTTTTCATCCCTGGCAGAAGTCTCTTTTCCCGTACTCTTCAGACCAGCGAACGCAAAAAGAAGAAAGACCTCTGCTAGCAGGGAAGACGCAGTTGTACTCCACCGAATGGGCAATTTCCGAGTTGTTGTTTGTCTCGGTTTCGAAGTGAGTCTTGGTGCCCAACTATTGTAAGGGAAATGAGTTTGATTTGCATAACAATTAGAAATTCGTTTCCATTTGAATGGTTGTGCACCAGAACTCGCTTTGAAACTGAGGCATGCAGCAACTCGGAAATGGGCTATTCTCAACCATTTTAACGGAAGCTTACAACAGATGGGGAAAAACCGCATATTTGATGATTGCACTTTGCTTGTTTTCGAATGTTCTTAGATGCACACAATGGTGCAATTTTCAGGGTAGCCTGAAAAAACTGATTGTATATGACTAGGAAGCAACTTCAAACGAAAGCTGCCAATTTCGGCCTGCAAGATTGTTTAAATGTTGGGTGCAGGGCTGGCGTAGTGGTGAGAGGACTTGCTTCCGACAAATGTAGCGCGGGTTCAATTTCTAGGCTTGGCGCCATAGGTGGGTTGAGTTTGTTGGTTCTCTACTCTGCTCCGAGAGGTTCTTCCTTGGGTACTCCGGTTACCCCGTCCCCCTTCTCAAAAACCAACATTCCATTTGATTTGCGTTAATTTGGTGTTATCAGCTTACAGGGTCTCCAATTAGTGCTCCAGCGCTAGAAGACTAGACACGATAACTTCAACACTTTCGATAAAATACACTATTTCGAGGTATGGAATCCACCTATAGCTGTTTCACGTAACGGCAATGTTATGGTACCATATCGTGAAAGACCAATAAGCGCTTAAAAAGATGTACTCATTTATATGGCGAAATAAGTCACCATGGCAATAAAACAGCGATCTAGAAACATCTCATTTCTCATTTGCATTACAACATAATCTTGCAGATATGCGAGGTAATTTCGGGCTATTTTGTAGTTTTAACCCGAAATTGCCTCGCATCCAAGTTAGGTTACATTGTAATGCAAATGACAAAAACTAACCGTAAGAGGGCTATTAGAAAATTTTAAGGTGGTTCCGAATCTGTTCCAGAGTAGAGAATTTTACTTATCTTTGCAAAAAGTTTTATCTTGGCCTGCCAATCACTTTCCAGCTACACAGAGGTTAAAGGAGGGATCACCGAGTTTGTTTTTGTGAAATAACTGTCTAAATACAAAATATACAGTGTTTTTATATTGCTTTTCTGTTGCCATGGTGACTTATTACGTTACATAAACAACTGCATCTTGTTCAGCAATTCTTGTTGTTATATTTGGTACCATAACATTGCCGTTACATAAAACAGTGTTGAAGCATTAATCCTTTGAATAAAACTACCCCTACAAATTGTTGAAAATCGTTTTCACCACCTTAAATAAAATTCCTTCCCTTTCCATTTTTGCCGTCAGAGTCAAAGCCAAATTTCAAAAAAATATCAAAAGAGACACCCAACTACCTAGTCTAAGTTGATGTCAAGTTAAGTCAAACGTCATATGATTTTGGTAGTTTGCAAGAAGAAGCTCCTCGCTTCTCAACTCCTCCTGGAAAAGCCACCAGCTGTGTTTTGCACCCTGGTTAGAACGATAATCTTGCCAAGTGCAGGTGCGCCGAATCTCTATTTCATCTTTATTTGAACCTGTAGAACCTTGTTGTGGCCTCTTTCGAGTCTCCTCAAAGTCGTTGTTTGGCTAAAACATTTGCCACATTGTTTGCATTCATAAGGCTCCTCTCCAGTATGTACTCTTTCGTGTCTCCTTAAATACGCTGCTTCGCTAAAACACCTTTCACATTGTTTGCATTCATTAAGGTTTCTCTCCAGTATGAACTCTTTCATGTTTCTTTAATTTTCCTTTTTCGCTGAAACACTTTCCACATTCTTTGCATTCATAAGACTTGTCTCCCGTGTGTACTCTTTCATGCGTCCTTTAAACCATATGCTTTGCTAAAACACTTTCCACATTCCTTGTATTTATAAGGCTTCTCTCCAGTATGTACTCTTTCGTGTACCCTCAAATCTCCTGCTTGGCTAAAACACTTGCCACAATGTTTGCATTCATAAGGCTTCTCTCCAGTATGTACTTTTTCGCGTCTCCTTAAATACGCTGCTTCGCTAAAACACCTTCCACATTGTTTACATTCATAAGGCTTCTGTCCAGTGTGGACTCTTCCATGTTTCCTCAACTTCGCTGCTTGGCTAAACATTTGCCACATTGTTTGCATTCATAAGGCTTGTCTCCAGTATGGACTCTTTCATGTGCCCTTAAATTTTCTGCTAGGCTAAAACACTTGTTACACTGTTTGCATTCTTAAGGTTTCTCTCCAGTATGAACTCTTTCATGTTTCTTTAATTTTCCTGTTTCGCTGAAACACTTTCCACATTCTTTGCATTCATGAGGCTTGTCTCCCGTGTGTACTCTTTCATGCGTGCTTAAACCATATGCTTTGCTAAGACACTTTCCACATTGATTGCATTTATAAGGCTTCTCTCCAGTATGTACTCTTTCGTGTACCCTCAAATCTCCTGCTTGGCTAAAACACTTTCCACATTGATTGCATTTATAAGGCTTCTCTCCAGTATGTACTCTTTCGTGTACCCTCAAACCTCCTGCTTCACTAAAACATTTGCCACATTGTTTGCATTCCTAAGGTTTCTCTCCCGTATGGACTCGTTTATGTGTCTCCAACGTTCTTGCTTGGCCAAAACACTCTACATCAGTATGGACTTTTACATCTATCATAAGACTTTGTTCTCCGTTGAAACAGTTCCTTCTCTGTATGAACCAAGAATCTCCGTTGACAGAACAACACTTCCTGTGCTTAACTGATCTTGGCATCATTAAAAGAGGTCTCGGGTCAAAATAAAACACTCTTGAAATCAGCATCTCCCACTGAAGTACCTCAAATTTCTCGTTTTTCAAACGTTAAAGTGCCTCTCACCCCAAAATATTTTTTTCGCTAAAATGAATCTTCGCACCTGTTCGAAACGCATTGCGTCAATTTTCTCCTTTTTCTAACAAATTCTGCCATTTTATAGGCTTCGAAAGTTGCGAAAATCCAAGCATCTTTTGTTCACGACCGAGTCAGAAGGGGAGTGGGTCTATTCCTGATGTGACGTCACAAACTGATTTACATTGCATTAACTCTTTGTAAACATGCATGCAAAGTAGATTGTGACGTCACATCAGGAATAGACCCATTCCCCTTCTGACTCGGTCGTGAACAAAAGATGCTTAGATTTTCGCAACTTTCGAAGCCTATAAAATGGCAGAATTTGTTAGAAAAAGGAAAAAATTGACGCAATGCGTTTCGAACAGGTGCAAAGATTCATTTTAGCGAAAAAAATATTTTGGGGTGAGGGGCACTTTAAGCGGGTGATCCGCGAAGGATTTTGTTAGTCAAGGAAATTTTAGTCAAGAATTATTTCAAAGAAAGCTTGTTGTCCCTTTTTGCTTTATTGTTGAAAGAAATGGTTCTTCATTGAAGGGATTGATCAACATTGTTCCAGATAAGAGTCCGGTGTCGGGTTAATTACCCGACAAAGAAGGCTTCCCGACTCGACAGATGAAATATAAATATTCAGTGAAATATTACAACAAAATTCAAAAACGAAAGACGTAAGTTTCTTGGCTAAAAAGTACACTGTTTTACTCTAAATGCGGAGGTAGTAGCCAAAACGCGGGGCCGGGGGTGGGGCCAGGGTCGGGGTCGGGGTGTCTTTTCTTACAAATTTTTTTTTTTGGTTTCAATTTTTGTCGTTATTCTCTTGTACTGTTTTTTCGAGTGACCGGCATCTGTCCTTCATTTATGGTGGAAATCAGTCAAAAAAGTTAAGGAACTTACGGAAGCTATGAAAGTGCTTAAAGGACATATTTGTGTTTTTTTTTTTCTATATCGGACTTCGTTTTTTTTTTGTATGTATTTTAAAATCAAAGTTGGTTTTTCCGAGCATCTAATTTCATCTTACCGAAAATCGGAGTTTCTTTTTTTTTAAACAAGAGAATTTCCGAAACTGCTGAAATTGGAGTTTATACACGCCAACTTCACAGCGAAGACTCTCTGAGCTCCAAACTTTCAAACCGCATTGTCATGCGATCACAGTTCATCACAGTTCTACGACGGTCGTCACGCAGTCATGCAACGTTTTGATTTGTTTGTTTGTTTGTTTGTTTGTTGTCCGACTTTACTAAAAACGGTTTGTAGTAAAGTTTAGAGTTGCACGGGAATTTGCCAGCCAATTTTATTCGGTCCTCAAGCTAGGGATCGAATCCAACTTTACGATAAAAAACACAACAACATTGAGAACAATTACAAGCAAATGACAACGTTGCGTGACGACCATCGTGGAAGTGTGGTTATGTTTTGTTTCGTTTTAATTGTATTGTGGAGAGAGTTTTTACGAAGTAAACATAAAAATGTGGTTTTAAAATGTGGAGCTCAGCGAGGCTTCAGTGTCTCTAAGAGTTAGCGTATATTCCCGGCAAAAACTCCAATCTCAGTCGGAAATTCTCTTAATTTCGAAAACCAAAACAAAAAAAGTGTTACTTTCGTAGCTTTCGTATGTTCCTTTTTTTTTTCGCTAATTTCCACCATAAATGAAGGAAAGATTCCGAACATTCGAAAATAATAGTACTGGAGAATAACGACAAAAATTGGTAAGAAAAGACACCCCGGCCCCGCGTTTTAGCTACTACCCGTCCGATTAACATTCTTCATTCATTGCAAACAAGAACCTTGACACAAGGTGATCACAAGCACCTTTGTGGTTGCCTAGCATGTGATTAATTTCTTCCGTGCCCTTTCCCAGGAATTTTAGTGTTTTACGATCGTTTGTCATTAACTTTTCGCTGAGAATTCGAAATTGAGAGTTTTACATAAAAACTATGTTGTTTTTTCTTCACCTGTCTTTTGGCTTGCCTTTTACTGTTACCGTGTAGTATGAAATTTTTGCAGGACTTACTCGGCGAATTAGCGATTTTTTGAGGTTTGCGGGAACAAATGTTTGCGACGCGAATTGACTGAAATTTCCACTGGGAACTACTTTTTGCGCTTTTCTTTTTAAGAAGCAAGACTATTTTCAACTTCTATTACTTTTTGGTAAAAAACGCCTCAATCATCGAGAACGGGTGGAAAAAATGTGGCGTCCTGAAGCCTTAGAAAATGGTGTCCCTTCGGGATGACCCGTTCGAGCAAGGTTAATGAGATCTTTTGATTGACTGCTTTAAGTTCTTTTCCTATGTCTCAGAGACTGGAAAACTATTGGCTTAACCATTTATCGTTTCGTTGTGTTTGCAGCAAGGTCCAATTATTGCTTTTTTTCAATGCAAATATCAAAATAAACGGTCTTTACTTTATGTGTATTAAAAGCCACTTTTAGTTATATTAACGGGAGTAAATTTTTACGATTTTTAATTTTGCTGGTGTTTTTTTTTCTGCTGGAACGTATTTCGGCGGATCAAGTGCTATCTGCAAAATGTAAACCCCGCGAAATAAAAGTGCTACATCGTAACTCCAGGCTTTTACGACACCATTTGGTGCAAACTTAAACAAAAACAAATCTTGACCCGTCATCAGATTAGACTGAAAAGAAGAAAAATTAAGGAGCGGAAACAGCATGTTCAGTCCGTCCTTAGTGTCAGGCATGAACGTTTGATTAGTGCAACTCTAGACATGCATGACATGCAGGAAAACGTCCGTCAGAGCAATTTAATTTCCAGTTAGTTTTTTTTTCCGCAGACTATTTCACTTAAGGACGTTCACCCTAATTGTTTGTGAGCAACGTTACTGTGTAGGTAACGCGACTGTAATATTCACGCATTACTTCGAGCATTAGTGAAGTTGAGGTTTTAAAACCCTTTGCAAAAACCGTGGACGATACGTCTTGCTCAAAGTTGGATCAGAGAAGATCGTGATGAGTCATTGATTTCAAAATATTTATGAAAATCAAGTAGACTACGGCACGACTGATATTCGCGTTGTTTTATCAGTCGTGCACTAGTCTACTTGACTTTCATAAATATTTTTCAAGCATTAAAAACATAGCGACAAAAACATCGGGGAAAAAATTCCAGGCCGGTGAAAGAATCACATTTATTTCTGAATCATCATGAAACGTTAGAGAAGTGAGCGAGAGTGTGGAGAAGCCCTGTAAAAGGTAGCTGATCAAGTAGTGGCTGAAAGTTTGGAAAACTCGAGGACGAACCGTTATGTCTGGCCGACTTTTTTCAAGATTACCTAAATGTAATCCGTTTCAATGTTGCACATTTATGTCCATCCATACTTCTCTTTCCTTTTGCAGTATTTCTTTTGTGTTGTTCAACAGTTTTTAGTTTCATTCTACGTTTTGGGCATTTTGGAGAAAAAAAAAAAGGAAACTGAGGAAAGCAACTTATCAAGCGTCTAGTCGTTCTAGCGGTGGAGCACTAATTGGGGACACTGTAAACTGAGATCAAAGCAAATCAAGTCAAATGCTTAGGAGAGGGGAAAGCCAGAGTACGTGGAGAAAAATCTCTCGGTGCAGAGGAGGGAAACAACAAACTCAAGCCACATATGACGCCGAGTCTGGAAATCGAACTGGGGTCACATTGGTAGGAGGCGAGTGCTCTCACCACTGCGCCATCCCTGCACCCCAAATCAAGGAATTATATCATTTTGAGTGACATAGCTTCTCTAAAAAAAGAAACGCGTGAGTTTCACTCAAGAGGGTGCTTTCTTACCTTTGAAGTGAATTTATTACCAAAGCTTAAAAAAGTAAAGGACTTCAAAACGGGACACGACATTACAAAATAATTCAACGTGTGAACGTGTGAGCCAAACGGCCATTGCTGGCATGACGTCTGGGTGACCCCTCAATTCTCAAATGGTCTACATCAAGCCCTCTGTTTTTGTGTAACACGTACCAAAGGCAACCCCTTTTACGCTCATGGAGCGTCTAGTTTAAAAATTGGTCGCCGTAAATAAATATTTCTATACGGAGATGGTATGGATGGTATGGTATGGTATGGTATGGTATGGTATGCTTTATTTAAACACAGAAGACACGCTAGCCGCAACAACATTAAACTGGTTCCCATGGAAGGCGTGTCTTTACAAATATATTGTATAAAAATGTAAATATATACATTTAAATATGGGTATATTAAAAAAGCGACTGTAAGATTTTGAAGCTGTTTTTAAATGAATTTAGTGAATCCGACAATTTATCTTCATTTTGAAGTTGGTTCCGCTGCAACGAACGTCACCACACCTCAAATTGCGAATAACCAAGGAAGACCAGCCGCCTGCAAGTGGGGTTGTCTTGACAACAAACTAGCATGAAGAAGGCCTCTTTGCGGTACTTGTCATAGAGGTGAACAGGGTCAATGCAGGGCTTTGATCGACTCTAGAACTGGCAGTTCTTTTGTATTTGGAAAGCTTATCGAGTTACTGTGCCTGAAGCCCACGGCTGTCCAAACGAAGAGAATCTATAGGGTAATGTCGTCATAAGTTGCTAAACTCAAAGTTTATGACCTCCATTCAAATCTGTTGACCATCAATTCGCACTGACAGTCAAGGAAACCAAAGTCAACCAAACAGAAATGTTGTCCATTGACAACCCCAATTACCATGCGCTTGTCAATAAGTACCCTCATTTAAAGAGCGTCAACATCATTTAGGACGACACCAAAGACTTTCTTTCGTTCCACGTGGTTCTTGGCAGTGGGGAGTATGCGAGAATCAAAACACAAACTAAGCCAAGGGCACGGCCCGATAATTCCCCAGTAGCAGAACTAACATGTTTGTTTATATCACCAGGAAAAGAATTCGACAAGAATATCATGCCTCTTGCGCAAACAAGCCAAAGTGACTACGAAGACCTCTGCCGATTGGATGTCTTGGAATTGCGTGACACGGTGGAATTATGAGCAGTCAATAGTGAACGAGAAGTTTAAAGAGCACTTGACGTGCTCGCCAAAGGGCTGGTACGAGACCACCCTGCCATGGAAGGCGAGCCACTCACCACCAACCTTTAAACAAGGAAGACAGCTTCAAGCGACTGTAGAAGTTGACCCGGAAACTCCAACATGACAGTCTTACAGCTGAATACGACGCAATCATTCAAGACCAGCTAACTGAAGTAGATGGCCAATGGAGTAGTTGAGCCAGGAAACCGTGGAAAAAGCGGTGGGAAAGAGGAATTGAGCAAGGAAAAGCTGACTCTGTTAAAAAGTGAGTTCCTGAGTACAGTACATTGCAATACAGTGTAATTCAAGCGCGACCAAGTATTTCCAGATAAATTTTATCCAAACATGTAAATTCACCATAGATTCATTTCAGTGAGGTTACAGTGCTGCGTGCCTGTATTAATTTTTTTGATTTGTTTGATTGGTTGGTGGTTTGCTTTCTGTTAGTGTGTGCTTGAACTGGCCAGTAATAATATTTGTTATGTTTTTACTCCTAATTGTATTTGCAATACTACTATTATTATTATTATTACAAGGCAACTCCACCTCCAGTCTGACACCAATCAGTTAGTTGTTGGTCAGTTGCAAAGGAGGCCGGATGTCTGAAAGTTCTCACAAATTAGTGCAAAATACGTTGTTCCAAAGCACCACTGTCACATGAGAAAAAAAAAAGTGTGGAAATATAATCCTGGCATTCATCTAACAGATTTTTACTTTGCAGGAGCTGTTAGCAAAAAGTTTGGCAAGCATCTGTTCACCAAGAAGTGGAGCCAAATACTGCAGTCTCTGAATCAGAAGTGCCTGGATTCAAAAAGAAAATTAGCCAAGAAAGAGACAGAATTAGATGAGGTTTCAAGTGCTATTAATAATCATGATTCATGATGATAAACTGATTTTTTAAGAAAAAGTTGTACCAATGTATTATTAGTGCAATAGTTGTTTGATTTTCAGGTTCAGTACTGTAGTTTTAACAAGTCTGGACAGTAATATTGTCACATAATGGACAGACATACAGCAATATTTTTGCACCCATGTGTTAAACTTGACTTTTCATGGCGACTTAGTGCTTTAGCTCGTTTACAATTTTGGTTATGAATTATTTTCGAGACTTGACAATATTCATGAGGTTATTTATTTTCTGGTGAAATTGTTAAGCTTTTCAATAAACAATAAAGTACACAAAAGAATAATATTGTGCAGCATTACTTTGTAAGGTAGCAAGCATTAAAGGGGAGAATAATTATTTTGAGGAAAGACTGACGATGACAACAAATTATTTCCTCAAGGGAAACGAAAGTGATTTTTGTAAACAAGGGCTTAAGTTATTGGTAGTTGACTGTAATTTGCAATAATGACACCAAAGGACAGCAGGAGTGTTTGATTTGTAGAAAATATTCCTGGATGTTTTACGAACTTACTAATAAGAAGCCAGTGCAAGATTTGGATCTTTTTGTAGAAAGTTACATATACATGTACAATATTTGGTTCTTTCTGCAGTTTATTACTGGAGTGCAGATTGTGTACAACGAAATAAAACAAAACAATTCCAAATTAAAGTGCTTTGTTGTACCCGAAGAAGACCCCAAAATTTGTACGTTTATTGTTGGTAATCTTGTAAGATTCTGGACGAAGATCTTGGAAGATGTTAGCCAAGAAACTTTACCTTACAAGATGTTGTAAGATTCTTTAAAAGGCTTCTTAAAAGATCTTGTAAGAATCTTGTGCAATATTGGGTAGAATCTTACAAGATCTTATCTAAGAACTTGTCTAAGATCTTATAAGATTATTCCAGGATTCTTTCAAGATCTTGTAAGAATCTTGTCAAGAATATTATAAGATCTTGTATGAATCTTGTAAGAGCTTGTGAGATCTTAACAAGATTCTTACAAGGTCTTATAAGAATCTTGATTAAGAAACAAAGTAAGATCTTAATAAGAAACTAATTAATAATCTTGGTAAGATCTTAATACGATTTCCACCTGGGTTAAGAAGTAGTATACCGACATCCCTCTTCCAATCTTGAAACATTTTTGAATAATTTTTACTCGGTTACTGATAAAATCAATCAAGATCAATCAATACCTGGTGACTTTAATATTGATCTTTTGAACTATGATAAACATCCTCTAACGGAGGATTTTATTGACTAGACGCTCCGTGAGCGTACACTGGGTTGCCTATGGTAAAAAGGAACTGAGTTGGGTGATATTAAATTCCAGCCTTCGAGGCAATTTTTTTTAAGTCGCGGGTCATTAAGACCATTTAAGGGATCACCCAGACGTCGCACCAGCAGAAGCCCGAAGGCTCACGCGTTCATACGACGAAACAAATCCTTTCTGAGGTTAAAATCTGGCTACCGGCCTAATAATCATTTGTCAGAAAGAAAAAGTTCCTGTTATCTTTAGAAAAAATAGACACGCATTGCTTACGTGTGGTACTGAGCTAACAAAGCGCTTTATTCCATATTGTCCACTGAGCTGCGTTTTGTCTTCCAGGAGATTCAATTTGTCTTTGCGTAGTATGTAGCTCTAACACGGTCCTAGATATTGTTTTGGTATTGTATATTGTAGTGCCATGGTAGAGGTCTTAGATAAATAACCCCCTGAGAAGACATGTGGTTACTAGCAAAGTACTGAACCCAGAGAGATTGAAGAAAATAAAAGGGAATCGAGAAACATTGGCTTCTGGGCTGACATGTTGATCATTTTCAAGTTCCCTCACAACTTCTTTTCACCACAAGTTTAAGCGTACACTCTGAGCGTGTGACAGCTTTGTAATACTAAAGTTCACTAAGTTAACTCCGTCCAGCGGGGTTAGTATCTGGATGGGCGACGTGAAAAATATACTACATGTACTTCGTAACAGAGGCATAAGACCGAAAATTATATTTTAACGCTAACAAATGCGAACCAAGCAAGGTACAGATTTTGTTAGCTTGCTTCATGCAAAACAAATACTGATGCAAAGTAAATAAATATTGATACACAGTTTTAAGGAAGAGCAGAAGGAAGTTTTCAGGACGGTCGATCGAGAATAAAATATTTTGCCATCAGTAACAAAATTTACGACATGAAAACGACAATTTTGAACCACGAATATAAAAAGCTACCATCAGCGAAAAACATTTTGGGAGATTTTTGCTAAGTTGAAATTTGTTATTGTACTTTTGACTGCACCGAGTATTATCGCAAAATCGAAAGTGACATCGAATTCAGCGAGCGCCGTGATCAAGTTACTGCGGCGTGTTTACTCGCGAAACAGTAACGCGTCTGTGTCAAATCATGGCAAGATACCGGGTTTTGTTTTTGTTAGTTTTCTTTTTCTTTCAAGTGTTATAAAGTCTGACAAGAAATGTGCGAATTCAACACAAAGATCACAATCGCCCAACTCTTGAGGTTGACCATTGTTTCTGCACAGTCAAAAATTTACTCTCCAAGACGAGGTTATTTATCACCAGGTAATTCCATCGTTTTGG